>NW_004524738.1:1135883-1136969 GCF_000260255.1 Octodon degus
CGGCCACCCTAGACCTGCTCCATCGAGCCACCAGGTAGGGCTGGGAGCTGTCTTGGGGTGACTCACCCCACAGCCTGCCTGCTGTTTGTAGACCCCAGGAGGTACAGAGGACCTCTCTCCTCTCAGTGGCTGGTGGCTTTTCTTACATGTAACCGATAGGTTTTTTTCAGGTGCTGGTGCAGTAGAGAAACAGAGAGAAGAAAAGAGGGAAAGGGGCTTTATTACCTTTGAGGACACAGGGAGAATCTGGGGAAGAGGAATGATTCTCTGGATTGGAACAAAGGGAGGCTGAGGCTTTTAGGACCTTTTGCCAGGGGTGGAGTTTGAAGGGGTTGTTTAGATATACCTGAGGAACTGATTGGGGTCTTCCCTGAGGCTGCCGGAAGGGTGAAAGGAAATTGCACCCTGGGTGGAGTTGGAGAAGAAAGAGGGAGGTGGTCTCTGGGAAGATGGGCTGTTGTTTTAAGGGCTTCAGCCATAGTAGATGACCAACATGATGATTCAGCAATTCACACTAGGGCCAGAACCTGTCAGTCACCTGCTCCCCGCACTTTGTGGAGTCTGCCCTCACGGATGAGCACAGTCCATCAACTCAGTTGCAGCAGGGGTCTTCATTCTTTTTATGTCCCCCTCCCTAATCTCTCGCTCCTCATTTGCAAAAGATGCACCTCCATGTTCCCTGCTGTCTATCTTTTACACTTTAAATCACTTATACTTCGGGTTTCACATATACGGGGGAACCACGCCATATTGAAGCTTGAGTCTGACTTATGTCACTTAACATTAGGATCTCCAGGTGCCTCCATTTTCCTACTTGCATGGGAGGTGTTTCCTACACAGGAAACATCAAGCCCAAAGTAACAAGGAAGCCTGGTGACTTCTCCCTGGGAGCCAGAGCCACCTGGCTTGTGCTTGGGGTATCCTGGTGCAGCTGGCAGGAGGGCAGGAGGGTTCAGCCCTCTTTCTGAGCCTGCCGGGAGCCTTAGCCCCCTCTGCTACCCACATTTCTTTATTTATTTTTTTTAATTTTTTAATTTTTCAATTTTTTTATTTTTTGCAGAACTGGGGATTGAACTCAGATCCTTG
>NW_004524738.1:1137354-1139149 GCF_000260255.1 Octodon degus
CTGTTTTTAGTTGGTTTATTTCCAGTGAAAAGTCTAGGGATCTACACACTCTAGGCAAGCACGGCAGCCTTGAGCTATCCTCTAGGGCTAATTTGTTTAAATTATGGAAATAAACAATTTAACCATCAGCGCTGGAACTCAGTGCCTTGATTTGGTACTTAAAGCGTTCCCCTTCTGCGTTAGGACGCCCCAGACCATCGAGAGATCCTCTGTTTCTAGCACTGTCTCAGGCTTCAGGACCAGGTCCTGTGGTCGCAGCATTCGTGAAGACCTCCTGGCTTGTGGACCCCATGGAAAACCAAGGAACACAATTGTTCGGGTCTTTGATTCAATGTTGGATAGTTAGAGGGCAGAAAACATGTTATAAATTGCTCACTTCCAGGATAAGAGAGAACCCCAGGGGGCCGGGGAGATGGCTCAGTAGAATAAGCACTTGCCTGGCAAGCCCAAGGGTCTGAGTTCAATCCCCGGTTCTGAAAAAGAGAGAGAGAGAGAGAGAGAGAGAGCCCCATTGATTTTTCTCAGGTATGTTTTGTAAGCAGGTCTAGTTAGCTCTTGGTTTCAGATGGCTCTTTTGTGTTTTCAGGGAGGCTGCGCCCTTCACCTGGCCACAGCGGCTTCCTCTGCGGAGCTTCAGCTCCTTCCCTATGGGGCCCCCGTCCCCATCTCTACTGGCTCTCCAAAGCCAGGGCTTCAGGACACCAGGATGGGCACAATTGTGCCCGATGAATGGGACTGAAGCCCGAGAGGGAGGGAGGAAGCCAGGCCTGAGCCAGGGCCCCAGTCCCGCTTCCTGGGGGTCTCGCGTTTCCCAGGTCCAGGGTGGTCACTTCCTGGGTCCCCGAGACGTTGCCTAGAGGTCCGCGGCAGAACTCGGCCTGTGGGCTGCATGTCTGATTTCAGGTCCTTTGGTGGACTGAGACCAGTGGACTGAGACCTTTTCCGCCTTCTGCTGTGTGAATGGTACAGTGCTCGCCTTGGGGCTGCTCTCGGGGACGTGGGGTCGCCCTTGGTGAAGTGGAAGAGGTGGAAGCCACCGGATCCTCTGCTCTGGGCCCGGGCGTCAGGAGGACTGGGCTCTGTGCGCTGGGATCCAGCCGGGCAGGACCGCAGCACCCCGATCCCCGGGGCACCTCGATATTCCGGGGCGCCTCGATTCCCCGCAGCACCCTGATTACCCAGGGCACCCTATCCTTCGGAGCACCCCGATCCTTCCCCTCTGGGACCGAGCTTGGGGACGCGGGAAGCCAAATAGCTTCCTCTGGCAGACACTGCCCGGGAGCCCGCCAGGGGCGCCCTCCGGCTGGGACGCAATCGGCTGTGCGCGGGCCCTGGAATTCCTGCTCCGCCCGCGGTGGTGCTGGCGCCTGACAGCCGCTGCCCCGGGGAGCCGCGCCCCGACCTCCGCGGCGAGGGCCTCACACTTCCCTCGCCCCTCGGCATCTGTGGCTCTCACCTGCCTGTCCGCCCAACCCAGAGAAACAAAGCTTTCCGGAAGGGACAAAGGGACTGCACACCTAGCAGCGCGCCTGACAGTCCTGACAGTCCCCTAGGGTCCTGGAGCCCTCTTTTCTCTTATTCCAGCTTCTGCGTCTGACAGAGGAGGAAACCTAAAGCCCAGAGAAGTTAAGTGACTTCTGTGGCCAGGCGTGATGGCGCAAGTCTGCAATGCTGTCGCTCGGCAGGCTGAGGCGGGAGGATCGAAGCAAGTTGGAAACCAGCCTGGCCACATGGTGAAAGGCCAGCCTGGGAGAGAGGGAGAAAGAGAGAGGCTGAGCGAGGGAGGGAGGGAGAG
>NW_004524738.1:1139249-1142264 GCF_000260255.1 Octodon degus
TTTTTTTTTGGTGTGTGTCCAGCTCTGCCCACTTGGGGGCGGGCTGGCTGGCATGTGGTGCTGGGCATTGAACCACAGTCCCTGTGCTTTGCTAAGCTTGTTCTAAGTAGGTGCTTTAGACCACTGAGTCATCTCACCAGCCCTCTCTTTCTTTTTTGAGGGAGACATTTCACTTAGAGGTTGGAAAGAGTTACAAATTCAAGGCCAGCTCAAGCAATTTAGCAAGACCCTGCCTCTAAATACAAGAGGATGGTTAGATGCACACAGAGAGAGGTGGGAGATAACAGATTCTAGAGGGACAGACAGGCAGGTCTGGGAGCGTAGCTCAGCATGTGCCTAGCGTGTGCCACAGTTTGAGTTCAGTCTCCAGTCCCACAAAGGAGGAGGAGGAAAATTGGAGGGGGTGGTGGGGAGAAAGCAGAAAAGGAGGAGGGAAGGAAGAATAAATTCATCAGTGAAGTCACATGGACCCGGCATGTTTCGTGGCTTTGTTTCTGGTGTAAAGTGTTTTTTTGCTTTTTTTTTTTTTTTGCGGAACCAGGGATTGAACTCAGGCCCTTGAGCTTGCCAGGGAAGTGCTTATTCTACTGAGCCATCTCCCCGGCCCCTGTCAAGTTTTAATACAGAGAAGACATAGCTCCTACCCAAGAGGCCACAGCATCTCCCCTCATCCCCTCTCCCTCGCTTTCCCTTCCCTCCGTCCTTGCTGGAGGACTCAACCCCTCCTTGGCCTTGAAAGTGCAGCTTGAATTTGCAGCGGGTCTTTTTCATTAGCAACACAAACTAATCTGTGACTCAAACGTTGGAATTTAAAAAATCTCTGCGGTGCAATTCATACTTACCCCTAACCAACCCACACAGGAACCTGCAATTATTTTCACACGGTAGGAAAAGGAGGCACTGGTTGCCCTGGCCTTAGGAACTCGCGCGGAGCTAACACTGCAGAATATTCCAGAAATGCCACCCTCTGGCTGAGCGAAGGTGCCCAGCTCTGATGGTGGAGTGAGTTCTCAGGAGTCACACTGACTCCACAGGGAATGGGCATGTCTCAGTGTAAAGAGGATTTCTTAGCTGCGCATGGTGACACATACCTGCGATCTCAGTACTTAGGAGGCTGAGGCAGGAGGATCTCCATGAGCTCAAGGCCAACCTGGGGTACATAGCAAGACTCTGTCTCAAAAAAGTCTTTTTTCCTTTGCAATACAGGGAATTGGGGTCAAATTCTACCTAACCACTTGCCACTCCTGCCTCCAACATACACACACATGTGTGTGCACACACAGGCACACACGCATACACATACACACACACACACGCATTCACTGCTGTTCTGCACTGTTTTTTCTTCAAATTATCAAATTATCCAGTGGTCAAAAGGTATTTGGTCCCATGCAGGCCCCCGCAGTCTGCGGTAGGACAATTTGTGAATGGGCTCCAGAAGGAAGCACCCAGTGTTCTCCTAATTGGAGCTGGCAGCTGTGGAATGACTGCGGCTGCCGTCCTGGAGGCTGCATAACAAGCTCCTCCGCCGACTGCCTGGGCCCTGAGCAGGGCCATCTGCAGTAATGAACTTGGAAGGTTCACCATAGACTGCAGGAGAGGGGGCGGGAGAGAGCACAACACAGCCCGGCTCTTGTCAGTGTGCTCAATGCCTGCTTCTGTCAGCCAAACAAAAGAGATTCTCCAGCGCTGGAGGAGGCTGGGTGGGGGCGAGGACAGTGCCACAGTGACATCCAGGACAGAGGGCCCTGGAGGACAGGCTCGGAGGTCACAGGGACAGGGGCTACGCACCCAGAGTCGGGCGTGAGGCCCTGCAGCTGCCGGCCCCAAGGCCAGGGGTCGCTGCGTGTCACTGATCTGAGGGTCCCGCTCCCCGCACCCCTGGAGGTCACAGCAAATCCCTGTCACCCACACCCACAGTGGAGGGAGCCCCTGCGCACAGGACTCGCTCACGGTCATGCTCATCCTGTGAGGGTTTGACTCGCAAACAGCAGAGAGCATTGAGCATCGACTCAGCTGCCGTGAGCGCCATGCTCCGCCCCTGTATTCATTGATTCTCTTTTATGCTTGGATCTTCTCTCCGGTCATCTGTGGAGGGACACCTAGGCTGAGTCCGTGTGGTAGGTCCCGTAACGGTGCCACAATAAGCATGAATGCGGCGGCTTTTTAGTGTGGGACTCCATTCCCTAGGGATGCTCAGGTGTACCCAGGGGCAGGACAGCGGGATCACAGGGCAGATCTACTGTGCTTTTTTTTTTTTTTCCAGAACAGGAGAATTGAACTCAGACCCTTGCGCTTGCCAGGGAAGCGCTTATTCTACTGAGCCATCTCCCCGGCCCTTACTGTGTTTTTTAAGGCATTGCTCTACTGCTGTCCATAACAGCTGTACTAATTTATTTTCCCAGCAGCAATGTACGAGAGTTCCTCTTTCTTCCCACCTACTGTAAGACTCGTGGATGGATGGCCCCCCAGAGCCTCATCGGCCATAGGTGGGGCTTTTTCAGAGGTGCCTGGATGTGGAACGTGTCACTCTGGGATTCAGTTACCAGGCAATGCTAGGCTAAGCACAGCAGGATTACAAATGTGAGTGCCACCTGCCCTGAGTAGCCTGGACAAGACATAAGGGGCAGAAAGAGCTGTGCTCTTCCCCTGCTTGCTTTGTGCCTTCTGCCCACCATGAACTGTTTCTACCCTTCAGTATTTGTCTGTGACGCCAGCAGTGGACTGAAACCTCTGCAGTATGGACTGTGAGCCAGATAAACTTCTCTCCTTACCTGTGGGCCTTGGGTACACTGTCTCAGCAAAGAGTGTATGATGATACCCTTACCAGGCTTTTTTTTTTTTTAGGAGAGTAACAATGGTTAGTATATTGTGTATTGTTATTGCCAAAGTAGTTTCTCATATTACAAGATATAGGCAAGAAATAATAAGCAAATAACATAGGTACAAACCACTTTTTTTTTTAAGTCAACAGAAAATGGAAATATACTTTTTAAAGTTTCTAATACTAGGAGA
>NW_004524738.1:1149697-1152749 GCF_000260255.1 Octodon degus
GGGAGGGAGGGAGGGAGGGAGGGAGGGAGGGAATTATTTGACCAAGGCAGATAGTACTGCTCACAGGTCGTTATTTGGAAGACTTCACCAGAGAGGCCCTGGAGTGCACTCTGAGGTCTCTGACAGAATTTGGTCCATCCCTGTCCTCAAGATGTTAATTTAATGCCATTCAGGCATGGAGGTGCACACCTACAACCCCAGAATTCTGGTAGGCGGCAGCAGGAGGATCCAGAGTTGAAGCCCAGCCTGGGCAATTTAGTGAGACCTTGTTTATAAGTAAATAAATAAGATATAGGTTAGTGCAAAAACCCTGGGCTTAACTCCCAGTACCTCAAAAAAAGAGGAAGGGGGCTCACGGTTTGTTCTCTTTCTACTACATGAGGACATAATGAGATGGCGCCCACCTACAAGCCATGAAGAGCGGCCTCACCAGAAGACAGCCCCGCTGGCATCTTCACTTGGACTGTGCCCTTCAGAATAGCGAGACAAACATTCTTGTTCCTTAAGCCAACCAGTCTGTGACTTTTGTTATGGCAGCAAGTAAGAAATGAATACACAACACGGTCATGGCCACGAATCATACTAGATTCTCTCCCCCTATGTCTGCAGCACACACACACCCTGAAGAGCCACTGGAGCGAGACTTGCCCACAGTGAAGGTGGTCCCTGGCCAGACTTATCAGCTGGGTCCCTATCCCTGGGCTGGCTGGGATTTGGGCTGTGGACCTTGGAGCCCAGGATTGACCCAATCTCCTGGAGGGGCTCAGGCCCAAGAAGCAGCTCTGGGAGGCAGGTGTCAGGGGCCAGGGAGACCCAGAGGTCTGACCTGCTAGCAGGTCTGGAGGCCCCGGACCAGGCTGGTGACTCTTGCCCTCAGTTAGGAAGTGGGCAGCACCAGGACATTCTCTATGCCTTCTTCTCTTTCATGGTAGCTTGCTGAGCGTCAGCCACCTGTGGAGGGGACAGATGAGCTAGGATATAAAAGTATGGGAAGCAGCTGCCTGGGAACAAGAAAGCTTTCTGGGGCAAGTGCCAGGCCTTGGGTACCGATGGGGAGTTGGTGACATGGCCTTGTGGGCCATTGAAAGCAAAAGTTCATTTTAACAAATCCAGTGTAGGGGCCAGGGAGATGGCTCAGTAGACTAAGCGCTTCCATGGCAAACTCAAGGGCCTGAGTTCAATCTCCAGTCCCACCAAAAAAAAAAAAAAAAAAAAAAAAAAAAAAAAAATTTTTTTTTTTTTTTTTTTTTAAAAAAAAAAAAAAAAAAAAAAAAAAAAATCCAATGCAGATTTTTTTGTCAATGTAGTGAAAGACAAGAAGAAAAAACACACAGAGGTTGGCTGGGGATATGGTTCAGCAGCTTAAGTGCCTACCTGGCAAGCACAAGATCTTGAGTTTGATTCCTGGTACCAAGAAAAAAAGAAAAAAAGACACAGGGGTTCCAGGAAGGCAGTGAAGCTTGGGGGAGCTGAGGAGATGGTTGATACAGCACACCCCCATCACTGGGAGGGCCCAGATGAGGCCAGAGGAGTGCTTTAAATCTTGACGTACCTGTTCAACTATTCAGCCAAAACTCCCTGTGGTAGCTTGGGGTTTTGCAAAGGGAAGCATGCCATACAGGACACATATTTTATAAGATTATTTATAATAGTCCCCCAAAGAGTCATATACAGAAAGAGAGTACAGGAAATCTGTCCATACACTAAAGATCAAAGAATCCAGCTGAGGGCCATGGTCCCACAATAATGTCCTACATGAGTCGAGCTGAAGACCTAGAGCCCATGGTACTTTCCCCCATGGGTCCAACTGGAGGCCAAGAGCCCATGACAATGTCTCATGCAGGCCTGCTTCATGGATCCATGCTGGAAAGACCCAAAGGTCAGTGGTGGAAGCTAGAAAGTCTGTACTAGCGGCATGAAGGATCTGTGCCAGCAGGCTGAGGGCTCTGCACTGGAGCCCGGAAGTGATGGTCAAGCAAGATCCAGAGCGCCTCCAGAAAGGACCATAATCATCCTCCATGACAGAGAGGTCCCGAGCTCCCCGGAGGATGAGGAGCGCTGAGTTCCCATCAGGAAGGCCAACATGACCCGCTTCTCCAGGAGGCTGAGCAGTGCATCCTCTTTCCCTCTGGAGCCAGGAAGCGATGCTCAGGGTGATGACCAGAGCTCCCCCAAGGTGAACCATAGCCATTCTCAGTGACAACAAAGATCCTGAGCACCTCCTCTGTCGAGATCAGTGAACTTCACCAGGAGGACAGCAGTATACAATGCAAAAACCATGACTGAATACAGTTCATCTTGTTCTTCTAAATGTGTACCATTTCTAATGTCTTGCCGATTATTATTATACTCTCTTTAAAATAAATTAAAAATGAAAAGTAAAAACATAAAAAAATAAAAATGAAAAGTAAAAAGGGCAAGAAAAAATTAAAATTTATTGAAAGGAAGAGTTAATGCTTAATTATTTGATCAATCTTTCAGACCTATATCTGGTAATTGGGGCAAGAAATTTGACAATAACAATATGTAAAAAAACACAACCATTGTTGGCCAGATGTGGTGGTGCACACCTGTAATCCCAGCACTCAGGAGACTGACACAGGAAGATTGTTATGAATTTGAGATCAGTCTGAGTTTCAAAGTGAGCTCAAGGCCAGCCTGAACTCCGTAGCAAGACCCTGTCTCAAAAAGACAAAATAAGGGCTGGCCAAATAGCTCAGCAAATTAAAGCGTCTGCAAGCAGGCACAGAGGCCAGAGGTTCGGTCCCAGGGCCTTCTATGCTGGCCCTGTCCCCAGTCTCAATTACAGACATGTGTCACCACACCTGGCTCGGATCTACTTGATATTTTAATCTTTGTCTTTTTCAATTCTCTGGTCCCTTTGCAAAACCAATACTTTCTATGCATCAGTGCAAATTGAGCAATTGAGACTTCGGCATGCATGGTGGCATATGCCTGTAATCCCAGCTCTTGGGAGGCTGTAAACAGGTGGATTACTGCAAGTCCAATCTAGTAGTGAGACCCTGAACACCTTGTAGACCCTCCCCTAAAA
>NW_004524738.1:1153119-1154842 GCF_000260255.1 Octodon degus
TCTCTCTGGCCTTATGGGTGTTTTTTAGGCTTTATAGATAACACCTACTCTGTATGAATATGCCATTGAGACCTATTTACCAAGAAGTAGATAAGGCTACAAATTGTGAATGCCAACCAAAGCAAGAGAAGGTTGTGCAGGAAGTCCAGCTGGTGACACGGACAATTGTCCCCTTCCAGGCTTTTGTCCCTGGGCTGTTTCCAGTGTCAATGCCATTGCGTTGCTTTGTCCCCAGCCATGCACATCAGTGGTCTTGTGGGCAGCTCCTTAGGACCAGTGACTGGGAAAGCTGTGGGCTCTTTTTTTTATTTTTTTTTTTATTTTTATTTTTGTGGAACCAGGGATTGAACTCAGGTACTTGCGCTTGCCAGGGAAGCGCTTATTCCACTGAGCCATCTCTCCAGCCCTGCTGTGGGCTCTTTTACACATCTTATTATGTAATATACCAGCTGGAAATGGGCAGCTAAACAATATGGCTCCTTTGAGGGTAGCCCTGAAGGTGTCACCAAAGGACAATCTTCATGATAGAATTTCAGCTGGGTCCCTTAAATGTTCACTTTATCTTGGTTTAGAGATCACTGGAAACACATATTTGCAATGATGCACAGAAAGTATTGGTTTAAAAAAAAAGTATTGGTTTTGCAAAGGAACCAGGGCATTGAAAAAGACAAAGATTAAAACATTAAGTGGATCCAAGCAAGGTGTGGAGGCCCAGCACTCAGCAGGCTGAGGCAGGAGACTTGTTGGGAGTTTGAGGTCAGCCTGGTTTACATACTGAATTCAAGGCCAGCCTGAACTGTACAGTGAAACTCTGTTTCAAAAAAAAAAAAAAAAGTTACACGAATCCAGTTGTGGTAGCACATGCCTATAATCCCAGCACTCTGGAAGGTTGAGGCAGGAGGATCACAAATTGGAGTCCAGCCTGAATAGTTTAGAAAATTAGTGAGACCTTATCTCAAAATAACTAGCAACACAAGGACTGAGGATGTAGCCCAGTGCAAAGGCCCTGGATTGCAGTACTACAAAAACAAACAAACAAATAACCAATAAGGAGCTCTAGGTAAGAGGCACCTGGGTCCCTTCTCAGGACAGGCATACTCCGTGCTGTCTCTATACCCTCACAGTTTGCCTGCTAAAATGAAGTTTTCAATATTTAAGTGTAAAAATGCTAGGGTGCATGTGCCAGCCAGCCTCTTCCCCCAGCTACCCCAGGCTCACACAATAGCCCCATAAACAGAAGTCCACAGTGCAGAGATGCAGGCCAGGCCTAGGCTCCATGTGACTTGATCTCCCCAAACTCACCTGGCTTTCGCTGCTACTAGACACCAAGCTTGCACAACAGAGACCCACAGGGAATCCTAATCTGTACTGTCCCTGTAGAGTTCAGCCAGTCACTGATGGAAGACTGACTCTATTGGGCCCTTGCCCAGGTCATATATGTCATAGGTAGATGATAATTTGCCTCCTTTGTGTTAAGCAAAGGTCATAGAGGCTGTTGTCTTGAACTGGCCACCTGTACTGGGTCCCAGTACACCAGTGTCCAGAAGAATCTCTTGATTATGCTAGATGCCAGGCAATCAACTTACAGGGTCCCACTGTGCAGCTCAGGCTCCTAGTGATCTTCCTGTTTTCAGCCTCCCCAGCCCTGGGATTGCAGGCATGCACCACTATGCCCGGTTTCAGAAGTGGCTCAGTTCGCCTGGGGGCGGGGCCGGCATGCCAA
>NW_004524738.1:1155987-1158443 GCF_000260255.1 Octodon degus
GCGCGCGCGCGCATGTGTGTGTGGTGCTGGACCTTGAACCCAGGGTGTGGTACAAACTCCGCAGACATTTTGCCACTGAGTTACTTCTCCAGGCGGGATGCTGCTCTTCTTTGTGGATACAGCGTGACTGCTGTTGATTCCCAAGGAGATGCATTGCGAGCCCGACAGGAGCATGAAGGATTATGTTTGGGAGAGAAAAGATTTCTCGTGATATCCCTGAGTACTTGTATGTGTGATAGGAAAGGTTGATAAATTTTAAAATGTTTTAAAATTTTTATTTATTTATTTTTGTACCAGGAATTGAACTCACAACCTCATACTTGCCAAGCAGGTACTGTACTGCTGAGCTCTATTGCTGGCAGATTCAAATTTTTTTAAACCGTTGTTATTGTTTTTTAAAAAAATGTACTTAGTACAGGGTTTACAGTGTCTCATTACACAGACTCATAGTGATCCTCCTGTTTTCAGCCTCCCGAGTGCTGGGATTGCAGGTGTGCACCACCATGCCCAGTTTTTGAAAACATTCTGATCACCTAAGGTCCTAGCTGAAAGCGAACAAAATACAGACTGGGTAGACAAGGAGGGAATTTTTCTTTTTTTTTCTTTTTTTTCAGTACCGGGGATTGAACTCAGGACCCTGCACTTGCCAGGCAGGTGCTTATTCTACTGAGCTATCTCCCTGGCCCATGAAGGAAATTTATAAATATCAACCTGGGCTTCATTGCTGTTTACAGACATGAGACTACAACAGCTAGACGTATTTCCTTCCTCACCTTTGTGTGTGTGTGTGTAAATATATTATCTATCTCTTCTCTACCCTCTTTTCCTTTATTATTATTTTTTATTATTAAAATTTTTATTTATTTATGTGTGTGTGTGTGCACACGCGCGCGCTCAGCCCACCAGGGGGCGGGGCTGGCTGGCATGTGGCGCTGTGGGATTGAACCGTGGTCCCTGTGCTTTGCTAAGGCTTGTTCTAAGTAGGTGCTTTAGACCACTGAGCCATCTCACCAGCCCTTCCTTTATTATTATATGTAAGTTTTATTACAGATGAACTTCCCATTTTAGTGTGTTGATGTAATAGAATCAGTGGTACCTCAGTTAACGATCTTCATTTGTTCTACAATTGTAGAGAAGATAGTCACAGTTGTGTTTGTGTTTGTGCAGGAAAGATGGCCATGGCTACGTGGGTTGTGTTTGTAATCTGATTCAATCTGCAAACAAAAACAATGTTTTGCCAAATGCTTCTGTGTGCCAACCAAATTGTTTGCAAACAAAAGTGTCAGTGACAAGAGGCACCACTGTATCTGGATATGACTTTTAATGAACTTAAGAAATAATTCACGTAGGCCAGCAATGGATAAAATGACCACAGGACCTAAGCATCTCCTTATTTTATGCAGTAAGAAGATATCTGTGGACAATTTTTGGGAGGAAAGCAATAGAGTTGGTTTTCTGTTGTATGAATGAATACTCATATATTATATATTTGCAGAATAATTTTCTTTTTATTTTCCTGTATTTTAGGAAAGGGTCTACGGGGTATTCAGGGTCTCACTACTAGATTTGACTTGTAGTGATCTGCCTGTTTACAGCCTCCCAAGAGCTGGGATTACAGGCATGTGCCACCATACCCAGTCTCAATTGCGATCTCAGCACACCCCGGGGTGGGGCTGGTAAGGCAGGCCCAGGGATCAAACCCCTGGCTCTTGCACTTGCTTGCAGGCGCTTTAGTCTGCTGAGCTATTTGGCTGGCCCTGCAGAAGAATTTTCAATGGATGGACTATGCCACTTAGTCATTATCCTGAAGCATCTGTTCTCAGTGTTGTGACGCTGTGCTTGGGACTATGCAAACCACCTTTCTTCTTTGCCTGTTGGGCTCTGACCGCATAAAGCACTCGTCTCTGGGGATGGAGGCAAGAGGAGGGAATTGTGTCTTCATGTTTGCTTCTGGTGCCAGTGAGCGGCAGCCAAGGGGGGTGTCTCTAACCTTGTACAGCGGTTCCTTCTTGTGCAGAAGCTAAATCTTGTTCGTACTTTAACACGTGAAGACTAAGTCTCCCTCTACTGAACTCAGAGATAGCAGGCCTTAGAGGGGAAAACTTCTCCTAGGAGGCAGTATAAGCTCTATGGGGCCTCTTGTCTGTGTTTCTAGGTTTTAAAGATTCCAACACCTGGGATTCTAGAGCTGCACCACCATGCCTGCCTGTCCAGGATCTCTTAGAGTAGGAGGTCTCTGTGCCCTTTTTATAGCCCAGTGAACAGCGTTGTACTCAACTCTGTTGAGTACACCCTAGTACTTTCTACCTATCTAAATAGGGTATATGGCTTTTGTCTCCCAGTTAGACCTCGGCTGATAACTTGTGTCTGTTTGAAATTTTGGAGTAAGGGGCCGGGAGATGGCTCAGTGGAATAAGTGCTTCCCTGGCAAGCACAAGGGCCTGAGTTCAATCCCC
>NW_004524738.1:1159958-1165929 GCF_000260255.1 Octodon degus
GTGTTATTTGCCTTTATTTCAATACATTTTATTTTGTTTTAAAATTTTTATTGGTACATTTTAGATATGTATAGTCATAACATTCACCACTGTCTGGCTCTCCTCTTGAGGCTGATGAACTTATGAAAGTCCTAGAGCTCTGTGAAAAGGTGCATGAGCCTCAAGAGCCGGAGGCTCAGCATCTCCCGGTCTGGTACCTGAGTGTCAGCCACGAGGAACAGCGCATGCGCCGTGCGCTATTCGTGGCCACTGTGCCCGGCAGCCTGTTCTGTCAGATGGCTAGAGACCACCCTCCTCTCACCCAGCTCATCCGCCCCTCTATAGACTCTGAACGCCACCTCTGCCTGCTTCTATCAAAGCCTGGCTGCTCCTACACGAAGGACGCGGGAAGCTGCTCGCTTAAGCCCTGGGTCACAAATCTGGCTGTTTCTCTTCGCTGACTTGTTCTGTTGAAGCAGCTGTCAGAGAAGACAAACTGAACTCCCGGAGTCTGAGTGTAGATTGTCTTTCACCCTGATTGTTGCAATTTGAAACCATATCTGAAGCCTCTGAGGTTCTTTTTACTGTCAAGATTTATCCTATTTGGGAATGGTGGTTGTTCAGGTGCACTTAATAATTAGGTAATAGCTAGATACATCCGTTTCCCTTTGTCTTGGAGATACAAGCAAGGGGATCTATGTTAGGGTTCTGTCAATCAATCAGGAGTTGTTAGGGAAGTTTGAGAAAAAAGGAAATGAAAGGAAAGTGTAAAAAATCTGCAAGCTCTGTCTCAAAAATCATGGCATCAGAATTTCCTGGGCTGGTTATGAGAATGTTTTGTTTTTTGTTTTTCGTTTTTTTTTTTCCTTTTTTTTTTGCAGTACCGGGGATTGAACCCAGGACCTTGTGCTTGCCAGGCAAGTGCTTATTCTACTGAGCTATCTCCCCAGTCCAATGAGAATTTAATAGGAAATTGTTTTAAAAACTCATGAGTGGGGCTGGTGAGATGGCTCAGTGGTCTAAAGCACCTACTTAGAACAAGCTTAGCAGAGCACAGGGACCGCGGTTCAATCCCCCAGCACCACATGCCAGCCAGCCCCGCCCCCTGGTGGGCTGAGCTGGCCACACACACACACACACACACACACACAATTAAAAAAAAAATTAAAACTCATGAGTGGTTCTGAAGCACATCCTGGGTAAGAATCAATGCTTAAGAAAGCTTCCTAGGTGATGCAGTTTTTAAACTTAAGTTGTTACAACTTTTCATTTTTATCAGTACATGCTTGCAGTGTCTGATGATTACATTGGTCATGGAGTGTTAATAAATATTTTTCCATGACCCTCCTGCATTCTTTCCATCTCTTGGTCTCCTTCCAATCTGCCAAAGACCTATCTTTCTGTTTCCTGTTATTTGTAGATGACTCAAATGTCCCTGTCCTCAAAGGAGTCAGAATCCTACACTTATCACCTCCCCACATAGCTTTGCATTTGAAAGCTGATGAAAGGAGAAATACAAGTCCAGCCTCCTGGAGCTTTCTTGAGGCAGGGCCTGGGCCATAAGACAAATTCCACCTAAGCTTTGAAGGAGGGAATGGAGGGGGACAGTTGGGAGCAACAGGTACAGCAGTGTGGAGGGGAGGAGAAAGGACACCCGGACACCTCCTTGGCTGGGGTGGGTTTTCCCCAAGAGAGTAAAATCTCCCTGACACGCCTGCCGGAAGAATGGGAAGGTAACATCTGGAGAGGGCTAAAAATAGAAAGTATTATTGAACTTTTTGTAGCTATTTACTTGAAAGAGGAGCATAAATCATTCTTTTGCCCAGAGCCCTTATCTGTTTTTTATACCTATGACTGGGTGTATGGCAGGTGGGGATCAAGAAGAGGGTGGTAAAGGAATTTCTCACCAGTGGAAATCCCCTCTGGGTCCTGCATCCATTGGTGGGAGGTGGGGTTTGTATCCATGGTGTTTGCATGAGGGAAACATCTTTGGGGATAACAGAAACTGTCACAAATGAGAAGGGAGGGAGACATCCAGGTGTGTGTATGGGGGTGCGCGCACCGCTGGTCCCGGCTCCTCAGGAGAACTGAGTTTGAGACCAGGCTTGGCAGCACTGTGAGAGACTCCCATCTTTAGTGGGGAAAAGACAGAATGAGAGGATCAAGATAGGGAGAGCCAGGTGGTACGATGGTAGAAACAAGTCCTGTAGGGAAGGAGGAAGCGCAAAAAGAGAGAAGGGGTGGGAGGGAGCCCTGCCCAGGTCTCTGGGTTTCCACTCTGGTGCTGTCACATCTGCTGGGGCTTCGTGCGTTTCACTGACCAGTGTGTACAATGAGATCTCTCCCGAGATTTCATCCAAGGGTCTGGGAGGGCTGGGACCATGCCAGTCTTTGGCTGCCTACTCCTAAAAAATGGGACCCCCAAAGGTCTCCTTGGGCCCTGGCTTCTGCCCATCAGAAAACCTGGCGTTCCCATTCACCTTTAACTCCTAGCCCCCCACCTCTCCCTGCCCCCATGGCAGCAAACTGCTGAGATTTCCCTTTAATGTGCTTCTGCTCTTAGTCAGCACAATGGCCTCTATTCTGTTCAACAGATACCGTGCCCCTCTCCCTTACAGTCAACCTTTCTTTAGCCTTAATCCCTTAAAACCCCTTAAACAACTCAAAAGCAATAAAGAGATAGTTCTTGGTTACATTTCTCCCCCCTGCTTTGTTCTTCCTAAACCTGTTCTCAGATTGCAGGCCAGAAGGTCTTTGTGTGCCTGTTGACTCATCCCATTCATTCTAATGAGGTCACCAGCAGCGGCTGCTCGGCTGGGTGTTGGGTAACCGAGCTGTCTAGCGAGGGGACAGGTTTCCTGTAGGAGAGAAGGTGCGGGCCTGCGAGGCCTGGGTGGCTCCAGGAGCGCAAAGGCATGACCCTCGGATGCTGCAGGGTGGTTTATCCCCAAGTGACCCGATCTCTTCCCCCCTCCCCCCCAGTTCCCAAACACCTACATCTGTAATGGGAGCAGCCACTCATCTCCCATCCCACTCCTTGGGGTTTTTGGGTTACATCTTCATAAGAAAATACATGCGTTCCTCGTTACACTGTCGCCTTGAATTGTGCTTCTTGGCACAAAAATGTTGGATGGAAGTTCGCTAGGACAGATACAATCTGCTGAGGAAAATAAGGCTCTGGATGTTAGCTGAGGAGGACAAGACTCGGTCGTGCGAAGGACCCGAGAATACAGCTCTTGGGGGTGTGGGGTGGGAACCCGGATGTGAGCCGGGATTTGGACAAAGCACACTGGCCCGCACAGTTGTCAAGCCAAGGAACACCAGCAGGGTAAGCGAGTGACAAATAAATGGAATTGATCAGTGTATTGACTATAAGACAGCAACTGGGGCAAACCACTAAGGAGCGTCACCGCATGGATGCTGTGTGTGTGTGTGTGTGTGTGTGTGTGTGTGTGTGTACAATTAAAAGAGCCCTAAATATACAGTGTCGTGATCAGCAGCCACAGGGACAGGGAGGGAAGCAGGAATGCCAGCGTTAGAGAAAGTGGGCAAAATTCTACCCAAATCAAGTAATTTATTATATTTATTTATTTATCTATTTTGGTGGCCGGCTCACCCCACTGTGGGGTTGGGGCAGGCACAGCATGTGGTGCAGGAGATCGAACCACAGTCCCTGCGCTGCTAAGCCTGCCTAACCAGGCGCTTTAGACCGTTGAGCTAACCTGCCGGGCCCACAATTTAAGTTTATACAGAGGTTAATACAAAAAAATTGTATGTATATTTTCTTTTTTTTTTAAATTTTATTTATTTGTGTGTGTGTGTGTGTGTGTTGTGGTGTGTGTGTGTGTGTGTGTGTGGCCAGCTCAGCCCACCAGGGGGCGGGGCTGGCTGGCATGTGGTGCTGGGGATTGAACCGCGGTCCCTGTGCTTTGCCAAGCTTGTTCTAAGTAGGTGCTTTAGACCACTGAGCCATCTCACCAGCCCCTGTATGTATATTTTCATACACACACGTACTTGTATTAATGTTAGTGTATTTATAGAGCATGTATTTATGTCTACATAAGGAAGGGATACATGGATGAAAAGACTGTGTGAGCATGAAAAATGTGGGTTTAAAAGAAGTCTTCAAGACAAGAAAGAGGAAGCTGGGCGTCTTGACATTTGTCTCTGGTAGCATCGTCCTGGGGCTGAGGCCTCGCTTTGGACCATTAGGATTTTAAGTATCTGTAAACATTTATTTTTTTAATATTTATTTGTTCACTTTCTTATTCCATACACAGGGGAAGAGACTGTGGTCAAGGTAACATTTTTTATTATGTGCTTTTAAGATCTCATTTTTTTCTGTTGTTATTTCTTTTTGCCCGGCTCAGCTTGCCCTGAGGGTGGGGCTGGCTCCAGCTGTGGTGCTGGGAATTGAACTTCGGGCCCTGTGCCTGCCTGAATTTGCCCAAGCAGGCGCTTCAGACAGTTGAACTATCTCACTGGCCCTCTGTAAATTTTTCTTCCAACCAGAAAGAAAAAAAATTTTTCTTCCTTTATTTATTTATTTTTTATTTTTTTGGTAGAACTGGGGATTGAACTCAGGCCCTTGCACTGACCAGAATTTCTTCCTTTATAACTTATTTTTCATTTTGCTGTAGTAGCTAGGACCTTCCGGACAATGGTAAACAGAAGCGGAGTGGGTGTCTTTGCCGTGTTCAGAAATGCTCAGAGTTTACCGCTGGTGTTAGATGTTGATTTTCACAGAATATTCCTTTTCTAGCTTGGAAAATTTCCTTCTTTTTTTTTTTTTTTTTTTTCAGTTTTTTCATTTCCTTCTATTTTTGATGTGGTGAGGTGTTTTTTTTTTTTTTTTAAATCACGAATGTATGTTGAGTTTTTTCCACCACTTTTTTTTTTTTTTTTTGTTTTGGTCTTTTTGAGACAGGATCTCACTATACAGTTCAGTCTGGCCTGAAGCTCACTTTGCAACCCAGGCTGGCCCCAAACTCAGACAGATCCTCCTGCCTCAGCTTCCTAGCTGCACCACCACGCTGGACTCAAACGCATTTCTTGAACATATTGAAAAAACTAAATGTTTTTTCTTTTTTATTTCACTAATACTGTATGACAAACCACATGTTTTAGAATTTTAAGTGTTAAACTAACTTTTCATTCCAAGGAAAAATCATACTTTGTCATGGTGTATTACCCTTTTATTATATTTTTATGTTTGATTTGCTAAAATTTGCTTGTTTTTTTTTTTTTTTTTTGGTTGTTGTTGTTTTGAGACAGGATTTTGCTGTGCACCTTAGGGTGCCCTTGAGCACACTTTGCAGCTGAGGCTGGCCTCAAATTCACAGCAATCGTTCTGCCTCAGTCTCCCGAGTGCTGGGAGTACAGGCGTGAGCCACCATGCCTGACTTGATTTGCTAATTTTTTTTTTTTTTTTTTTTTTAGCGTAGTTTTGCTTTTGAGACAGTCTGTTTCTATTGCCCAGGCTCAAGTGGTCCTCTGCCCTCAGCCTCCTATCAAGACTATAGACATACATACCACTGTGAAATGGTTTGTACTTATACTCATGGGGGTATTTATGTAGAGTTTTTCTATGCAGGTGATTACAATCTGGCTTTACTATCCATACAACACTATCCATATAAAATGAATTAGCTGGCCAGGGAGATAGCTCGGTGGTCTAAGTGCCTGCCTGGCAAGCACAAGGACCTGAGTTCAATCCTTGGTACCACCTGTCATGCCAGCCTAGCCAGCTCTGAAACCAGGCATGGTGGGACGTGCCCTGGGGAGGCTGAGACAGGAGGATCACTACGAGGCTGAACTGCATAGCGAGGCCTAGTATCAAATAAGTAAGTTTAAAAAATGAATTTGAGGGCTGGCGAGATGGCTCAGTGGTCTAAAGCACCTACTTGGAACAAGCTTGGCAAAGCACAGGGACTGCGGTTCAATCCCCCAGCACCACATGCCAGCCAGCCACGCCCCTGTTGGGCTGAGCTGG
>NW_004524738.1:1166091-1166789 GCF_000260255.1 Octodon degus
CAGTAGTGTAAAGTGATTGATGACGTAGAGTGTGCTGGCATGTGGTGCTGGGGGATTGAACCGCGGTCCCTGATGCTTTTGCTAAGCTTGTTCTAAGTAGGCGCTTTAGACCACTGAGCCATCTCTCCAGCCCTAAAAATGAATTTGAATTAGCAACTTTCCTTTATTATCTGAGAGCGTTGTGTAGTGTTCCATTCTAATGTTTGGCATAACTTATACGTAAAATCATTGCTGGCTGGAATTTTCATTGTGGAAAGGTTCTCAGTTCTAAAGTCAAGTTTTACATATTATTCTACTCAGGTTTTCTATTTCTTCTTGCAATGAGAAGCAGAAACACCAAAACGACTCCCAGGATTTGGAGGCAGATTTACTTAAGTTGGTGGATCCTGATCAGGCCCTGATCTCCCACGGCTTAGGGCTTATGTGGGATAAGCAAGCAGGAAGTACAGGGGCAGATGGCTTGTCGATGGCTTGTCGAATCCCAGTGGCCAGCCATTTCTAAGAGACAGCAGCAGTGGGAACTGGAACAGGAACTATTACCTGCAGAACTAAGAAACTGAAGTACTCTAGTTGGGAGTGGGGGGCATTTTCTGTTACAATCTTGTTTGAGTTAGTTTCCACAAATTTGTCTTTCAAGAAATTGGCCTATTTAATCCAGTTTTTAATTGTCATTGGTTTAGAGCTTTAGAATTTTTTTT
>NW_004524738.1:1168729-1177047 GCF_000260255.1 Octodon degus
GGGTTTTCCTTCTGGATCTTAAGGTTTATCAAGCTGTCCTTCTGTTGCTTCTTCTTCGGGAAGAATGGGCGGATGGCAAGATAGCCCAGCAGAGCGAGCACACCCAGGAAGGGCAGCAGCGGGAGCCATTCTGCAACTGTGAGGTGCACGAAGCCGGTGATGCTTTCCGGCCCCGGAAGGCGCTTCAAGTAGGCAGGGAGCTGTGCCTTCACGACCCGGGCCACGCTCTCCAGAACCATGGCGGCTAGTAGCGTCTGCGCCTCAGCGATCCCGCCAACCTCGGCCCACTGCCGCCCCTGCGCCCGGGGCGCAGGGGATATGGCCCTAGAATTTTTTTTATTATCACTTAAATGTCTGTGGACTATTCAGTGGTGCCTCTTTCATTCTTTTTTTTTTTTTTTTTCAAAGGACTTTTATTTTCACTATTTTCTTTTTTTGGTACTGGGAATCGAACTCGGGGCCTCGCGCTTGCTAGGCAGGCGCTGCGGCACCGAGCCACATCCCCGGGCCTCTTTCATTCTTGATTTTAGCAATTTGTGGCTTCTATTTTTCTTGATTAGTCCAGCTAAATTATATAGATGTTATTTTTTTCAAGGGACGAAGTTATGTTTTATTAATTTATAGACTATTCATTTGGTATTTTATTAATTTCTGCTCTTATTTTTACACTTGATCTTAGCCCAAAGGCTGAAAAGAGATCTGTTTTTATTTAGTATTAGCGGGGCTGGGGATTTGGCTCAGTGGTAGAATGCTTGCCTAGCAAGCTGGAAGCCCTGGATTCGGTTCTCAGCACCAAAAACAAATATAAACCTCCCCTAAAAAACAATTCAACCAAAAAATACAATAAAATCAAAAAAGACCAAAAACAAACAAGGCAACTTATTTATTATTAGGGCTTTTTGGTGACCTATTCTTATTTTTAAAATTTCCTCCTTCTATTTGTTTTGGCTTTACTTTGTTCTTTTTTATTTTTTTAGGATAAGACATTCAGGTCATCCTTTTTCCCTAAAATTGGCACTCAATTTAATACCCTGTATTTCCCTTTAAGCACAATTTTAGCTACTTTCCATACCTTAGTTACTTTGATATACAATGCCAGATTTTTAGCATTTGATTCAAAATATTTTCTATTTTCTGAAGTCTGATTTCTTCTTTTTTTCTTCCTTATTTCTTTCCTTCTTTTTTTTTTCAAAGTTTTGTTGATAAACAGATAGCAATGAGACAGTTTCAAATCAAATTGGAAGTACAGTTTCAACAAATAATACACTACATATATTCTTCTTAGTGGTTAATTGCTGTACAAGATGCGGACTTGTGATCCTATTTACAAACACCATTAGAACAAATCATTCTATTCATTAAGAGAATGCAACTATATATCTATCCCAACCACTTTGAATACACAGGTACAAAATGGACATTCATAGGTATACCCCATTTTTTCTAAGTTCCGTTATTGAATATTATAGGTGTGTAAACTCAGCAAAATATTCTAAAAGAGTCCAGTAGCCCATAATAGCATTGGGTCCTCTGTTTAACTGGCAATGTCAGAAATTATTGACCTGAGTCCCCCACAGCTCAACTTAACAGCATGGCTTTATTTCCTATATTTTGTCTCCATACTTTTCTACTGGATGGTTAAGACCAAGGTAAAGCAGGACCTATGCAACAAGAGTTGTAGCTTTTTGGTCTGAGAAGGTCAGTGAAATGCCCTCAGGATTTATCCTGAGATCCTGTATCTCAGATTGTAGAACCTTTGTCAGTGTCAGCCATGTGGATGAGTCATGGCCATTGCTTGGCCAATGTGCTCTCTGTGAAAGCCTGAGAGAGTGTCTTCTCCCCATGTGACTCTCCTTAGGCACACTCTACGTCATCGATCACTTTCCTCTTTGGCCCATAATCTTCTTGATCAGAAAATTTGGGACACTACCGAGGTACATGACGTTACAGTACAAGTTCTCATATGTCCTGAGTCTTAATTGACCTTAGAAGGATAGGGCCAAAATGTTGGCTTTCCTTGTAGCCCTCCTTTTTCTCTAATTTTGGTCTGCAAACTTAGGTTGTTAACCATCCAGAAGACAAGCTTATTGTTACTATCAAACGATTTAGGCTATCAAGCTTAACCTCACTATCTCACTGCATTTCAAATATCTTAGGCATAATAAAGAACAGGCATTTTTCATCAAGTATTGATATGTTGAACTTTAAGTCCCTACATGATATGATAAAAAAACATTTAAAAATTAGATTATATTTTAAAAATAGGATAAAGAATTCTATGCTTCTCATGTTTGCACATAAGTCCAAAAATCTCACCATATACAACCTTGAAGCAGGACAGTCCCACAGTATTCCTTTTCCTGTCTCTTGCTTTCATTCTTTCCTTCTTTCTTTCCTTTCTTCCTTCCTTCTTTTCTTCTCATTTTTTTGAGACAGGGTCTCACTATTCAATTCAGGCTGACCTGAAATTCACTATGTGGTCCAGGCTGGTATGGAACTTGCAGCGATCCTTGTGCCTTGGCCTCCCATGTGTTGGAATTATAATGTAGTTATCTATTTTCATTTTATTTACATTTCCAGCTTAATTCAATTGTAGCCAAAGAACATAGTTGATATTGTTTATTAAAACTTTTAACACTTATTTTATAGCCTAGAGTGTGGTCCATTCTGGTGAACCTGACCATATGCACTTGGGAAGAATGTATGTTCCACCCCAGATGGATGTGATTTTTATAAACATCAGTTGGGTGAAGGTGGCTGACAGTGCTGCGCATCTGCCTGTGTGGTGGCTGATTCTTCACTGGGTTACCGAAGGGACATGCTAACATGTAAATGTGGTTGTGAAATTGTCACTTTATCCCTTTACTTCTGGAAAATTTTTACTTTGTGATTTTAGAACACTTCTATTTGGTGCCGGCTCCTCGATTCTGGTCAAGTCTTCCTGATGCACTGATCTTTTTGTTATCTTGAAAGATTCCTCTTTGTCTCTAGTAGCAGTTTTTGTCCTGAAGTCTGTTTTAACTGCTATCGCATGCTGACTTTGCTGACCGGAGGGTGGGCATTTTGTCACCATTTACTTCCAGCCTCTAAGTGTCTCTCTTTTTTTTTTTTCTTTGCGGAACCGGGGATTGAACTCAGGTCCTTGTGCTTGCCAGGGAAGCGCTTATTCCACTGAGCCATCTCCCCGGCCCCTCTAAATGTCTCTTAAGGAAGGACATAGTGTCTCAGCTAGCTCAGGCTGCCGGAACATGATACTATCGATTGGCAGCACAAGCAGTGCAAATGTATTTGTTAGCAGTTCTAGACGGCTAGAGTTCTAGAGTTCCAGTTAGCTTCCAAGGAAGGCTGTCTTCTGGCTACCTGCTCTGTGTCTTCATGTAGTGGAGATAGACAGATGGATGGATAGACAGATGGATGAATGGATGGACAGATGGACAGACAGATGGACAAATGGATGGATGGACGGATGGGTGGATGGATGGATGGACGGATGGATGGACAGATGGATTGATAGGCAGATAGCTCTGCGGTATCTCCTCTCATGCAGACACAAATAATATGAGATCAAGATTTTAGCATATAACTTCACCTAACCTCACCTAACGTTAATCATTTTCTTACCCTAAATACAGCCATACAGGGCATTAAGATTTCAAAATGAACTCTCTTTCTTTCTCTCTCTCTCTGAAACTGAGTTCGTAGCAGTTGGGTCTTGGTTTTTCAATTCATTTTGACAATGTCTGCCCTCAGTGATGGTTCTGGGGATTATGATAGACATTATTTTTAATGCCTGCTTACAGTTACTATTTTGTTTCATGGAAAAATACTGAAACCTTCCTTATGGGTATTGTAAGGATGGAGCAGGGATGTCTCAGTTACTCCTCTTGCATTGCTGGGACAAATACCCCACACCCAAAATGAAAGAAGGCAAGGGTTATTTAGCTCAGTTAGTGGAGGTTTCAGGGCATACTCGCCTGGCTCCAAGTCTGCGTGGCACATGGCAGAGGGCAGCAGTTCATGGTGGCAGCAAAGAACAAGAGAAAAAGGGCAGGAGCAGTGGCAACAATGGCTACAGAGAGGAAGTCTGTCTCCCTTAAATTGTACAGCACTCACACCCATAATCCCAGCAGTGCTAAAACCCATAATCCCAGCCTTGATCATGAACTAATCTCAAACTCAAGTCCCTGCCCCATGATGCATGAGGCTTTGGGGGCACAAATACACACAAACCATGACAAGGGAGCTCTTTAGCTAATGACCCCAACAGTTATGACCAGGCGGTTCACCTGGTCTCTGTATTCCAAGGCTGAGAGATGGGTTCTCTTAAAAATGCATTTTAGAACAAACAGCAGAAGGAGAATAAATATGCAAGTTCCCCTTTTTACTAACTGGAATTATCCTATTAAAACTTGCATTTAAGTTTTTCTTTGCAATTCTATTAGTAGAAAATCCTCCTTCATCTTCTAGTATTTTACTTTTAGAATTACTTTACTACTATTTTACTTTATTCTATTTTGGTTCTAGAGATTGAACCAGAGTCTTGCACATGGTAAGCCCATACTGCATCACTGACCTGCATTCTCAGGCTGACCTTGAACTCACTTTGTAGCCCAGGCTGGCCTCGAACTCACAGCAATCCTCCTCAGCCTCCTGAGTGCTGGGATTCCAGATCTGTGCCACTGCGCCCAGCTCTTTAGTTACCTTTTCTTTCTTTTCTCTTCTTATTCCTCCTCCTCCTCCTCCTCCTCCTCCTCCTCCTCCCCCTCCTCTTTCTTCTCTTCTCATCTAATTTGAATAAATACAACTTATTTCTTCACTTTCACAAAGGTACAAGGAAGGAGAGAACTCACGATGACATTCACTACACTGTTAAACATGTGAAAAATTTCCCAAGTCAGGCCAGGGAGATGGCTCAGTGGAATAAGCGCTTCCCTGGCAAGCGTGAGGGCCTGAGTTCAATCCCCGGTTCCGCAAAAAAAAAAAAAAAAAAAAAAAAAAAAAAAATTCCCAAGTCATATTTGCCTAGTACAGTTAGTTCTGTGGAAGAGGAGCTACTCATTTAGTTTTCTGCTTTATAGAGCAAGCATTATACTCTGGTTTCTCTTCAGATCGTATAGATCAAGCCTTAGTAAAAGCTGAAGTTCATATATAAAACTATAAATTCCATAAGCTAACCATTTACGCTTTAAATTTTTTAGAACATTCTAGCTCACCAAATTAGTTTTTGCTTTTGGTGAAGATATGAAAGAACACAGACCCAAAGAGAGAAATAGGCAAATCTCTCGGGCCACTTACTGCTGTCCCGGACATCAAGGGTCAGTGACCCTTACTGCTGTCCCGGACATCAAGGGTCTGCAGCTCCAGGGTGTAGTGCTTTCCTCCGCACCAAAAAGCAAAAACGCAGCAAACCACGCTGGCTAGTCTCTCGGCCCTGGACAATTATACTGTAAACTATTTCTACCAGATTCTTCTGGGTCATTTATTTTATTTTATTTTTATTTATTTTTTCTTTTTTTGGCAGAACTGGGGATTGAACTCAGGCCCTTGTGCTTGCCAGGCAAGTGCTTATTCTACTGAACTATCTCCCTGGCCCTTCTTCTGGGTCATTTAGAGAGGCCGTTCCATCAGCCTTGATCCAGGCCTTTCCCTGGCCCTGGGTGTGAATCTTTGTGCACCTTGTGGGAGACAGAGGAAGGAGAGAGATTTTTTTCTCACATGCACAGAGAGGGAGGGGAAGCGTGGCTGCTTGTCACAAACCATCTTTTCCTCTTACTGTAAAGTAATAAAAACAAACAGCATCCTAACCTCTCTGCCGGGGAGGGGAGCGGGGCTGCTGTTTACAGATAAACAGAGACCTGCTGCCTGTTAGGATCCTGGTAACAAAATTCATTCAGGAGATTGAAAACACAATTGTGTCTACAGATCAGCAGCTACGTGCCAATGTCATGTTGGCCGCTGAAGGCAAAGGTCATGTTTACTGCAAGCAGAGGTGCTGGGGCTGCCACTGAGCTGCTGGTGAGGGATTTGGAGGAGTAGGCGGCGGCGCTACAGCAGCAGCGGATCTGCAGGTGCCTGATGCAGAGAGCCTCCGACTCCATGATGTAGGACTGCAGAAGGCAAAGGCCCGTGGCCACTGTGCAACCCCGCCGGGCCTGGAATGGCCTTGGCTCTGATTTCTTCAAGTCCCACAAACTTTGCATCTGGTTACAGAGGAAGACTTGTCTCCAAAATATAGTCCAAAGCAATAGAAGGCCACTGATCCCATTCAAAAGAGCATCTACCGGATATACCTCATACTGGGACTGTTGCGAGACAAAAGCCCCTCTCAGCCATCTTACTGTCCTGCTGGTTGGTCCCTCTTGAAGGCAGAGTGAGGAAGAGGTTAGAAGGGCCCACAGTGGCCAAAGCAGGAGGATCGACAGAAGCTGGAGGGCAGCTGGACTCTATAGTGAGTTCAAGGTTAGCCTGAACTACATAGTGAGACACAAACAAACAAACAAACAAACAAACAAACAAAGTGCCCACTTCAATCAGAGAGACCTGAGACCATCCTCTCTCTGCCATATATTTTCAGTGTAGCTTTGAGTTTCAATCTGCAACTTAAGAGGAAAATTCTTAACCCTTAGAATTGCTCAGAGGAGGACTAGAAAAATTGGGCAGTGTTTCCCACACGTCCTACTGTCGAGCACTCAGCAAGGGTAGCTGAAGCTCTTACAGCGAAATTTTGGCAGAAGGGTTTCATCCAAGAGAATTAGATCTGAGCTGGAAACTCATGGGGATTAGAACAGTGCAGGGAAGGCAGACAGCTGCTCTTGGGTCTGGCTTTTCAGTCAGGGCTCTACAAAATGCCAATGCAGAGGCAAAGAGAGAAGGTGACCATCTATTCTTGTTTTGCTTGGGACACTTCCCACATTAAAATTATGGGTCCCACAGCCCCAATCGCAGGGTGACCAGAGAGGCTGAACAGGATTTGGCTGGGGAGTGAGGAATTCCAATAAAGTGTCTTGCTTGCAGGCTAACCCACGCACCTTGAAGCCCAGACTTCTGGTAGAAGGGGCCTAGCAAGGGGTATGTTCTTTGCCTTGATCCTCATTAATGGCTTTAATTAACACTGGGGCCCTCTGGCAGGGCAACTTCCTCCTAGCATCTGGGCCAATCCCTTTCCCGCTGGGCCCAGTCAGCAGGCAGAGTTGTGTGGGGTGGTGAGGACATGGCTTTCTCTGGGAAGAATCTGGGTAGACATTCAGCAGTCACAGCCAGCCACCTGGGAACACCCAGCAGCCTGCAGGGGGGCAGGCCTGCTATGGGGGAGCTGAGTCTGTCCCTGTCCACTAGACTGTTACCAGCTACTGCAGCCTCCTGTGGAGCTCACATGTGCCAGGGGACACTGAACTCCAGCCCAGTAAGCCAGCCTAATCTGATGTGATTTCATGCTGCAACCTGTGATTTCAGATGTGGGGGCCAACATTTGGGGGTGCCACACACAGCTTGGCCTGACTTCTGAGTATTGATCAGTACCCCCAAGATCCTTCCAACTGAGCTCCAGGCAAGAGTTATTAATACTGAACTGGGTGTGATGGTGCTTGTGTGTAATCCCAGCACTCAGCTGGGTATAGCTCAGTGGTAGAGCATGTGAGGGGCCTTCACATGACCCCCAGCACCACACATGCACTCACACACACCAAGGGGGCTGAGGCATGAGGATTGCCATGAGTTTGAGGCCAGTCTGGGCTACATAGTGAGTTCAAAGACAACCTGAATTACATAGTGAGATTGTCTCAAATAAGAACAACAATAATAATGGCGATTATTAGTAATATTTGGGGTGACATTCAGTATACCTCGGGTGCTCATGGGGTGGGGCCCTTTAGAAATGGCTAAGTCATAGATATGTGAATCTAGATTAAGGGCATGATTACTGGTTACTCCAGTGATTGGTTTACCATAGTTCCGGGTGTGAGTAGTGGGAAGCCCCGCCCTGGGGGTGGTTGGCACCAACCAGTAGGCTTGTACCCTGGGTGGAATATAAAGGGAAAGATGGTAGGCAGGTGCTTCCCGCTTCCTGCCTGCCCTCTACGGACTGTTTCTCTTCTGTCACCCCTCTCCGCCATGCTGCCCTTCCTTGGAGCCAGCTGCTTATGCACTAAGAACTCTATAAATTATGAGCTAAAATAAGCCCTTCATCCTTTACCTTCTGGGTGTTGGATATTGTGTCCTAGCAACAAGAAAGGTAACTAAGATAGCAGCCAAAAAGAAAGGGACTCATTATTGCTATGAAAGTTTGTCAGCAATGAACTCTTTTGGATCTATGGATTTTC
>NW_004524738.1:1177914-1182541 GCF_000260255.1 Octodon degus
GTCATTTTATGTATTTGGTACAGGGTTTCACTACACAGCTTGGGCTCATAGTGATCCTCCTATTTTCAGCCTCCCCAGCGCTGGGATTACAGGCGTGGGCTATCATACCCAGACAAGGTTGCCAGCTCAGTGCCCCCCAGGGGCGGGGCCAGTGCAGCATATAGGACCGGGGATTGAACCCTGGTCCTTGTGCTTGCCAAAGCAGGTGCTTAGTCTGCTGAACTATCTCACTGGCCCTTGTTCTCTCACTCTTAAAAGTGTTTTTTCTTTAAATGTATTTGGTACAAAGGGCCAGGGAGATAGCTCAATAGAATAAGTGCTTGCCTGGCAAGCACAAGGTCTTGAATTTAATCCCTGGTAATGCCGCCCTCCAAAAAAAAAGGATTTGGTACAGGGTCTCATGATGCGGCTCAGACGTGAGTGGGGTTGGCACAGCATGCGGCACTGGGGTTTGAATCCTGGTCCCTACGCTTGCCTAAGCAGGTTCTTAGTCCACTGAGCTATTTCACAGGCTCTCAGAGTTAAGTTTTAGGGCTGGCCAAATAGCTCAGCGGATTAAAGTGCCTGCTTAGGCAGACACAGGGGGCAGGAGTTCGAGCCCCTGGCCTGCTGTGCCGGCCTCATGCCCGGGGCACACTGAGACAGCAAATGAGACAGTGTGATGCTGCGTGCCTGTAATCCCAGCACTTGGGAGGCTGAAAACAGGAGGATCACTATGAGTTCAGTCTGCACAGTGAGACCCTGTATACCCTGTACACCCGGTCCTAAATACAAAAATAAAATAAAATAGAATACAAAAAAAGTTTTTAAAAAAGAGAGCCAAATTTTAAGAGTTCTTTGTATAGCTTGTCTATAAGACTTTACTCAGATCTGTCTTTTTTTTTTTTTTTCCGGAACCGGGGATTGAACTCAGTCCCTTGCACTTGCCAGGGAAGCACTTATTCCACTGAGCCATCTCCCTGGCCCCTGTCTTTTTTTTTTTTGGCCCCTGTCTTTGTTTTTCTTTTTCTTTTTTTTTTTTTTTTAAAGAGAGGGTCTCATTGTATAGTTCCAGCTGGTCTTGAACTCACTATGTAGCCAAGGCTAGCCTCAAATTCACAGCAATCCTCCTGCTTCAGCCTTTTTTTTTTTTTTTCTGGTACATGGGATTGAACTCAGGACCTTGCGCTTCCCAGGCAAGCGCTTATTCTACTGAGCCATCTCCCCGACCCTAGAAGTTGTGTGTATGTGTATGTGTTACTGGGGATCGAACTCAGGACCTTGCACTTGCCGGGCAAGCGCTTTTGCCACTGAGTGACCTCCCCGGCCCCGCTTCAGCCTTTTGAATGTTGGGCTTATGCGTGTGCGGCCACATGCCCGGCTTTAGTCAGATATGTTGCATACAAACTACATGATAATTTGAAAAATAAACCAAGTACTCATGATGAATGTAATCATTATGTGCTGTAGACTAATATAAGAATAAAAAAAATTAAAAACAGAGCCAAGGAGATGAAAATACAAGACGAGAACACATTTACGGAGTGAGAGGAAGACAGCAGGGGCAGTGGGAGAGACCTGGCCGCGAGGCTGGGGACCCTGAATTCTGCTGCGGCTTTGAGCAGTGTGACCTGCTCGAGTCTGTTTCCTCCTCAGGAA
Organism: Octodon degus; assembly: GCF_000260255.1. Classification (NCBI taxonomy): domain Eukaryota; kingdom Metazoa; phylum Chordata; class Mammalia; order Rodentia; family Octodontidae; genus Octodon; species Octodon degus. The sequence goes on from NW_004524738.1 coordinate 1,179,553, forward strand.
AGTCGAGATTAAACAATACCTATCTTTTTCTCAAATTGTATTTTATTTTAAAGGACTTTTGGTTTTTTTTTTTTTTGCAGAACTAAGGATTGAACTCAGGCCCCTGCCCTTGCCAGGCAAGCGCTTATTCCAGCGAGCCATCTCCCCGGCCCCCGTACAATACCTATCTTTGAGAGCGACCACAGAGACCACGTGGTAATGTGTGAAGATCGCTGGTACTTAGGCAAGGCTCAGTGGATGGCGGCTTCACAGAACTCACTTTAGCCGGTTTTCTCGCGGCAGCAAGCGGGCACAAGAGCCCACAGATCTAGGTTCTGCTTTCAGGATCTGTCTTTCCCACACTCTCCCCACTAGGGGGCAGCACTAGAAGGCAGGCGGTGCTGGGTGCCAATTTTACCTCTGCTGCCTGCTGGGTGCGGGAGTCTTGGGAAGGTGGCTTCATCTCTGTATGCCTCAGATACTGTTTTGGGAAGTAAGGGTGGGATACACCATCCTCTTTTTTCACTTTGATACCTTTAGTCCTTTGTGTGTGTGTGTGTGTGTGTGTGTGTGTGTGTGTGTGTGTGTGTGTGACAGATCTCACTTCGTAGATCAGGCTGGCCTTGAACTCATTGTGTGGCTCTGAATGGCCTTGAACTCATGGAGATCCTCCTGCCTCAGCCTCCCAATTGCTGGCCTTATAGGCATACACCACCATGCCAGGCTAGTCCATGCATTTTTAACAAGCCTAGCACCGTCTTTCAAATCTGATACATAGTATATACTTTATTTATATACATTTTAAAATAATAGGGGCCAGGGAGATGGCTCAGTAGGATAAGCGCTTGACTGGCAAATGCAAGGATCTGAGTTCAATCCCTGGTCCTGCAAAAAAAAAAAAAAAATAATAATAATAATAGATACACCATGGTGTATTGGAGAAACACTGAACAAGGAGAGTCAGAGATCCTGGGGGCTTGTGCTGTCTTAGCCTGACCTCCTGAAGTGACCTTGGGTGAATCTCGATCTCCCTGGATTTGGGGGGCTCAAAGCATTAGAATCAATGGGGTCCAAGACCCCAGTGAGAATCATGAACTAGAGATGCCACTAGGCATGAAGAGAAGGACAAGGAGGCCCAACTCGGCTTATAATGCTTTAGTTCTTAATGAACACTTGAAGCACGTAAGGCAAACGTTTCGCTATGGTGTGTCTGTGTCATAGACAACAATGGGCACTGTTCTCTGTACTGCAAAAGGGAAACAAGAGTTTGGTGAAAGGCCAGGGTGGAAGGATGTGGTAAAGACATTCCGCAGACCAGGAGGAGGGCAGAGATGCCACGGAGATAAAGAATATGGGATTTCCAAGCTATTTTGATACCAAGCAATGCAAGGGAGGGAGTGGCCTCGCTCAGCAAGAAGAAGCAGGCCAAGGCAGGGGGCTCCCCATCTCTCGGGGCACGGGCGGGGACTTTGTCTTGTCCAAAGTGCAGGTGGCAAGATGGTCCCCGAGAGCTGTACACGACGTCCTCGTTTTGCATTCTGAAGTCATCCATTTGTTTATTTTTCGTTGTTCTTTGGTAAACAGGCTACTTTTCCAACATCACCCCGGCCATTGTCCCAGGCAGTAGTCAGCACAGATGCAGCACAGAAAAGGCTAGGCACAGTCCTGTCTTTGATGGAATTAGTCTCTTGGGAAAGCAAGACGCTGAAGCAATGGGTAACTGATCTATCACAGGCTGGGCTGGCAGAGCAGGCCTGCAATCCCAGCACTTATGAGGCTGAGGCAGGAGGGATGTTGGGAGTTTGAAGCCAGCTGAACTTTATAGCAAGACTTTTATCTTAATATTCCTCCCCCCCCTTTTTTTTTTTAAAGAACATGGCATATACTTTAACCTTGCTAAATTACTCTCTAATGAAGGACAGAGACAGATGTAGGGACTGGAGTTTGATCCCCGGTGCCATGCCAGCCCTTCTCCCAGGGCGCGCTGAGGCAACTGAGATGGCGTGGTGGCGCACACCTGTAATCCCACCACTTGGGAAGCTGAAAACAGGAGGATCACTATGAGTTTGATGTATGTAGTGAGACCCTGTACTAAATATATTAAATAAATAAAGGAGAGAGAAAAATTATCTGAATTAAGAGAAATAGCACATGCTTTCAAATGAGTTAATTTAATATTATAACATGTTAGTTCAACTCAGGACCTGGCGCTTGCCAGCCAGGCACTATGCCAATGAGCTATAGCCCTGGCCTGGATAGAAGATTTTTTTCAGAGACTCAAACTTTCAAAGCACAAACCAGTAGCCAAAAAGCAAACTATTCCAAACCTGATTAATTTGATTACACACACAAAAAAAAGATTTCTACTCAGTAAAGAAAACTCAGGAAAAATCACAGCAAGTGACAGATTAGACAAATATATTTTTAAATATCCAACAAGTGAGAAACTGTTATCTAAAATATACAAGGATGGGCTGGGAGATGGCTCAGTGGAATAAGCTCTTCCCTGGCAAGCACAAGGGCCTGAGTTCAATCCCAGGTTCTGCCAAAAAATACCAAAAAATAAAAAATAAAAAGCTCCACTTTGGGGGCTGGGGAGATAGCTCAGTAGAATAAGCACTTGCTTAGCAAGCACAAAGGCAGGAATTCTATCAGGAAGCTGTACATAGCTGATTGTAGAAAAGGAATTGCAAAGGACTAATGGAAGTATGAGTGGTCAGACTCATGGTGATCAGAGAGCTGCAAACTAAAAAAGTAATTGTCAGAAGATACCTCTCGGATATTGGACTAAAAATTAAACATCAGGATAATGCCAGGTGTGAGGTGGAGTGTGGGATTTAGGAATTTAGGAATTCCCACTAGTGGGAATATAAACTAATGCAGCCATTCTGAAGACCCACCAGAAAAACTCACATATATATGGGGTCACCTGGGTGGTAGCTGAGAGGAAGTAATCCAGAGAGCCATCAACAGAGCAGCTAGAAATCCATCCATCCATCCACTCATCCAT
>NW_004524738.1:1183586-1186062 GCF_000260255.1 Octodon degus
ATGCAATTTTAAAGCATGTGTCCAAATTATATCTAATATGAAGTTCTTTTACTGCTATCGTGATACCTCACATTGTCCATATAGAAATAAATTCAAGTACATCTGTACTGATCAGTTCGACTATTTTTGCCTCTGAAAACAATGGTTAAAGAAACTGGGCATGGTGGCACACCCTTGTAATCCTACCAGATGGGAGGCTGAGGCAGAAGGATCATTGTGAGGTTGAGACCAGCCTGAGCTACAAAGTGAGCTCGAGGCCAACCTAAACTCCATAGCGACACCCTGGCTCAAAAAGACAAACAAACGCCAACCCCCCAAAACCACAATAAAACAATTCTAAAGTGGAAATTCATGTATATGTATTATTATTCACTGCTGTCTTACAAATATGGGACAGGAATGGGATTGACAGGTTCAACAGGACATGCAATTGAAAGCACTGTATTATGGGAAAAATCAGACATACAAAGTAGAGATAATGTAAGAAAATAAGCACCCATGGACCCCCCCCCCCCTTGCTTTAGCACCTAGCCAGTGAGAGAAAGACGAGACTTCAAGAGGGAAAGGAACCCCTTTGTGCTGTTGTTAGGGATGCCAACGGATGGAGCCACTATGGAAATCAGTATGTCAAAAAACTAAACCTAGAAAAGGTCAATTAAGACTCAGGACATTTGAGAACTTGTACTGTAACGTCATGTAACTCGGTAGTGTCCCAAATTTTCTGATCAAGGAGATTATGGGGCCAAAGAGGAAAGTGATCGATGATGTAGAGTGTGCCTAAGGAGAGTCACATGGAGAGAAAACATTCTCTCAGGCTTTCACAGAGAGCACATTGGCCACGCAATGGCCGTGACTCATCCACATGGCTGACACTGACAAAGGATATACAAACTGAGGTACATGGTCTCAGTTTAAATGCTGAGGGGATTTGACTGACCTTATCAAATCCAAAAGCTACAATTCTTGTTACATAGGTTTTGCTTTATCTTGGTCTTAACCATCCAGCAGAAAAGGAAAAAAACAAAATATAAGAAGTAAAGCCATGTTGTTATGTTGAGCTGTAGGGGACTCAGGTCAACAACTTCTGACACTGCCAGTCAAGCAAAAGACCCAAAACTATTATGGACTACTGGACTATTTTAGAACATTTTGCTGAGTTAACACACCTATAATATTCAAATAAGGGAACTAAACAAAAAAAGGGGACACAGATGAATGTCCATTTTGTATCTGTGTATTCAAAATGGTTAGGATAGATATATAGTTACAGTCTCTTAATGAATAGAGGGATTTGTTCTAATAGTGTTTGTAAATAGGATATCATATCTGCATCTTGTACAGCAATTAACCACTAGGAAGAGAATATGCAATGTGCTAATTATTGAAACTCTCCTACCAATTTGATTTGAAACTGTCTCATTGCTATTTGTTTCTCAATAAAATTATGGGAAAAATAAATCAAATTAAAGTGAAAACAAAAAAAAAGGGAACGCGGTGGTGAATGAAGGCAGGAGACAGGAAAAGGAGTGTTATGGGACTGTCCTGCTACAGTGCTGTATATGGTTAGATTTCTAAACTTATGTGTAAACATATAATTGTTTATTCCTTTTAAAAATATATTTTAATTTTTAAAAATTTTGGTCATATTCTGTAGGGACTTAAAGTTTAGCATATCAATACTTGATGAAAAGTACCTGTTCCATGTTATGCCTACGATGTTTGATATTCAGATAGATGGTGAGGTTAAGTTCAACAGCCTAGGTTATATGGTAATAACAATAAGCTTCTCTTCTGGAGGGTTAAGAACTTAAGTTTGCAGACCAAAATTAGAGAAAAAGGAGGGTCGCAAAGAAAGCCAACATTTTGGCCCTAGCCTTCCAAGGTCAATTAAGACTCAGGACATATGAGAACCTGTACTGTAACATCATGTAAGTCAGTTGTGACCCAAATTTTCTCATCAAAGAGATTACAGGGCTAAAGAGGAAAGTGATCAATGATGTAGAGTGTGCCTAAGGAGAGTCACATGGAGAGAAAACATTCTCTCAGGCTCTCACAGAGAGCAAATTGATCACACAATGGCTGTGACTCATCCACATAGCTGACACTGACAAAGGATATACAAACTGAGGTACATGGTCTCAGTTTAAATGCTGAGGGGATTTGACTGACCTTATCAAATCCAAAAGCTACAATTCTTGTTACATAGGTTTTGCTTTATCTTGGTCTTAACCATCCAACAGTAATCTATAAAAATGAAGTGTAAGATGTACAGCCATGTTGTTATGTTGAGCTGTAGGGGACTCAGTTCAACAACTTCTGACATTGCCAGTCATGTAGAAGACCCAAAACTATTATGGACTACTGGACTATTTTGGAATATTTTGCTGAGTTCACACACCTATAATATTTAAATGACATAATTAAACAGAAAAAGGGGGTGCACATGAATGACCATTTTGTATTGTGCATTCAAAAT
>NW_004524738.1:1187204-1191149 GCF_000260255.1 Octodon degus
CCCCGCTAAGCACCTCTCCGAGAGTTAAAGACGCCGGTTGACAGGAGCACATGCATGCCCGTGTTCATAGCGGCGTACTTCACAATAACTAAGCCTTAGAAGCAGCCCAGGTGTCCATCAGCAGGTGAACGGATAAGAAAAGGTGGCATTTTCACACCATGGAGTACTACTCTGTCATAAAGAAAAATGAACTTGAATCATAAACTCAAATCATATCTAGAAGTGTCTCCAAGAGGCACCTCAAGATCATAAAGTGAAGTGAAAGAAATCAGACGCCTAAGCTTAAGTGTGGCATGATTTCTGTTACAGAAGAAGCCCAAAATACAAATACAGAGCAACATAAAAGAGAGAGAAGAGGAGGAAGGGAGACAGATCTGTCTTAGATGGGAGGAGGATCAAGAGAGGGATGGAGAAAGGGAATTAGGGTGTGTCATCAACGTGCACCAGCTCTCCACAGGGGATGTGAACACCATGTGCTTCGACATGGACTCATTAACAAAACCAAGTATGACTTTATTTATTTATTTATTTGTATTTTAGGAAGGGGCCTACAGGGTGTTCAGGGTCTCACTACTAGATTGGATTCATAGTGATCCACCTGTTTATAGCCTCCCAAGTGCTGGAATTACAAGTGTATGCCACCACGCCCAGTCTCAATTGCCCATCTCAGCACACCCTGGGGGCAGGGCCGGTGCGGCAGGCCTGGGGATTGAACCCCCAGCCCCTGCGCCTGCTTGCAGGTACTTCAATTCACTGAGCTATTTGGTTGGCCCTCCCCAGTATGACTTTAAAAAAAAAAATAAATGCCTTCTCTGGTATCCTCTCCACCCCCAACACATACAGGGTTAATTTGAAAAAAGCCAGATATATTTTAAAGGTAGAGACAGATGTCCTGATATATGGGGTGAAGTGTATGAGGCAGGGTATCGAGGACAGTCCCTGCACCATGAGTCTGGATACCAAAAGACCAGCGTGGTGATCAGAGATGGCCAAGACTGAGCAAAGTGGGGGCTGGAAGGGAGAGCTGGTGTTTGGTTTTGGACAGATTGAGACTTTGTCCCCTTAGGTAGCTAACTGGAGGTGTCTCATAGCTGCATATAGAGAGTTGGAGTTTGGGAGACAGGAAGTGTTTGGAGTCATGAATAGGGGCATTCATCAATAAGCCTCATCTATGGGCCTGGATGACATCAGCAGGCAGTGCATGGAGAGAGAGGTATGAGCAATCCCTACAGGGCCGGCCACATAGCTCAGTGGATTAAAGTGCCTACCAGCAGGTACAGGGGCTGGGGGTTCAATCCCCGGGCTGGCTGTGTCGGCCCAGCCCCCAGGGCATCGGGGTGCGCTGAGATGGTGATTGAGACTGGGAGAGGTGGTGCACACCTGCAATCCCAGCACTTGGGAGGTTGTAAATGGGAGAATCACTACGAGTCCAATCTAGTTGTGAGACCCTGACCACCCTGTAGACCCTTCCCTAAAATACAGAAAGAAAGAAAGAAAGAAAGAAAGAAAGAAAGAAAGAAAGAAAGAAAGAAAGACCAATCCTTATGGTCCTTTGTGGTGGACAGCATGGTGGTCTCCACAGCTGTCTGAATCCCAGAACCTGTAACTGTTCCTTGTGTAACAGCAGGGACTTTCCATCCAGATGTGAGAAAGGGAGAGGACCTGGGAATGGTGAGATTACCCTGGATTACCCCAGAGAGCCCAGTCTAATCATGCTGGCCCTGTGGGCCCTTCCCTGCTACGGTAGGAGGGAGGAGTCATGAAGAACCCATCATATGGCTGCTTTAAAGAAGAAACCCAAGAGACAAGGAATGCAGACAGCCTGCAGGCCCTCCAGGCAGGAGCAGCCCTGCCGCCATCTTGACTGGAGCCCAGCCAGACTCCTTTGGATTCACAGAACTATAAATCTGTCTAAGTGACCATTTGGGACATCAGCAATAGGGAATGAATGTGCCTTCCTTTGTGAAGACGTGGAGGTGAAAAGGGAGCAGATGAGGGACTGGGTAACACCCAGTGACAACAGAGGAGATAACAAAGATCGTGTCATCGATGCTTAAATAGCTTAGGGACAGGTGCCTGGTCACGACTTCGGAAGGTGCTAGATTGTCTTTTGAGGAATTTCCTCCAAAGGTTGATGGAGAAATGCGATGGCAGCCAGGTGTGGTGGCAGGTGCCGGTAATCCCAGCACTCTGGAGCCTGAGGTAGGAGGATCGCTGTGAATTGGAGGCCTGCCGAGGCTACACAGTGAATTTGAGGCCAGCCTGAGCCAGAGTGTGACCCTGACTGAAAAAAAAAATTAAATAAAATGATGATAGTTAAGAGACATTTGCAGTCGTTGTTGATTAAAATGGCTGTTTGTCAGCTAATGAGACCAACACAGAAACAGGGCATGTTGTAGAAGGAAAGAGACCAGCTGGAGGGTTGTTCTTTTTTATTTATGTATTTATTTCATTTTTTATGTATTTAGTACAGGGTCTCACTACACAGCTTGGGTTGGTAGTGAGCTTCCTGTTTTCAGCCTCCCCAGTGCTGGGATTACAGGCAAGTGCCACCATGCCAAGACTCACTTGCCCGCTCTGTGTGCCCTCCTGGGGATAGGGCCAGCATGTCACGTGGCACTGGGAATTGAACCCTGGTCCTTGCACTTGCCAAAGCAGGAACTTACTCTGCGGAGCTATTTCACCGCCTAAGGAGGGTTGTTCTTGAAAAAGAGGACAGAGATGAGCGCATAATTCGATCTGGGGACACTGCACTTGCCTAGCACAAGGTCTTGGCTCATCCCTAGCACTGAAAAAGAATTGGATTTAAATAGGAGAGAGCACAGTGCAGGGGACGGCAGAGGAGGTGGGTGGTCATGCTGGTGGCAGGGCATCTGTGGACCCTCGGCCCTGTTCACCCAGGCTCTAAAGGGGAGAGACAGAGGGACAGGAGTTCTGCCAAGGAAGAAGGGGTGGCATGGTCTTGGGGGGAGAGCCAGCATAAGGGGGAGAATGGTGGGACAGTCCGGTGGCCTTCTGGATCCACGGGACATTCAGTTGTTTCCAGAGAGAAGTAAGTGAAGTGGAAAGCATCGCCAAAAATAGACTTGCAGGGTGCAGGATTTCCCGGTGCGGTGCCTTTGTGGGGGAGGCTGAGAGCCCTGGGGCTTGGACTCACTGGAGCAGCTTCGTGGCCTCTGGGCTGGGGGACGTTCCCTGCCTCCCGGAGATAGTCTGATGCATATCCTGTTCTGTGGAAGGCCAGATGAAATGAATTTTTCTGTTCCCAGCTGCACCACACCCCTCGGCGACCTCCCACTGAGTTCTGGTTTCTGGTCTAGACAAGACATTTCATTTTTTGCTCATTTGCATAGCACAGATTATTGACATCCGCCAGATCCCAACGAGTGCTCGCATCTGCCTTGGCCCAGTTTTCAGGTCCAGTCCAGCCCCAACCTTCCTTTCCAGGTGGTGCCTTCCTTTGCCACAGGGATGTGCAGGGGCCCAAAGTCCCACTCACGATTGGCGATGATGCATTTCCCATCATCCTTTGCTGTGAAGAAGTCTGTCTAGCAAAAGCCCTCAGGCGCGTTGCCACGACTCACATCCTACGGAGAAGACACAGTGCTCACCAAGCCGTTGGTTCACAGGCCCTGGCAGTCGGGAAACATGCAGACAACCACGGCCGGGAGGGAGGGCGGGAGCCTGTGGCTCAAGAGGCCAGGTCAGGGCCCACATTCTCCTAGTTTGATGCAGCCATACTCTGGCTACGTACAGGACTTCTCCAGAGGTGAGGCTGTAAAGAAGCGAAGGATCTGGAAAGGCCTAGTTGGGAAGATTTTCGTATGTGTGGGAAATAGTCTACACTTCCGGTGGAAGCTTTTTCAGGGTGTTCCACTAGGAGCCAACTATTTTCTGTCACAGTCCAAAGACAGCTCCTTCCTTCCTTCTTTCCTTCCTTCCTTC
>NW_004524738.1:1192029-1195913 GCF_000260255.1 Octodon degus
TTAAATTTCACAGTTGTGTACAACAGTGTATCTCAGTGTCTTTATTCAATGTCACCTTGCTGGGGAGCCTTTTTCAGACATCTGCTCCCCAGTCACAGCCACAGTGAGGGCGTCCTGGAAAAGCTGGTGTCCAGGATATTCAAGCCTTCATGACAAGACTAAGCAATGGCAGTCACATGACGACAACTGCATACCTGATCTTCCACGATGCCTGGAGTGAGGCTCTGCCCACAGGGTTCCGAGTCCTTTCATCTCTTCTTTGGCCTGGAAACTGCACTTCCATAGACATCAAGAACCTGGCTCAGACACCAGATGGAAAGTTCTAGAACACACAAGGGCCCCATTGTAGACCTTTAGTGTGAAAATGTTGAATGTGTTTGAATCAGACACACTAGGTAGATTACAAAAGATTATTCAGGTGGTGAAAGGCCTCGGAGGATGTCCTTCCCACCCAGCAGTGTGTGATGGAGCAACCGCAATAGAATTGGAAAGGCCTGGCCAAATAGCTCAGCGGATTAAAGTGCCTGCAAGCAGGCGCAGGGGCCAGGGGTTCAATCCCTGGGTCTGCTGTGCTGGCCCTGCACCCAGAGCACACTGAGATGGCAATTGAGACTGGGCGTGGTGGTGTGCGCCTGCAATCCCATCTCTTGGGAGGCTGCAAACAAGTGGATCAGTACGAGTCCAATCTAGTATTGAGGCCCTGAACGCCCTGTAGACTGTTCCCTAAAATACAGAAGAAAAAAAAAATAGAATTGAACTTGCAGAAAATATACAAGAATTTGGCAGCTACATAGGAGGTGTGATCATAAATATATTGAATGTTAAAATTTAAACTATTTTTATTAGCAAGTAAGAGACACATCCATTAATCCCTCTTAGAACACATGCCCTCGCTTCAGACACCTTTTCCTGTCATTGTGGCCACTTTCTGGAGCAGTTCTGGATGTCTTGTTTCACAAGAGTGTTGAATTAGTTGCTCTGTCAGGGCTGCTTCAGGGTCTGAAATCCGTTCAGAATGTTGACCTTCATGGTCTCTCTGACTTCGGGGCAGAGCCGGGAGGCTCACAGCACCGGATCTGGTGCGTAGAGCTGATGAACACGCAGCAGAATACAACGCGCTTGCCTTTCCCTTGGGTGGTTCCTTCGCTGTGGATCCAATTGTATCTTGTGAGGACGCAAAACAGGACTTCCTGAACAGCTTCAGTAGGTTGTCCTCACACACAGGGGCCTTTCCTCAAGACCAGCTTGTTAACAGCAAAATGGCAGGTTGAAAATTAAAGATCTAAGAGACAGCACTGGGAAACATTGTAGATCCAAGACATGGAGGACAGGGTGGCCTGTTTACAATACCATTGTAACTGGAATCTTCCTCAATCTGCATGAAAGTGAGAGGTAGTGACTCCCACTGACCTGGCCTGAGAGTTTGGGTTGTGTGTCCTCCTACAGGCCCAAAATAGCAGGATAAAGTGACAGTGAACTACAACCTCTGAAGCCGAGAACCAAAAAACCCCTCTCTTTTCTTTAAGTTGTTTTTCTCAGGTATTTTGTTACCATAATGAAAAGCCCATCAACACAATGGTGACAAATGTATGTTATTTTATATTACATCCAATTTATACTTACAGGGTTGTTTTAACATCTTCTTGAGGGATTATGAAACACACCCTTGACATAGTCTACTGATACTGTGGTAGAACTTCATGGAAAATGCTAAAATTCTGTAACAGTACAATTTTCAACCATCTCTCTTTAGCCCTGATGCAACTAGTGCCGTGTATCTTATATTTCCATGTTGTAAATACCACAATATAGTATTATAATGATTGTGTAAAATATTTATTTTAAAGAAACCAGAGCTGAGCATAGTAATACTCAGAAGGCTGAGGCAGGAAGATTGCAAGTTCAAGGCCAACCTCACAACTTAGTGAGACCCTGTCTCAAAATTTTAAGAAGGACAGAGAAGCTACGTGTGGTGGCACATGCCTGTAATCTCAGCACTCGGGGAGGCTGAGGCAAAAGGATCATGAGTTTGTGCATAATGTGGGCAATTTAGTGGGACCTTGTATCAAATTAAAAATTAAATGGGCTGGGGATGTATCTCAGCGAAAAGGCCCTGGATTCAATCCCTAGACTCACACACACATACACCCAGGCTGGGGGTATAGCTCAGTGGAAGAACACTTGCTAGCACGTGTGAGGCGCTGGCTTCAATCTGCATTACCACGGGGGCGGGGAGGGGAGGGTAGTACTATGATGTACTTTGATGAATCGTTTTGTTTTTTAAAATTCTGCTTTGATTTTGGTGATCCTCTTGGACTGACAGGTTGATTTTTTTCCTTAATCAACTTTGAGGGAGTTTCCAGTATTATTTATACATATCTTTTTTTTTTTCTTCGTTTCTGTTTCCTTCCATCTGTGACTGTAACCATGCATATATGCGCTGTTTGGTATTGTCTCAGGGTCATGGAAACTTCAAAAGTGCTTTACCTCTGTTCATCAGATAATATCTATTTATATATTTATTTATTGTCTTTTATGAGACAGGGTTTCACTATGCAGTTCAGATTGGCCTCGAACTCACTTTGTGGCCCAGGCTGGCCTCTAACTCACAGCAATCCTCCTGCCTCAGCCTACCAAGTGCTGGGATTCCAGGCGTGCACCACTATACCCAGCCAGAAAATTTTTATTGATTCAGTTCAGGCTGGCCTTGAACTCACTATGTTGTCCCGGCTGGCTCCACCTCACAGTGATCCTCCTACCTCAGCCTCCTAAGTACTGGGATATAGGTGTGTGCCACCACACCTGGCTTCCCACTGGCCATTTATTTATTTATTTATTTAATGTATTTGGTACAGGGTCTCACTGTACAGCTCAGACTCAGAGTGATCCTCCTGCCTTTAGCCTCTCCAGCACTGGGATTACAGGCATGTACCACCATGCCCAGACTTGGTGGCTGGCTCAGTGGGCCCGGGGCAGGGCCAGCATAGCATGTGGTTCTGGGGATACTACCCCTGTCCCCGAACTTGCCTAAGCAGGCACTTAGTCCACTGAGCTATCTCATGGGCCTGACTTGTTAAATATGGGTCATACATTTCTATTTCTTCCCACGTCTAGTTTCTGTTTCATGATGTCCTGGGCTTTGGGGTGGTCCGTTGTCAAGCCTCTGGATTCTGGTACCTTCCTCGGAAGCCTGTTTATATTTGCTATAACAGACAGTTAAGCTACTAGATAATCAATTGAATCGTGGAAGCTTGGATTTGTACTTGCGCAGGTCTGTGGAAAGCCAAGGAATGTACTGAGCCTCTCTAATTTGACAGGACCAAGCTCCCAGCTTTCTCCTCCTCAGAACTCTGCTCAGATCCTCCAGTCCTTCAGCACCCACCTTCTTCTGGTCTCCATGGAGTCTCTCCAGGGTGTGTGTGATTCTAGGGGCAGCTGGGGATTAAAGGGATTTACTTGCTGATCTGGGGTTCCTTTCTGCTCTAATCCCCTTCTTGAGAAGAGTCCTTCTTCCGGTTTCCACAAACTTTGGTGGCTTCAAGCACCACCCTCTGCTCACCCCACCCAGTAAGGCTGAATGTTAGTCACCATGAGCCGTGGAGGAAAAAGTGAGCAACTGGAATCTAATATAGTAACACAGCACTCTTCCGTTTTCCCCATTAGTCAAATCCCTTTCAGCTTTTGCTTGCTTTGGCGGGATGTCTTCCTTGCCTTCAAATTATGCACAACTTGTTCAGAGTTTACCATTATAATCCCTGGAACTTTAGGCTCATGTAAGCTACTCTGCCATAATACAAACTGGAGCTACATCTTCTCCTTCTTCTTCTTCTTCTTCTTCTTCTTCTTCTTCTTCTTCTTCTTCTTCTTCTTCTTCTTCTTCTTCT
>NW_004524738.1:1196224-1224948 GCF_000260255.1 Octodon degus
TAGGTGCTTTAGACCACTGAGCCATCTCTCCAGCCCCTACTCCTTCTTTATATAAGAGAAAAATGGACTATGAAATGACTGAAATCATTAAACAAAAGCTAGAGGATACTGAAAAACATAAGGCACAAAGCAGAGTAATCTCAGACACTTGGGCTCGCCACTGCCAACATTTTGTTGAATATTCTTCCTATTCTCTGTCCTTTCACCCTCAATCCATCTATCACTTATTTACTATCCATCCATCCATCTGTCTGTCTGTCTGTCGTGGATTTCTAACTGGTGGCCAACTTGTTATACCCAGCTGAACTGAACTAGCGTGGTGCTGGGGTGGGAGGTCCACCTGAGCATTATTGCTAGTATAAGAGGCAGAACAGGAGAAGCTGCAGGAACGCTGTTAGGGAAGCTCTTTGGAGCTGCTGGAAGCTGCTAGTTCTCTTGATTTGTCCTGCTGGAGGACCTTGTCATGCTGGCTTTCCTGGTGAACTTGGTTGTTCTTGTCATTGGAAGAGCTCAGGACCTTGTTGTCACTGAGAATGGCTACAGTTCATTTTGAAGCTCTGGTCCTCACTTTGAGCACTGCTTCCTGGCTGCAGAGGGGAAGCTGGTGCACTGTTCAGCCTCCTGGCGAGGCTTGGCAGGTTGGCTTTCCTGATGGGATCTCAGGTTTCCTTATCACTGGAGGAGCTCAGGACCTTACTGTTGTTGAGGATGGCTGTGGCACTTTTTGGGGGAGCTCGGGTACTTACCTTGAGCATGGCTTCTTAGCTCCAGTGCAGACCCCTTAGCCTGACAGCACAGATCCTTCATCCCTGGCATAGACCTTTCAGCTTCTACCATGGACTTTTGAGCCTTGCCAGCACAGATCTATGAAGTGAGACTTTGTCGTGGGCTCTAGGCCTCCAGGGGGACTAGTGGGAGGCACTGCTGTGAGCGCTAGGTTTTCAGCTGGGCTCACGCAGGACATTAGGATCCAGGCCCTCAGCTGGATTCTTTCGTCTTTAGTGTGTGGACGGATTTCCTGCACTCATATATGATTCTTAGGGTGATTTGTTATAAAATCACCTTACAAAATGTGTCCTGTATTGCGCTGTTCCTTGCTGAGCCCCAGCCACACACTATCTGTATACTCACCTGGGGCTCTCGTGTCTTCTCAATTCTCTTCTGCTCCCTCCTCTTAGCTGTTCTCCCTTCCCTGGGTTTCCTTTTCTCTATCCATTCTTGTAATTGCAATTGCTGCCTGTGAGGTATTTCAGCAGCTCCAGCCCTTGACCAGCTAGAAGGATTCAAAGCATGTGTGCAGAATGACTGGCTTTCCCAGGAACGAGAGAGACTTTCTTTAGCCTCCAACCATGTGCTCTGTGGGAACTGTCCAGAGGTCTGTTTCTCTTTTCCTTCAACACACAATAGGTGGTACTGCCCTGGCATCCACAGTGTCCTGCAGTTGGAGCCCTGAGACTTGCTTGGGGCAGTGACATGTGACCCGAGCAGATGTGTGTCCACCTGGACAGATGCTTTGGGGACCAGTGCATGCTTTGCGGGTTCCTCTCTCTCCGCTGGGGGGCTGAGCAGTGTGCACTGTAGAAGCCCCCATCAGCCAGGTCCTGGCTTAAGGCTGCTAATAATAAGGGGTGACTGTCACCTAGGCCTTGGAGGACACAGAAACAAGCGTTCACCTGAAAACTGGCCAGGTGCACCAGTTTATGTATCATCTGTCTTCAGTATACAAAAGTAAAGTAGACAACAGCAATCTAATGACTTGTAAAATTTCAATTATTTCGGACTGGCCCTTAAATAAGTGTTCTGATTCTTCTCTAACAATGTTGAAATTTGGGGCTTGTGGTACAAGGCATGCTCTAGACCACTGTGACGGACACCAAGTTCCACACTTCTGCTCCTCAGCCTGGAGGGAAGAAGAGGTCAAGGTAATGCCAGGTGCAGTGCCCCAAGGGACCCAGAAACGATGACCTGTATTTCTAAGAAAACTCTCATCATTCTTAGTTCTTTTTTCTTCAGTCATAAGAGCTGAACCCAGGGGCTTGACCATACCAGTGCTTTGCCACCGCAGAACATCCCCAGCCTTTTATGTTTTATTTGTATAGGATTTTGCTAAATTGCAAACCCTGACCTGGGACCTGAGATCCTCCTGCTTCGATTCTTCTGCTTCAGTCTTCTGAGTGGCTGAGATTACTGGTGAGAGCCACCAAGCCTGCCCTACTGTTTATCTATTATTATTATTTTTGTATTTTAGGGAAGGGTCTACAGGGTGTTCAGGGTCTCACTATTAGATTGGATTTGTAGTGATCTACCTGTTTACAGCTTCCCAAGAGCTGGGATTACAGGCGCGCGCTCCATCATGCCCAGTCTCAATTGCCATCTCAGCGCACTCTGGGGATGGGGCTGCACCACAGGCCCGGGGATTGAACCCCCGGCCCCTGAGCCTGCTTGCAGGTGCTTTAATCCGCTGAGCTATTTGGCCAACCCTGAAGTTTTATTTTCATGGTGAAAGAGCCACCATTTCCGGTTTATTCTTAGCTCTATGGTGAATGGGGTGGACAGCTCTGCTCCCAACTCTGCAATTGGCGCCCTTCTCTTCAGGTGTTGCAGAGCCCCTGCAGCTCCAGGGAGGCCAGAGAAAGCAGGGATGAGGGTGGGGGTGGGGGATGGGGAGGTGCAGCGCCTCAAGGCTGCATCCGGGGCTTCCACAGAGAGGCGGCTCCCTCGGCTGCGCACAGCGCTGTGGAAGCTAGAAGCAGGACAGAGCCAGGGATGTAGCTGTGGTCGAGCATCTTGAGAAGGGAAAGATGCTCAGACCATAGGGATGGCCAGGAGGAAATCCGGAGGAGCCATTTGTCTATCAAAGAAAAAAGCTAACCTTTAAAGTTGCATCTTGAGGTGCTAGTTACGCAGAGACCCCAGGACTGAGGAGCCCACGCCCAATCCGGACCGCAGGTTCTCACTCCGCTCCACCAGTACCTGAGCGGTTGTGGGCAGTCGCTTGGTCCCTCGGCTCTGGTGCCTATACCAGGCACGGAAGGAGCTGGGTGGTGGGATCTTCAAGGCCTTCCGGCAGTTCTGGAGACAAACAGCCAACGTTAATAAATGGAGCGGCACTGCCGGCTCTCAGGAAACCGCAATGTAGCCTCACATTTTTTTTTTCTCTGCATTAAAATAGGATGAAAATGAGACCAGTCCTTTTTCTAACTCCCTCTGTGGGAGGAGGGAGTGCCTTTGATATCAGAGCTGTCATTTCAGAAGTATGTCACAGATCACCAGGGAAGCATCAGGTAGCTTCCAGGTGTCCTCCTGGCAGTGCAAGCCAGGGGACCAATTTGTCCAAGATATATATATATATATATTGTGCAGGGTCTCACAATGCAGCTCAGACTTGTAGTGATTCTCTTGATTTCTGCCTCCATAGCATTGGGATTACAGATGTGTGCCAACATGCCCGGACTCCATTGCTGGCTCAGTGCGCCCAGGGGTGGGGCCATCACGGTATGTGGTGCCAGGGATCGAATCCTGACCCCTGTGCTTACCTAAGCAAGTGCTTAGTCCACTGAGCTATACCACCAGCCCTAGATATTTTATTATTATTATTATTATTATTTTGATACAGGGTTTGGCTATGTACTTCAGACTCATAGTAATCCTCCTGTCTCAGCCTCACCAGCACTGGGATTACAGGTATGCACCACCACACCTGGTTTGGGGGCTGGCACAGCATGTAGTGCCAGGGTTTGAACTCAGGACCTAATGCTAGCCAGGCAGGTGCTTATGCCACTGAACTATCTCCCTAGCCTGTCCAAGATATTTTTGTGTTAATGAGCACACTAAGAACACACTTTTGGAAATCAAGATAGGCTTGAAAATTTGGGGCCATTTGGTTATGAAATTTGCTCTTATTCTACTCAAGAGAAAAAAAGGGGGCAATCTCATTATTTTACTCAGGGCCATTTAATGTTACCTAACCACTCCTGCCAAATGATCCTGTCCCTAATCCCTGGGCAATCTTGGCAAGGCCAGACTTCTGAAAACGTGTTCAAAGGTAGCCTGCCCAGTCAGCCAGCTTGAGTTCAAATCTCTTTCCATCTGTGGAAATGGGTTGGGCTGTAGGCCTTCCTAAGATTTCCTCACCTGCAATCATGGGTACCTCTCGGGGCTGTTAGGGTTCACTAGGAAACAGCAAGTCACCCCCTCAGCACTGTTTTGCCTGGGGAAGGGAGAACAAGTAGCAAATACCTGCGACTTTACTACCCTAAATGGGGCTGGGTAGGTAAATTCTGTCCCAGGAGCCCCTCAGACCCTGTCTGTTATCTGCCCTTCTCTGGCTGTCTCTTGTGGGGTTCACTTTGACCCCCTGCAGTTGTGTGTTGTGAGCAGTGGGCACAGAGAAGAAATGATGACCACAGGGTCCTAGTCTTCTGTCCCAGGCACCCCTACTCCTTTGAGGGGTGGAGGGTAGGGACACAAAGCAAGCATATTCTGTGCAGGGGAGAACAGAGGGCACTCAAGTCAATGTGGACAAAGCTTTGGGCCAGCGGCCTATTGTCTGAGGGCACCTGGGACCCAAGGTACATTCCCTTCCCCTTCAATGTCCAAAGCCCAGTGAGAAGGCACCAAGACCCAGTAGCAGCGTGGCTCTTCCCCGCCTCTGCCTGCTCTTCTCGCTCCTTTGGGGAAGTTCTCACCTGGCCTCCTTGGTTAGGCATTAGCCAGGGTTTTCCCCTGAGCCCACCCGCCCTTCCTGTACCACCTGGGGACCGGGTCTCCCCAAAGCCGGGCAGAGGGCCCCTGCCAGGTGCAGAACGGCACTGGGTGAGCTGGGGGTGAGGCAGCTGTGGTTTGGCACAGGGCGTTTAGCAGCCGGGTCCCTCGCAAACCAGCAGCTGGCAGCGCTGGGGGCTGCGCCCTGAGGACCCACGTCGTCAAAGGCTGAGCTTGGTCGGTCCAGGGACCAGGAAGGGTGTGGGATGGGGAAAGCAGCGCAGCCTGCTCCTGTCTGCTCCAGGGGGAACAGAAAAACCCTCAGCTAGGCCCACGGTCGCTTTCCTCTTCTCGGCAGCTCAGCCCCCTCCCCCCTGGCAGGGCACCTGGAGGGAGGCTGGGGTAAGTAGGGCTATGTGGCTCCCTCCCAGAGCCACTGGTGTAGGGCAGGGTCAGTGGCCCGGGGGCTGAGAACCTGGCCCTTCAGTTTTCCCACTGAGAGAAGAAAGGGTGGGCGTGGAAGGGGACACCCAGGCGGACCACACCGGCAGGGGGCCAGGCAGGTAGTGTCACATCCCGGAGCCAGTGCTGCCCTCCTTCCAGCCCGTGGCTGCCTGGCCTGAATTCGGGCTTCTTTTCCCATGCTGTCCGATTCTACCAGAGCAACTGGAAGCCTAGATGTTACAAATGTGATCTCTCTTGTTTTCCAAATACTGGCAGCGCCTCTTCAGTACCTTAGAAGCACTGTTTGGGCCCTTGCTGCAAGTAGAACAAAACAAATGCCGTCTAGGTCTCCCCATTTCTAAATCCCAGGATCCAGGCTGCTCAGAATAAATTCTATGATCCTGACCCGTGGTGTAGTGGCTGCCCTGCCACAAAATAGAAGAGCTTCCCCAAAAATATGATTAGCAGGAAAACACAATTAGTCACACGAAGCTACTCCTGTTCCTTTCACCCCCTCTCTGCTGTTCTCTCTCATGAAGGAGCCCCGTTGTTCTCATACTTTAGACCTAAAAAATGCTGACCCACAGACTCATTAAGCGACCCGTTCAAAGTCCCTGCCGGCGCCAGCCCGTGCCCTGCCATCTCCCTAACCACAACTTCCTGGCCTAGGCCCGGTTGAAGACGCAGCTAGTGTTTATCGGTGTCTTTTCCTCCGTGCCAGACTTTGTTCCAGGTCCTTTACGTCTATTAATCCTTTTGATCCTATGACAAGTGGGTCAGTCAGGTTACTGTCTCTCATTTTGCAGACGACGAAATAGAAGTCCAGATAGGTTAAGTAACCTGCTCCAGGTCACCCAGCTTGCATGCTGTCGGTTGAAGAGCTGGGATTTTTAACCCCAGCAGCCTGACTGAACCCTTGAACGATCACACTTTACCTTCTCCCCTGCTCTCGCGCTAAGCCTCATCAGATGGAGTCCTCAGGAATGTGGCCACTGAGAAGGACATAAAGAGCCCAGCTGAAGGAGTTGAGCAGGTCCAGCGCCCAGGGAACTCTGACCCCGTCCGGTCAGCCCCCCTGCAACAAGCCCACTAATGTAGCCAGTCGGGCTTAAGGTGTCAGGGAGTTTGACAGCTTTAACAAAGGAGGTGTCATCCGGAGAAGATGAAAGAGCAGAGCTATTTATTTGAGGATTAGGGCTTTAAGAAATGTCTGTAACTCTGCAGGCTGCATTTCGACTTCTTATCCTCCTTGTTCCTGCCAGAGAGTTTGTGCGGGGCTTTAGGGGGCAAGAATGCCCCTAATCTGGTTTAATGTTACCTGGCTTTCTAGGTAAGGAGCTGCCTCCCTCCCACACAGCGCGTTCTTAACCCTCTTCCGGCTGGACAAGGCACTGAACCTGCCAGGAGCCAGCCTCTCAGAGCCTCCTCTGAAGCCAGAGAGCCCCTCTCCCCTTCCCAGATTCCAGAGCTTCTCTCATAGTGGCCAGCATGGTGGCCACTTGCCAGAGGTAGTGAATCCAGTGTCTTTTTTGCTCTGGACACACTTCCTGTGTCTGGTGGCCACACGTGGCAGTGGCTGTCCTACTGCATGGTGCAGATGTGGAACATCTCTTGAATTGTTTTGTGCCTGTGATGGAACTGGGTAATCCTAAAGCCTTTGACCGCTTATATTCTGCCCTCTCTGTCTGAGGCTTGAGCAGTCACTGCTCACTGCTGAGGGACAGTAGGCGGGGACAAGTCATGTCCAGGCGCAGCCCAGGCTACAGGGAGCTGGCCGCAGCCTGAGCAGGTCAGTGCTCCTCGTGGGCAGCTGCAGAGACCTGCTGTCAGATTAGTGATACAACTTCGACAGGGGATGTTCCCACTCTGTGGATCATACTGGCTCATAAAGGAAGTGGCACTGGGTCATGTTATTGGGGGTAATGGTAATAATAATGTTGCAACTTCAAGAACTTTAACACCGTGCACCAGCCTGGTGTTGTGATGGAAACATTAGAGGGATCGCATCAGCTAATAGCAAAAGCACACATTCCTTCCTGCAGCACTCAGTCTGTCCCAGGCCCTGCCCTAAGCCCAGGGCATGTTGTGACTCATGTGCCCACAGAGCCATGCGGTGAGCCCGGTGTGCCAATGGCCCTTCTCATAAATGAGGAAGCTGGGATTCTGAGAGACGCAGCTGTGTGTGCGCAGAAGTAAGTGCTGGAGCTGGGATCAGAGTTGCCAGATAAAATCCAGCGCTGACATTTTCTTGGGCCCCCTCTCCACACTGAGACATAAATCCAGGCAGGGGGCTCCCTGGTGTATGCTCGAAGGCTTCCATTTTGCTGCCTTTTTAAAAGAAGTGGTAAACCGAGTGTGGTGGAGCACACCTGTACTCCCAGCACGTGGGAGGCTGCCACAAGAAGATTCCATGAGTTCGAGGCCAACCTGGGTTACATAGTGAGTTCAAGGACAGTCTGGAATACATAGTAAGACCCTGTCTGAAACAAAGCAATAAATGATCCAAATGTCCAAAGATATCTGCGTCCGCACGCACTGTCTGTTCCCCAGGGTTCTGTTGGGCTGCAGGTTTGATGATCACGTCCCCAGACACTGCCTGCTCTCAGGCAATTTTCTTTCTTCTTTAAGGGGCCTCACATCCCCCGCCCCACGGCCTCCTGCTGCCCCACATGCCTTTCACTTTCTTCTATGGTGACTACTTCTTCAATTCATCTTGGTTTTTTTCTTCCTGCCCCACAGCTGGGGCTCCCCAGACTTTATCTCCTACCACTGCTCTGGTCCCCATGCACTCCAACTCCCGGTCCTGACCTTCTGTTGATGTCCTCACAATTCACTCCTGGTCACCTCCACTAGCAGAGGATCTTAACAGCTTAAATTGGGAAAGAGAGCTCAGAGAAAGTCCTCCATTCTGCTGATGGAGGGAAAGGCTTCAGGAGAGCAGGCAACCCTCCTAAGTTATAGACACTGCTCCAAGGAGGTCAGCTGCAGCGCCTGGCCTCCCGAAGCCCGGGAATGTACATCACATGCCTTGTATCCACAGAGACAGGGGTCTCACTCCAGGCAGTTTTCACTCCTGTTCCTGGGTTGTTTCTTTAGTAATCAGCTGGTGGATTGCTGGCCCCAATCAGTTGGCTACAGCCTGGGAAGTCTTGGGGTGCCCCACATGGGGCCCAAGTAGGTTGGTTGACCACTCTGTTGGCTGTGTGTTTGCTGTAGCCCCACTCTGCACTGACCAATGAGGCTGATGGGACAGCATCTGTGTGTGTGTGTGTGTGTGTGTGTGTGTGTGCATGTGTGTGTATGGAGGTGTCATTATGAGGCTTCAGCATAGAGAAAAGCATTTTTATTTCTCCTTAACAACCTGCCCCAGAGCTGCTATTAATGAGCAATTCAGCCAAATCTAGAAAGACTTCTATGCATCTACTGTATCCCCAGAACTTTGGATGTCCTGGAAGAGGATTGAGGAACGTGTGCCACCTTCCCTTAAGATCGAGGCCCCTTTTTTCTGGTGTCTGAATCGAGAGGATCAAGTTGCAGAAAAAAGGCCCTAGGGACCCTGCACATGTGCACAAATCAAAGACCTGCATGTGCCAAATACAGGCTGGGTGCTGAAGCTGGGGACCCGGCAAGAAATGAAAGATACCCTGGAGGCCCAGAGTGCTTTGGGGGCTTCCATTGCAGCAGATGGTGAGTTAGGAGACCTCCAGGCTGGAGGGGAACAGCCTGGATCATCCAGGGTTGATGGGGTAAAAAGGAGGGTGTTGGGCAATTCAGCTTTTTCTGTGTCTGTTTATTTATTTAATTAATTTATTTGGTACAGGTTCTTGCTATGCAGCTCAGACTTGTAGTGATCCTTCTGTTTTCAACCACCCTGGTGCTAGGATTACAGGCATATATCACCACGCCTGGTTTCCATGGCTGGCATGGTGCACCTAGGGTTCTGGGACTGGCACGGCACGTGGTACTGGAGAACAAACCTGGGTCTTTGCACTTGCCAGACAGGTGCTTAGACCGTTGAGGTATCTCCCCAGCCCATGTGTCTGTTTCTTTGCCGGTGAACCAGAAATGGCTTTATCTATATTGTAGGGTTGTCTAATTTATTTAAATTAGATATGCTGAATCAAATGGCCTTAGTGAAGACTAGATGTGGTAAAAAGAGGAACCCCGTGTCACCCGGTCGACTGTTACAGTGAGTTAAAAGAATTCACTCCACTGTGGACTTGGTGTGGAGTCACACAGGGCAGATGCTGAACCTTGATCTTGTCACAGTGTGGCACCTTGTCACTGCATGGAAAAGGAAGGAAAGTAGCAAGGACAGACAAGAGCAGAGAGTGGACAGCAAAAGGGAGGAGAAGATGGGTGTGGAGCTGAGTCTGGGAGGCTGAGGCAGGAGGGACTGTAGGGTGGAGCACAGCCCTAGCAGTGTAGTGACTCAGGGAGACCGTGTCTCAAAATAAAAAAAATAAAAAAATAAAGGAAAGGAAAGGGCTGGGACTGTAGCTCAGTGTGGGACCCTGGGCTCAATCTGGAGTACGCTGAGGAAAAAAGGGAGAAGCAATAGAAGAGGAGGAGAAAGAATCTCTCCAACATAAGCGAGCCGGGGGAAATACTTCACGCTCACATCTGACAAGCCACTCGTGGCCCACACAAAGGAAGATGATGCTGTAATAGATAATTATTTAGATAGTATCTGTGTAATCAGTCCCAAATGGTACTCAATTACTAGAGAATTAGAAATCCTTAATTATTGATGTGCAATTTCACAAAGTGAGCCTAGGAAATATGCAAATGCTCCTGCCCAGGTGGGACCCCAGCGTGCCTGGCGGCTGCCACTCAACCACCTGGGAGAGGCGTGGGGCTGACGCTTGCAGCGAGCAGCTGGGACAATTGCAGGTTTGTGGAGAACAGCTAGGGATCCAAGAGACCCAAGTGGAAGGTCAACCGTGCCCGGAGCCAGATTGTGTCTTACCTGTGGCTTTGTTTATAAACTTTAGGAAATGAAAGAAAGAAAAGAAAAGGTGGGGTAACTCTTACTAATTTATTTTCTTCTCTGTCTGTCTGTCTCTCTCTCCTGCTGGCTCCATTTCACAAAACGGAGAAAAGAAAAATTAGGTCCAACAAAGGAGATACTGCTAACACTAAAGGAACACCCTATGCTCCACATTCTTTTGAGTATGGGGGTACAGTTTAGGTGACCTCAATAGCTACCCATGGGCTATTATTATTCCCATTTCTGGGGGGAGGAAACTGAGGCCTGCATGCTGTGTGCTATGCTCAGGATCACAGAGCCAAGTGGTGGAGGTGCGAGTTCTACTGAGCGGCCGGCTTCTAGAGTTTGGTTTTTAACTGGTAGACAACACTTCCTCTAGACTCAGCGTCTGAGCCTGGCACAGCGTGCTACAGGAAGGACGTGCAATTTTTGGGACAGCTCAGGCACCGGGGAGACCTGACCTTGGTCTTCTCCCTTGGAATGTGCTCCCCAGTGAGACCCCCAGGTTCCTCAAGGGAGTAGCACCCCATGTAACTTCTTTAGAGGGTCCCATTGTGACAGCATGTGTCCATTTGGGTGACGGCTACCAGTGAGCAGGATTCTCTCCTCCTGAAACTCCAGGCAGACCCCACTGTGAGGCCAAGGGGTCCGCCGGACAGCTCCGATGTCCCAGAGGTTTCTGTGTGGCCACACTGGAGTTATGCTATAGATAACTGTGCTATAGATCATCTGTGCTATAGATTCAGGACAGGGCTTCCTACTGATGAACATGGCAACACAGATGTGGAGGAGGGCAGACAGGCATGCTCCGGGGCTGTGTGCGCACCTTGCAGAAGAGCTCCCCCCGCCCAAACTTAAACACATGCTGTGTACGCATGCATGGGGAGGCTGCCCTGACTGGAATCACGATGAAGGTGGCTGGGGCCATCAGCAGGGAGAACCCAGCCGCTCTGCCTCTGCCCCAGCAACATGACTCTGGATCTCTCAGCTTCCTCTCTGCATCTCCTTAGGCCACACTGCAGGATGTAGGCGCTAGAGGAGGTGTTTCAGTGTGGGAAATAGCTGAGGATCTCCAGAGCTGATACGGGGACCACCCCTTAGCAGCCCCTGAAAAGCAGCTCCTCCCAGACCCCAGGCCCAAGTCCTCCCTTCCACCCTGGTTGCCACCCTGCCGCAGCCACCCATGAGAACCGGCTCTGCCTCCCTGTTGATGTGTCAACACCTCCCTCCTCCCGCCCGCCTTGCTGTGGGGCCAAAGCCACAAGTGAGTGGGCATGTCCAAACCTCGGCTCTCACGGCACTGCCAGGGGAACTGTGCTCCGAGGTGAGCCCATCCTGACCCAGACTCCAGCCCGGCCCGCTTATCTGCAGACGGCTTTGTTCCTCTGGGCCCTGCACGAGACTTAGACTGGGTTTCAACACAGCCCAGCAGATCTCAATCGCGGGCCCACCCCATCCCAGGGCACTGCCTGCGGCACCTTGCTCACCCTCTGAGACTCGGTTCTTTGTCTCCAGGGATGGAAACAGCCACCCCCTCCTGGGTTTCTCTGGTCCCAGGCAGAAATGGCAACAACAGCGTGGGGAGGGGATTGCACAAGCTTCCTCTGGAGGGGCAGTGAGAGCATCTATTTATTATTTTCCTGCTGCTTTATTGGGCTTGCAGAGTGTGGCATGGTGAGAAAGCTTTGGGAGTTCCTGACACTGTGGTTCTCTGCACCTGGAAGGGGCTGGCGGTGGTACAAACGTGACTTGAGGATTAGGAGTCTCAGTATTATGTATGACACTGCCAACTCCAAGCTCTCATGGTCCTTCCTGGGGGACACTCCACTCATAGTCTTCAGAGACCCATTGCTACTTGTGGGGGAGCTAACTGCGCTGCCCTTGGCTCATGGCCTGCACCGAAGACCAATACTAAGGCGTCTCCTCTTCTAAATTAGGAAAAGGCACGAGGTTGTCCATGCATAGCACGCTGCTCAGAGCCCGCACTCTGCTAGCAGTTACCCTTCGCTGACAGTCTGAGACCAGTTAACTATGGCATTAAGTGATCCTAAATACAGTGGCACATGCACCACCACTCAGGGCATCCACTGCCCAGGTCCTCCCTGGGGTTTGTCCTCAGTTCTTCCTGTTTTTTCTCTAAGCCCAGGCACCTTCAAGGCCCAGTCCATCTCTCATGCGCCCACATTCCTCCCTGACCACCTGGGGCTCTTGATCCTCTCCTGAGCAGCTGTGGCTTGCTGAGCCACCCCCACGCTTGGCCCTCCACCCTGCCATATTGTCTATTGTTGGATCTCTCCCTCGTCTCTGTGTTATCTCTCTAAAAGATCTCCACGACTAGGAAGCCTATCTTTTATTTCTTTTGGAGCCCGTCTTCCACTAATTCCTGGCAGAACACCGATCACAAAGTTGGGCTTAATAAGTGTGTGCTTGATTGAGAAAGATAGCACATTGTCGATAGATAAAAACAAGCCAGAGGTGGGATGCAGCTGTTCCAATCTCACAGGAGAGACAGATGTGCTTCTAGTTGGTGCCTGAGCTCCGTTTTATCCCTGGCTTCCTCGTTGGGGCTTCTGTGCCCAGCTATGCCCAGTGTTCTGCAAGGAGCAGTGCTGAGCGTCGCCTTCCCATCCCAGGGACTTTGAGCTGTTGGAATGGCTCATGCCACTGTTGATACAGCAGGGTCACATGATGCGGTGTCTCCAGCAGCCTGGGACTCCTACTGGCCAGATGGAGCAGAGTCCCCAGTGTAAAAGTCACCTAGTGTCACCAGAAATCAGTGCTGATGTCTAGGTTATTCCCCAAGGATATCACAGCAAACACCACAGACCATGTTGCTTAAGTAACAGGTATTCACTCCCCACAGCTCTGAGGGGGTTGAAGTTCAAGGTCAAGGTGCCTGCAGGTTTGGTGTCTTCTAAGTCCGGTATCTTGGGCTGACCTCCTTATGTGCCCTTGTGTGACCCTTCCTCTGTCCTCGGTGTCACTCTATGTCTCTTCTTATGGGTACAACCAGTCAGGTTGAAGTAGGCCCACCCTAAGAACCTCATTTAACTTCATTACCAAATACAGTTACATTCTGAGGTGCTGTGGGCTAGGACGTCAGTATACAAGTTTTGGAAAGACAAAGTTGAATTTATAACAATGTACAAAGCCCCTGAGACACACGGGTTTGTTCGTTTCCATAGTAGTATCTAAGCTGATTAATTTGATTCCTTTCTACTTACATTTCATGGGGCTGGGGAGATAGCTCAGCAGCACAAGCACCTGCCTAGCAAGCATGAGGTCCTGAGTTCGATCCCTGATACCACACACACACACACACACACACACATGCACACAACACACACACACACACAAAGTGAACTTAAATCCACTTACATTTCAGAAACAAAGATGATCTCTAGAGCAGAAACACAAAAGACAAAGAGACATCGCACAAAAGACAAAAAGAAATGATTTTAGTCTGATATAGATTCTGAAAGGACAACCCCTGGGTGCTTCTTAAAGTGCAGTTTAAACATGCATTATAATCACTTACAATGTTCATTTACAAAGACCGCAGCCCCCTGGCCCCCAGGACCCGACTTTGCCAGGCAGGACCCGAGCATCTGCATTCCTGGGTCCCAGGTCATTGGAAAGCACAGGTTGGCTTGAGAACCCCTGATCTCACTACTGTCAGTGCCAGAATCCCTGGCTCAGAAGTCTGGCTGTCCGTTGGAATGAAAGGAAAAGCCTTGCATAGATGGTGATTCTCTGCCTTGTGCCCGGAGAACCATTTTTAAGTGGTCTGCCCCAGGGCCTAGATATCATTACGTTGTTGTTTAAAGTTCCCTCCAATGGTTCTAACGTGAATAATTGACTTGGGTTAATTGTTTAAAAGCATTTTTAATCCTTATTTCAAAGGGTTCAATAGGAAGGAAAGGTGGGTTTGGTGGCACACACCTGTAATCCCAGCATTTAGGGAGCTGAGGTGGGAAGATGGCTGAGTTCAAGACCAGCCGGAACTACATAGCAAGACCCTGTCTCAAAACAAAACCCAAACTACCAAGGAATCACTCCAAGATTTAGCCACAAGCAGCTGAGGATGTAACTGAAGTCAGGGCGGAAGAGCAAAGGGCCTGCAGCAATGACAACGCCCGACTCTCCTGCATCTCTGGCACCCCCTCATTCAGATGGTGCCCCCTGAAGGCAGCCCAGGGTGCCACGTGCAGAGGTGCCTTATGCAGGTGAAGGGACAGTCTCCCAAAGTAAGGGATTTCACAAGCACAAAGGATGGGCTGCCTTATTTACTTATGTATGTATGCATTTAGTACAGAGTCTGCAAGGTCTCACTCTGTAGATTGGACTCACAGTGATCCTCCTGTTTTCAGCCTCCCTAACTCTGGGATTATAGGCGTGCACCACCAGGCCCAGTCTCAGTTGCCATGTCAGTGTGCCCCTGGGGCTGGCACGGTAGGCCAGGGATCGAATTCCCAACCCCTGCATCTGTCTAAGCAGGCGCTTTAATCTGCTGAGTTATCTGGCCAGCCCTTGGGCTCCCTTTAAAACAGTGAACTTCCAAGAAAAAGTGTTTTGTTTTGTATCTTTTTTGGGCTCGCCTTGAACTCACTAAATAGTCCAGGCTGGTCTCAAGCTCAAAGCAACCCTCCTGCCTCAGCCTTCTGAGTGCCAGGATTACAGATGTCCACACCACACCCAGCTGAAGAGGTGTATCTTGTCACTCAACTTTGCATCTGCCATCTCTGTAGAGATAGCTGAGCTCAACAGCAGCTCTTGTCTCATACAGCTGTCGTGAGGATTAGTCTGATAAACTCGAACTACACTACTCACTCATGGAAGGATTCACCATACACAAAATCTTTGGCTTTTTAATTTTACCTCATGAGTCTCATGTAATAAATTCACAAGGATGTACGTGATGTTCATGCAGTGGGTTGAATTGTGCAGCCCACCGTGCCTGTCTACCTGGAACTGCTTGATCCTGTCTGGGGAAAGAGGAGTGAGATCACCTTGCACCTAGAGTGGGGCCTAAACCAGGCACAGGCCTTCCTACAAAACTTGGGGAAGATGAATGTGAAGACAGGGCAAGCCACAAGCTGAGGAAATCCAGCGATTGCTGGAGCCACTAGAATGCAGAAGGAACAAATGATTTGTGCAGAGACTTTGGAGAGAGTAAGGCTCTGGGAACACTCAGAGTGAATACAAAATGTTGCATTTCATTTTGGTTTGTTTTTCTGAAGCAGGGGCTTGGTCCACAGCCCAGGCTGGCCTAGAACTCGTGATCCTCTTGCCTCCGCCTCCTAAGTGCCAGGACGGCCTGCTGTTGTAAGTCACTAAACTTGCGGCAGTTTGCAGTGGCAGCCCCAGCAGATGCACACACTCATGGTCATATTTAAGCAGTAGTGTTTAGAAAACAGTGGGCACTGCCAGGCCGGTGAAGGAGACAGAATTGAGGTCTTTACCTATGTCAGGCGCCTCAGAGGACAGCGAGAACAGGACCTTGAGTTCCGGCCCCTTGAGACGGCCTCCACCTGCGGCTGTTTCTCTCCTCCCGGCAGGGCCTCCACCTCCCTCTCCTGGCCTCAAGCAACTCACGTTCTAGGCAAAGAGTTCACCAAAACCAGGTGACCGAGAAACAGAGCCAAGGCCGCAACTCTGTCCCTCTTTTGCCCAGAGTGGGTGGAGATTTAAGTTGCCAAGACACCCAGGACAGGTTTCTGCTTTGAGGAGAAAGATCTCATTTCACCCCATAGGAAAACAAATGTCAGAATTACCTCTTGTTTTATTTATTTATTTATTTATTTTTGGTATCAGGGATAAAACTCAGGACCTTGCGTCTTCCAGGCAGGCGCCCACACCACTGAGCTATCTCCCTGGTCCACTCTTGAGGATTCTGAGCACAAGTTACCTTAGATTCCTTAAACAATGTTGTATTCTTGTTCAGTTTGCTGTTTATCCAAGGTCCTTCCTGAATTTCAGACAGATAAATATAAAAGTCACTATATCATTATATAAGATATAATAGATTCCTGTTAGATTCATGGTGCAGCTTAAGTAGCCTGAGATAGGCATAAAAATGCTTCACATTCTATTTAATTCAATTGTATCAATGAGTAAGAACTAATGCTTTCTGTTTTTTAAAAATTTTTATTTATTTGTGTGTGTGTGTGTGTGTGTGTGTGTGTGTGGCCAGCTCAGTCCACCAGGGGGCAGGGCTGGCTGCCATGTGGTGCTGAGGGATTGAACCGCGGTCCCTGTGCTTTGCTAAACCTTCTCCAAGTGCTTTAGACCACTGAGCCATCTCACAAGCCCCTGCTTTCTGTTTTTAATCTGTGAAAAAAAGTTGTTGCCCTTCCCTATAACAGTCACATTAATAAATGTTTCCCACATCACATCTTAGTATGATACAGGCGAATGAAACTCCCAAGCTGAAAGATAAGTGGACTGAGTTCGTGTTCTCTAAAACTGAAGAATGAATTTTAGAAACAACAGAGGTTAAGAGCAGAATATATTTATTGGGGGAAAGAAAACTTCTGCTCAAGAGAGGGAGAGAAGGGGGACCTGAGTTGGGTTGCCCCCAGAATTACCTTAAGTGTAGATTAATAATAAAAGGAACTTGGGGAAGAGACCTAAATTTTTTGCCTAGGTTTATTATTATTTTAATTATGTTCTTCTACAGGATGTTGCTAAGCGGTCACAGAGGTTATAATTTTTGTGTGTGTATGTGTATGTATATGTGTGTGTGTGTTACTGGGGAGGCCAGGACATGCTGAGCTACATCCCTGATCCTTTTTGTTTTGAGACAAAGTCTTGTTAAATTGCCCAGGCTGACCTCAAACTTCAATCCTCCTGCCTCAGCCTCCTAAGCAGCTGAGATTACAGGTGTGCCTACCACGCCCAGCATAATTTTTACTTTTAAAGGTACACTGTAAGAAGTTTGTGACTTTTTGTCTGCCACAAGGACCCCATGAGAAGCTTGGGTGGTTGAATGACGAAGCATTACTATCTAACTGGGGGTAATTTTCTTTAATTGAAGACAAAATACCTCTGAGGCATCAAAATGCCTCTGATTGCTACTTTGTAAATGTAGACCTTGAGAACACCGTGAGAAGCAGAGAAGGCATTTTCAATTTTATAAAAGGAATTAAGTGGAAAACAATAGGCTTCCCCCTAAACAAAATCTGCTAGGAGTTAGCGTTGGTAGAATACAGCTTTTCCACAAGGTATAAGCTACCAATCATGCATGTCCCTGAATTTGTAACAGAGCCAGGAAATTCCTACAATGCAGACCTTTGTCAGGTTTGGCATAGCGTAGATGCGTCCTGTGCCACAGGCCCTGATTAGGAAGATGTCATTTGTTCTTGTTAACTTCATTTCGTCCGATGAACTTTGTCATAGATCTTTGTCCCCAGGAAATTTGCTCTGTAGGGTGCAGAGACCAAGGTACAGAAGCGCAAAAGTGTAAAAAGAAGAAATGTAGAAGTGGAGACACCCCGAAGATGTCTTCCTCTTGCCACAGGGGCCGGCAAACACGAGCCACCTAGAAGCTACAGGCGAGAACCTCCCAGGCCTTCTTCTCTAACAGCCTGAAACCTTGCGCAGAACCACATCCAGGGCCCAGATTTACCCGAACAAATAGACAGAGACTTCCCAAAGCTGCAGTCTAAATGCTGTTTACACTGTAAATAAGAAAGACACAAACAGCTCTCTGATGAGCTACTGTCACAGCTGGGCTGCCCCGCCG
Organism: Octodon degus; assembly: GCF_000260255.1. Taxonomy (NCBI): domain Eukaryota; kingdom Metazoa; phylum Chordata; class Mammalia; order Rodentia; family Octodontidae; genus Octodon; species Octodon degus. The sequence goes on from NW_004524738.1 coordinate 1,214,107, forward strand.
CACGCGTGGGAACAGGGGCGGGGTAGGGAGCTGGGCTGCCCAGAGCTGGGATCTACCCCCACCCCTAGAGCCTGGGAGATGAACCGATAAGCCAGCTGGAAGTGAGGATTCTCTGCACTCGCTGAAAACAACACGGGCCTGGTGTCCTCACCTATTATTTCTCCAAAAGCCAGCTGTGTGGGACCGGAGGCAGGAAGCTCCTCCAGTAGCTGGTGTTGGTGCAGAAACCTCTGCCCTTTGGCCAAGTCATTGGCGAGCACAGGCCTACATAGGAGCATTCTGTAAGGGCCACCGTGGCCCTGTGGTCAGCACCTGTGGAAAGCCACCCTGCACCACGCTGTGTGCTCCCTGACCTGGAAGGCACAGGACACACAGGCGGTCCCTGCCCACAGAACATCAGTCTAGTTGAGCTGATAACTAATAGCAGGGAAAGCAAAGATGATGCCCAGGGAGCTGAGCTGGGCCCCGCACGGACCAACCGCTGAAACCCTCCGCTGGCCGTATGCTGCATCCCCCAGCCAAGGCTCACTCCCACCACGGGCACCAGACACCACTTCCAGCCTGGCGTGTTGCCTCCTGCCTCTGCACTGCTCAGCAGCAGGCCCAGCTCTGACTTCTCCAGGCTGAAATCTTCTGTGTAGCATCCTAGGAGGAGGTGTTTCTTCCTTCTTGGAACCTCACTGCATTTATCAGTGGAGCTGACCCCCAGATGTGTGTTGAGGTGCTCAGGACATGTTTTGAGGTTCTAGTGTGCTTCAAATTCTCTTCCAAGACATCCACCTGTCCGCCAGCTTGCAGACTCCTGGCTCAAGAAAGTACACACTGTTTCAACCTTAGAATGTCTGTGTTCTTCCTTCCTTCCTTCCTTCCTTCCTTCCTTCCTTCCTTCCTTCCTTCCTTCCTTCCAAATTGTGCCTTTTGGTACATTTATTCCCCTACATATCTAACATAGAAGAAAAATTTACACAGAGAGACAGGTTTTCTAGCAGAAAAACTGGTTAACAACTAGGTCCAGGTGGGTGTGGTGGTGCATGCCTGTTGTTCCCATCCTTGAAGGCTGAGGCAGGAGGATCACTGCAGGTACAAGGCCCCCCTGGGCCACAGAGTGAGTTCAAGGCCAGCCTGGACTACATAGCAGACTGTTTAAAAGCAAAGCAAAACAAAACAATCAGGGCCGTCATCTCCCAGGCTTGGCACTGGGCAAGACAGGACTTCCGGCCTCCTCCCACTCGGAAATTTCTCAGGTGCCATGGTCCTACAAACCTTTTGGTGACTTTTCTTGTTTTTGCTTTTTTTTTTTTTTTTTTTTGCAAATGTTGTGATTTTTAAAAAATATTAGTACGTTCCATGTGAAAGTCAATGTGAAAAGGAGTGAGGGTAGCTCTGTCCAATCTGATGCCATGGTGTGAAGAGTTGCGCAGTGCCCAGAAATGATTCATTGTAATTAATTAATAATGGAATACAAATATTTTTCTCTTAATCTTTTGTGTGTCAGTTTTTCAAATGGCTACCGAGTTTCAAAGCCATAACTACTTATTAAGTCATTTGATCTAATTACATAATTACTTAATAAATGAAAGTCTTGGTGCTTCTTCTGCCTACGGGCACCATGGAAAAATGAGGGCGGCACTCGGGGTTCCCCGAGCAGAGTTTGAGAATCTCTGCTCCACAGCCTTCATTTGACAGAATAAGGAGGGCACGGATTCCTGAGTCAGCTCCTTCTAGGTGTGCCGCCCTAGTCATCCGGGTTCTTCTGCTTGTTTACCTCATTTGCCCGTGGAAAAAATAAGAATAAGTTTTCCGCAGAAGACCCCGGGATCTGCAAAGGCTAACTGACCAGAGGTGGAGAAGTGAACCAAAATAAATAAATAAATAAATAAAATAAGAGGGGAAGGCTAGGCGGGATCCATAAATAAAAAATAAGAGTAGGTTTAACCAGCGAAGGTTTAGAGGAGGGAGTTCTTTTTACCGTGAGGCATGCCGCCACTACTCCGCAAGCAAGCTTTGGAACCCCAGCACATGTTTTCCTTATTTCATAATGAGAGGCTTATTTTAAGTAAACTTGTTTTATTGCTATTAATAGGTGTCTTAAAGTTAGTACTAATGAGGGAATGAAAAGTTATTTCCATGTTTGTTTGTTTGTTATGTTTTGTTTTGTTTCCAGCGCTTTATATCTAGAGTGTTCCGTGTCTCCAACACCCTATTCAAACAAAGCGCCGCCTCATCCCTGTTGATGGCTAGATGCGCAGACAACTCGCGCGAGTCTCCAGCCGCGGCCTCGCTGGCGCGCAGGGGCGACGCTGCTCTGGGCTGCTCGGCCTCGCTCGAGGTAGTTTGAGTGCTAACCGGCTGTCGGGCTTTGCTTGGACACAGAAAACCTTGGGCACGCTAATGATGGTTTAAAATTTAGGTGATCTTACATCAACAGCTAGGATGTTCTGGCCAACACGTTGGTACGATTAGAAGGTGGTAACTCAGCCTTTTCGAAGTCAGAGTTTTTGTTTTTTTTTTTTTACTGTGATGATGTGAGGTTTGAATAAAGTTGTAGGAGGGAACAGTGACCACATAACACGCAGAAAGTGCCATCTGAAATTAACAGGACGATGAAAGGCAGTGTCCTGGTCCCTTTCTTTACTCTTTTTCTCTTTTTTGTTGAATTGCTGGCAATTGACTGACCATGTAAGTTTGGAATATGCTTCCTGGGTTTGCCCTCCAGCACTGGATTCTTTTGATTTTTGTCAGCCTGCCCTCTGCCTTGGCTTTTGCATTTGTGTGTGTGTGTGTGGGGGATACCGGAGGTACCTTGAGTCTAGGCTCCTCCCTCAGGCCTTCAGCCTGCTCCTGGCCACAGGTGACAGCCACCTAAGTGAGGGTTTGCTGGGGGTGGAGAACAGTGCAGCTGTGAAATTCAAACAAGGGACCACCCCTACCCAATGCATGGGTGGATTTTCTTCTCAGCTTAGAAATTTAGAATTGGGTGTTAGGAGATAGCTCAGTGGCACGAGCACCTGCCTGCCAAGGGCAAGGTCCCCAGTTCAATCCTGGTACAAGAAAGAAAGAAAGAAAGAAAGAAAGAAAGAAAGAAAGAAAAAGAAAGAAAGAAATTTTGCATCAAGTCCTGGCTGTATCGCTGACTTGTTTTCTACCATTAATAGCTTTATGGTCTCAAGCAAGTTATTAAGTATCTGAGCTTCAGTTTTCCCAGCTATAAAAATGGAAATAAGAACAGCACCTCTGTGCAGAGTTGCTGTACAGATTAAGCTGTGAACGTGCTCAGAAGGCCTCAGCGTCTGAGCAATGCGGGCAGCACCTATGAGGCCCTGGCTTCTGCCCTGGACACCGAGCATGGCCCTCATCAAGTCCCTGCACCTCTCTCAGCCCCATATTTCTCCTCTGCCAGGTGTGCGTGGTGCTGCCCACTTGCTTTGCTGTGCTGCTGTGACTCAGGTGTGAGGAAACTTTGTAAATCAGAGTTCTGCATGTGTGAGCCTTCAACTTGGTACTAGGGCCTCTTCCGTTAGGGCATCTGATCCAGAGAAAGGAGGCTGAGCGCTCCCTGGGCATGCTCAGGGCTGTCCGGGCCTTCGCCGCCCCTGCTATGGGGTCCCCCAGAAGCCCCCTTCTCAGAGCACCAGGGAGTCATATTCCTTGCATCCTCCTGGGCTCACAAACAAGTCTGGAGCCTGGTTTTTCATCTCTCTCTCTCTCTCTCTCTCCCCCAATTAGGGAAACAGTCAGGCACTGTCAGTTGTTTTGCAGGTCCCAACAAGCCTGGACTGCCCCGAGGAAGGAGGAGGACAGCAGCGAGGAGATGGAAAGGCTCCCTGTAAAACTTGGCTTTGACTGAATAGCTTCCAGTTGCCTTGAAATCTAATCTTCTTTTGAACTCGAATTTGCCGCCAGTCACATTCTTGGAAGGCTCATGCTCCAGTCCCGTCGTGACGATGGAGGTGATAAGGTCTTTCCAGGAGCCCCTCTCTGGGCTGGTAGGAGCGGTCTGACCCTGGAGGCTTCCTCTCCACCTGTCGCGGCCACTAGAGGGTCGGGGAGCTTTGCCTGAGGAACCCCGTGGACATGGTATTACCTGGATTTAAGGGAGACATTGGTCCTCTTTCTCCCTTTCCACATTTACACACTCCTTTCCCATAACTCTATTTCAGTTCCCCAAAGCCTGGTTTCTCCACTATAATCGACGAAACTTGAGTGCATGCTAACAATACTAACTGATGAGCTAATTATTTCAACTTCTATGTATCAAGGACTTATCCTGGGTTGCAGGCACTGGAAGAAGTGGATGATTCGGGCACTGTTCTCCTTGAAGTACACCCCCAGCACTTAGCCAACAGAAAGCGCAGGACTGAAATCTGCCCGAGACAGGTTTGGATTTAGCATCAGGAAATTTGGGTTTGAGAACCGAAGAGTTCTGACCTATAAAAGATGTTGAGGAAAGCACTTTGCCTTTGCAAACAGTTTTCTCATCTGCAAAGTGGGCACAGTCTTAGTCAGCTGGGGTCGCCATAACAAATGATCATAGTCTTGGTGACTTAAATACTTACTTAAACTGGAGACTGGAAGTTTGGGATCGAGGTGCCAGTCTGGTCAGGTTCTGGTGAAGTCTCTGGGTTGCAGGGAGCCGATCTCTCACGATGTCGCACGTGGTGGAAAGGGTGACAGAGCTCTCTGGGGTCTGTTCTGTAAGGGCACTAATCTCATTTATGAGGCTCCTGCCCTATAGCCTGATCGCTTCCCAAAGATCTTACCTTCTGTTATCAACTGGGCTTTGAAGATATGCATTTTATTTTAGGTCTTTTTGAGAGAGGGTCTCGCTATGCAGTTCAGGTTGGCTTTGAGCTTATTTTGTGACCCAGGCTGGTCTTAAACTTGCAATGATCCTCTTGCCTCAGCCTTCCAAGTGCTGGGATTACAGGCATGTACCAATACACCAGGCCCTTGAACATATGAATTTTAGAAGGACACAATCGATCTGTAGCAGACACGGTACGTGCTGCTCCACTGCCATCATAGCAATAGGAAAATAAGGGGAAAGAAATGATCTCAATTGCTACAGTATTCCAGGCAGATTTGCCTAGTACAGATCAACTGTGCAACCTCCAGATTTTTTCTATTACAAAGGAATATTTTTTGAACGTTGACAATGTACCATGTACCTGGAATCACATACGAATAGGAGCTGGACCCCCCACTGTGGAGGAGATACACTCAGGAGTGTAAGCCTGTGCCATGAGGGCGACAATAGAGCCACATACATGAACCATGGGAGAATGGAGGAAGGTGAAAGGTGCGGTGAAGAAGGCATGGAAACCAACGACAACAAAGGCCTGGGGTTCTAAGGCATCTGGAATCACCAAGGAGTAGCCGGACAAGAGATGTCTGCAGGGATACGCAGAGGAAGGCCTGGTCTGCCGCGGCCATAGTGTGGGAGGTCAGCGTTCAGGCAGTAAGATGCCACCGAGTGGATTTGAGCAAAGCTGTTGCAGCAGCAGCAAGTCTGTGCTTTCATTCATGGAAGCTGCATGAAGGTCCAAGACGGCCACCGTACACAGAGCAAGATGGAGACCCGCAGGAGGGCCGTAGAGAGAGGTCGGGACGATTTTGTGAACTATTAAGGGTGTTGGGTTGCAGGGCTGGGAGCTCAGTTAGACACAACGTGAGTGGGACCGGAAGTGGCGGGGTTTCCAAGTCCTTACACCGAGCATGCAAAAGGGGAATCAAAGGAGACACTTGAATCCAGGCGCCCTCCTTTCACATGTAGTGGTGCCAATCCGTGTGAATTATAGGTGTAGTTATTCGTAACGAGGCTGACTTTGAGTAACTAGAGCACCTTAACTGTGAATACTGACGTCCAGCGTGCAGTTAGGGGCTAGCTTTGCCCAAACTTACCGCATAAATAATGCGGGGACATCATGATCCGTGACTGCACTTAGCATGAAATAAAGAGCAGACCAACAGTGACACAAACCGGAAATCCAGGGTGCAGCCCCTAATCTCACTGGTGCCTCTTTCTCACCCCTGCTCCCCTCCCGACCCCTTCACCTGGAAGGAATTTCGGGAAGAGATGAACTTCAGGCCAAGTGTTTACACGCTGTGCTAAAGAACATTTACCACCTCCAATGGTAAAATGGAAAGCTACAGATTCACCAGGCTGCCTCGGCAGAGATTCTCCTGTTGCTCTCGAAAATAATGCGATGTCTTTCACACCCAACCTGGAAACTACATCCAGCACCCCAGAGTCATGAAAGAAAGCAGAAATGACAGAAGACAAACATCACAGTTCCTCTTCTCAGTACCCCAGCATCTGGCTGGTGGCTCTGCCCAGGCTAAGGAAAGGACAGAGGACAAACAAAGCAAGGCTGGGATGAATGCAAGAAACAGACCTGGCCCAGGAGTCTCAGTTTCTTTACTGAAAAATGGGGCTGTGGAGCCTCTATTTTGGCTTGTTGCAGACCCTGAAGGAGATTATGAATATGAGAGAAGTTTTTCAACTATGAGAGACTTCTCAGTGTAGGCCCACGGTGAAAATAATGGAAAAGGAAGAAACAGCTGGACAGGGAGGTCATGCGATCTCAGTTTTCCTAGAGCAGAAAATAATAGCAACAACTACACACCAGGCCCTGTGCTACAGTGATTAGCTTGTATTGCACTGGGAGCAGGAGACTTGAGCTTTGTGGAAGTTTTCTCATTCAACCCTCCGAGGATGAATGACTCAGCCATCCTCAGCAACTAGCACCTTGGCGAGGATGAGCGTGGCAGAATCCAGAGGACCCAGGGGCTTAGATTTGGAAGGGAAGAGGCTAGGGTTTGTGGCATGGGCTGCTCCTGGGAAGCCAAGTCTGGTTCTTGCAGGGCTGGCGTGGCAGGAAGAAGGAAACTTTGGGATCTACTGAGTCTGGGTCACAGCTCGGAGTCCTCAGGGACCCTCTGTGGTGTTGGGTAGATCAGGCACCTGACCCCTGGACATCTGCTTTCTGGAACCCCAGGGTATTAATGGATCCACTGCACAGTGATGCTGTACAGCTTCAATTCCATGGTGCACTTGCTGTGTTTTCTGTAGGCAGTGAGGGGGCTCTTCTTTCAGCCCATGAGGCAGCTTCATCAGGGAGCAAGCCCAAGTGTGCCACTAGGGGGCCCCTGGTCAGCCCAAGTCCAGCCCCAGAGGGAGCTACAGGTGGGAGTCTTTGAGGCTTCTGCTGGAGATGTCAAAGTCTGGTCTGGGAAGCAGTACAGCAAGCCAGGGGCTGATCAGACAGCAGTGGCTTGACCTAGAGTCCTGACTTCTTTTCTCCTTCCCTCCCTTCATTTCCTTCCTTTTTCCCTCCTCCTGCTGTCCCTCTGTCTCCTTCTCCTTCCCTCTTGTCTTTCCTTCTTTTGAAAAATATTTATTGACTATCTACTATAAACCAGAGATCTCTAAAGCTGGATATAGCAGTGAATAAAACAATATTCCTTGATCTTTTTTTTTTTTTTCAGAACCAGGGATTGAACTCAGGCCCTTGCGCTTGTCAGGCAAGTGCTTATTCTATTGAGCTATCTCCCCAGCTCCTGTCCCTTAATCTTTAAAAGGCTTGAATCCTATGCTAAGGACACCTGCATACCTGTTTATTGCAGTATAGTTCACGATAGCCAAGATGGAAAACCAGCCTAGACACCCATTGACAGATGAGTGGATAAAGGACATGTAGTGTCTGTAGGCCATGGAGCATTGTTATCCAACCAGGAGGAAAAATGAAATCCCGTCATTTGCGCAAGAACATAGATGGATCTGGAGATCATCATGTTAAATGAATAAGCCACTCACACAGATCATGTTTCAGCTGGGCGTGGGGGTGTGCACACGTGTAATCCCAGCACTTGGGAGGTTGAGGCAAGAGGGTTGTTGGTGTTGGGAGAGTTTGAGACTGGCCTGGGCTACAAAGTGAGCTCAAGGCCAGCCTGAGCCGCAGAGCGAGACCCTGTCTCCCAAAGACTAAAAAAAATATATGTATCCCGTTTATATATATAGATCATGTTTTTCTTTATACGTGGAATCTAAAAAAGATGATGATGATAATCAATAGAAAAGAGGAAGTGAGTGAGGGGGAGGGGAGAGGGGCAGCTGCTGGGGGAAGGGACATAAGCAAATGCCTTTTACCCGCTATGCCCTTCTCCCAGTGTGAAGTGGGGGAGGAGGGAGGGGCAAGGAGGGAGGGCACGAGGGAGGGCGCGAAAATGATCCAAGTCTGCTTTGTGCATGTACGAATCTGCCAGAATGACACCCATTCATCTGACACCCAATAAAAAAGAATATATATATATATAAAGTTTAAATTTTACATTGGAGAAAAAGGAAAGAAACAGAGTCCTGTGTAGCTTAGCCACGAGGGTATGTCAGCATTGTGCTGTGTGGCAGTGTCGACATTGTGGGGCCGTCATAGGGTGGGAAGGCGCACACCTGGGTGCCACAGGCTGCCACTCGAGGGGCCTCCTGCAACCATCAGAAGGCAGAAGGAGCGAGGGAGCAGGAGGTGTGAGGCGGGTGTTGGCAGGACTGCACCTCGTTTCACTGTGACCCTTTCTCTTAAATGTAGCACAAGCGCGCTCTACAGCAACAACAACAAAAATAGTGCAGGAAATACATAAACCGGGAACATCGTTGTTTACGATTTTCACACGGCACGAGCTGTGCCCAGCTAAAGATGCTGCCTTCCAATTGCCTGGCAGGGCCCGCGGGGCTGTTTACACCAGCAGCGCCCCCTGCGTGAGCAGAGCGTTGCTTCACACTCACGAGGTGAGAGGCGAGTTTCAGCTCCATTGTCATCCCAGGGGACCACCATGGTATTTGAGGGTCGTCATGCAGGGAAACGTCCTTACCAGTACAGGTCTGTACGTACTGACAAGGTCAGTGGGTAAACAGGACAGGAAGATGGACAGGGGACCGGAAGGTAGGGCAGGGTGACATCTTTAGAGCTTTGTTGGGGGAAGACTTGTTGGCAAGGTGACATTTCAGCAGCTGTGGGATGGGTTTCATCGGTGTCAGCATTGGCATGGCAGTGGCCCACACCTAAACTCAGCCTCCTTAGTGCTGTGTGCGGAGTACACACCCCTTCTGTGTACATGCCCCCAGCCTGGGGGTGCTCAGGCAGGATGGGTCCCCGTACCCCGTATGAGTGCACCCTTGATCCGCTACCTGTCCACCAGTGGCTTGGAAGGACCACTCACCACTGCCACCAGTGGCAGGTTGGGCATTTGCCTGGCTTCCTCTCCTCGCTGCAGACCGAAGTGTGTGGGGGCAACTTCCTTTCTCTCCTTCCCAGGCTCTCACAGGCCCTGGGCTTGTCTGGGCTGGGAGGTTCTGTCCAGCAAGGTAACTGGAAGGGAGAGAGAAGGAGGAGTCACCACATAAGTCATTTCTTCTGTGTTCCTCCACACACTTCACCACCAAGGGGCTCCGTGGATGTCCTTCTTGACCTCACTCCACTGGGAGAGACCCTGTTCACATTCCCAAGCCCCCTCCCCAGCTCCTAGGAAAAAGAAGGAAGGGAGGAGGGAGGGAGACACCATGGAAGGGCCAACACTTCCAGCCATAGAAGTATCACTTGTTGCTGCTCCCTCATGCCCCGATGCTCTCGGTCACTCAGGAACTGTTCTTTAAGGCCCCTGCCATCTGTTATGCAGTAACCAGGAGGAGGGGAAACCTGGCAGCTGGCAGCAGGGGAAGGGGAGGCTGGGGTGAGGCCTGGAGCTGGTTGGGGGTGAAAGAGGCAAACAGAGATGGCCGGGGCTCCAAGAGAGGAGGGCTGTGATCTCTACCAACACAGGTCCCAAGCCACCAGCTGCCCTGAGCCCTAGCCCTGTTGATGCCATGAGGCTCTGCCCGTGGCCACATGGGCCTGGCGGTGCATGGTGGCGAGCTGGGCCACAGATCAGTGTAGGAGCCAAGGCAGAGCCCTAGCCATCCCGCCTGAGCCAGCAGGAGCTGGGAGAGCCCTGCGCCCAGACAGCCTCCAGCACCCAGGGGCCGCTGTGTCTCCCACAAGGAGTGGGAAGAACTGCCAAACTCATTTCTGCTCTGAAGTCAAAGAAAACCAAGTATAAACACAGTGGGCTCTTTGAATTATCCACATGAAATGTTTAACGTGTTTAGCCTGGAGCAGAGGAGGCTTAATAAGGGAACGTTCCCATGGTGGTTTTATTAGAAACTTTAATAATCAGCTACCACTTATCGAGTACCTGTGTCGGATCAGCAATTGGGCTTCAGGCAGCTTGCCACCAAGCTCCTTAGAGCCCCCCTGGCACGCGCACACGCTCACCCTGTACCCCACCACCCACCCAGGTTAGGACCAGGATACTTCTCCAAGGCTCAGCAACCTAAAGTACCTGACCGAAGTCTTGCAAGGACTAGGTGTTAGAGTCAGAACCAGACCCAGGACCGGCCAACTCCAAATGCTGGAGCCTCTAGCCCTGCACTGTCTGACTTTCACCTTAGCAATTTTCCCAGCCTGGTATGGTGGTGCATGGTGGTAAGCCCAGCACTCTGGGAAGCTGAGCTGAGAGGATCATGAGTTGGAGCTCAGCCTGGATCACTTAGAGACTTGGTGAGGCCCTGGCTCAAAATTTAAAGTTGCACAAAGAGCTGGGGATGTAGTTCAGTGTGGACGCTTTGGGTTCAATTCCAGTACCACACACATGAAAGAAAGGAAGGAAGGGAAAGGGGAAGGGGAGGGGGAGGGGAGGAAAGAGAAGGAGGAGAGGATAGGCAAGGGAGAGGGAGAGGGAGAGGGAGAGGAAGAGGGAGAAGAGAGAAGAGAAGAGAAGAGAAGAGAAGAGAAGAGAAGAGAAGAGAAA
>NW_004524738.1:1225278-1236473 GCF_000260255.1 Octodon degus
AGAGGAGAGGAGAGAAGAGAAGAGAAGAGAAGAGAAGAGAAGAGAAGAGAAGAGAAGAGAAGAGAAGAGAAGAGAAGAGAAGAGAAGAGGTTTTCGAGGCCCACAAATACAGCCCTTTCCTTACTGGTTTGCACAGTGTAAAGCAAACATGTTGCTTGGGTCCTCTCTGGTCTCATAGTTCCTTCTAAAGTTTAAATAATTGTGTGGGATTTAGGAGCTCCTGGATATAATCCAGATATTTATGATCCCATTTATAGATAAGCACTCATATAAGAACTTTATCAAAAGTATCTTTATTTTATTTATCTTTTAAAATGTCTTTTTAAACATTGTGCATGTTTTACTTTAAAATCCTACTTTGCCACACGAACACGGCAAAACTGTCAAACCTTGATTTCACCTTTCATTGGTTCACCGTCACATATTCACCTGTAAACCCCTCGAAGCCATTGACGTAGCCAACCAGAAACAAAATAAGACAAAGTGCTTGAAAGCTTCTGAACCAAACTCCTCCAAAGCAAAAGACATGTGTTTCTACCCCACTCATAATCTTTCAGGAAAGAAAAAAAAAAAAAACCCAGAACCTGAGCCATTGAGCGAGATAAAAATCGTGTTCTTAGACAGTTCTGGGCTCTGCGCTCTGCCTCTAACGGTCACTGTTTCACCTGCCACCTCAGGGTCTTGCGGCCATCAACCCTGGGCGAGCCACCAACTATTGCCACTTCCCTGGGGTGTCGAACCCACTTCCTCCCCTGTTCTGGGCACACACTGCCAACTGCTCTCATTTGTTCTCCAAACAGTAGTGAGAATAATCTTCTAAAACCACAGCTCTGATTCTTCGTAGAGGACCCACATTTTTTTTTGAGCACATTTTTCCATGACTTTTTTTGAGGCACTGGGGGTCACACTCAGGCCATTTCCCAAGCATCCCACCCCCAGGAGTTGCTGAATTTCCCAGATTGGGATTGAACTTGCAGTTGTCCCGTCTCAGCCTCCCTGAGTGCAGGGATTACAGGTATGTACCAGCACATCATGCCTCGGCACGGCTTCTGAAAGGTCTTCCAGATATTCTAGCAGCAATCATTACCATCTCCAGCTGTCCTATGGGAAGTGCTATCAGTCAGCACATCCTCAGATGGAAAAGCCGGGTACCCTGCTCACAGTGCTTTAGGCAACCAAGGCTTTTAACCTGTCTTCCACGTTCAGTGTAGTTGCTCAGCAGTTTCAAATGCCCAGGCCCTTTCTTTGCCCTCATCTTTAGCTTATTAGATGTTGGTCCTCTTGCTTTCACCTGCTGGACACACAGTGGCTGCTACGGCACCAGGCATTATAGCTACTCTTATAGGCAGGAACCCTAGGAAAGATAGTAAGTGGGTAAAGGGCATTGCCTCAAATGGTAGACTCCTTTTATAAACAAAAGAAAAGAAATATTCCTCAGAAACCTTCCAGCAAACTTCTTATACTCATTGGCAAAACAGTGTCATCTGACCTTGTAGCTACAAAAGAGCCCATGAAGAAAACACATGGCAACTGATTGACACCAATCATGCTTCATTTCCAGGCAGGGGGCGGGCCTAGCTTCTCTGTCCTCTGCCCCGGCAGAAAAAGGATGTTCTGGTGGCAGGAAGTGAAGGTGGGGTAGGCCAATCTAGCATGGGAGACAGCAGCAGAACATGCCCACAAGCCATGGGAGCTGGCCATGGTGCGCCCAAGTGGCTTCATGGCCAGAGTCCCTCCCACCAGCAACCCATCCACAATGGGCCATTAAGACAGGAGGGAAGCTGGGGAGACTTCTGGAAAGTTCTTTCTTAGTTTTTCCAGGACAGCATTTATAAGTGGTCTTGTTCTCTTTTCCAGCATATGTATAAACCTGCAATCTTACAGCCACTATGTCAGCAGCCTGCTACACAGGGATGCATAGAGGAGGAGCAGAGCCAGAAGAGATCAGAGGGGCGTGAATGGGGTCCGAAGTAGGCAGCTGCTGAGATGCCGGGCTTCCTGCTTAATCCCCTTCCATTGGATGTGGGCAGGGCTCACAGTCCCTAGTGCATGCAGAAGTGGTGGCATTTCATTTCCTAGGGTAGGTTGTTAAAAGACTGCTCATCTGCACCGAAGAAAGGGAACATCCATGTTGTGTTAACGAGAGATTCAAATGGTGGGACATTTGGGAATTGAAGCCAGCCCAAGCAACTATGTTCTGAGCTTGGACAGACCCTTCAGCTTGACAGAGTTTTGGGACGATCATACCCTGGTCCGAGGCTGGGATGAAGCAGGAGGTATGGCCTGAACCAGAAGCACCCGGCTAAGCCTTTCCTAGATTCTTGACCCAGAGAATGTATGAGATAATAAACATTTTCTGTTTATAGCTATTAAATTTTGAGATAATTTGTTACACAGTGACAGCTAATGGACAGAGTCATTAGATTATGTCTGGCCTCAAGCCTTCTTGTCCCTAGAACTTCCAGTCATTGAAGATCATACATCTTCTGCATCTGTCTGATGGTACCGAAGGAGAGGGGAGTGAGGACTTGCTTTACATGGTGCCTCAGTCAGTATTTGAGTCCAAAGACAAAATTTCCAGGTGACAGAAATTTGCTTTTTGAGCAAGGAAAAGTTAGAAAGAAATTAAGTGTTATCAAACCACATAGACATACTCCTCACTCACTTCGAAGGCAACTCACAACCCTGCACAACCACCTCCCCTCTTTCCTCCCTGGAAGGTAAAGGAGACTGGTGGCAAAGCAGAGAGAGGCATTGAAAGGGAGGGAGAAGGGTCCAGGGCAAGGCCAGGAGTGGGAGTTATCTGAAGCAGGGTCCACCGCATTGGCAGCAATGGGCCAGAGAGTAAATACTTAGGGCTTTTGTGTGTGTGTGTGTGGAACCGGGGATTGAACTCAGATCCTTGCGTTTGCCAGTCAAGCGCTTATCCTACTGTGCCATCTCCCCGGCCCCTATACTTTGGGCTTAATGGGCACCACAGTCTCTGTTACTCAACCCTGCCAGTATAAAGGCAGGCCTGCATGGTAGGTAAGTGACTGTGACCTTGTCCCAATAAAACTTTATTTGTAAACATTAAATGGCACAGTAGCACAAAATATTTTCTTTTGACCTTTTCTAATATTAAAAATACAAAAAACATTTTTATTTCATACTTTGTACAAAAACATGATTTGACCACGGGCTAAAGTTTGCAGGTTTCTAATCTGAAGTAAAAAGATGAATTAAAATGCCAAAGGCACTCCCCACCTTCCCTCCCTGTGCTCTCTCTGCCCTGCCCCGCACCACGTGATGTTCACGCTTCAGCCTGTGACGCGCCCGCTTCCCCCTTAGCTCAGCCTTGCCAGCCTGCGAATGAATACTCGTGTTGCTCGCATTCGAGCCATTGGTCCTTAGCATGATCACATTTCTGTATGGGATTAAAGAAAAGCCAGAAATTTCTATAAAGCATGGTTCTTGAGAAATAGGGTACCTGGGAGTGGCAAACTTGTGTGGGAGGAAAAAATGAGATTTAAATTTCTCTTGTATGGTGCATTTTGTTACAATTTTTTCTTTTACAATCGTGTCCATTTGCTATAAGGTATTGACTATAAGCTAAGCCTATCGAATTCTTTTTGTGTGTGTGGTACCAGGGATTGAACTTGGGACTTTGAACTTGACAGGCAGGTGCTTATGCCCCTGATCTATCTCCCAGCCCTCCAAATAGTCTTTCTATTCCTTAGACTTTATTTTTATCACCTACTCAAGATATTAAGTGGTTTTCTCTCAGGTCTAAAGGTTTTCAGTTGTCCTAGGAGTAGGATGAAACAACTAAGTACAGTAATAAACGAAAAAGAACAGATTCACGGCACCTAGTTGTTATGGGTGAGGCCCTGGGCCTGATGTTAGTAGAAAGCTCACCCCGGTGAGCAGAGGCAATGGGTGTCTTGGGACAGTGCAGCGTTTGGAGTCAGACAGTTCTGAGTACACACCCAGCTCAGACACTTGCAGTAGACCCTAACTTCTTGGTCCCTTCCTCTTGAGATAGAAATGATAACGGTCAGTTTTTCAGATGGTTGAATTCGATAACAATAATGAGGTGACTAGTTAGCGTTCCTTGAACTTTCCTCTCTGCAGTATCTCCCAGACCCTTTCAATCTGCCAGAACTTATTTAGAAGCAAGGCACGGTAGCGCAGGCCTGGAATCTAGCTACGTAAGAGGCTGAGGCAGGACGATTTTAAGTTCCAGGCCAGCCTGGGCCTTTTAGCAAGATCCTGTCTCAAAACATTGTAGAAGGGCCAAGAATGTACCTCAGTGGTGGAGGGCTTGCTCAGCATGTCTGCGGTCCTGGGTTCAACCCTAATTATTACAGACAAACTAAAAATCTCACTTAGAATACTACCGTTCTCATCACCAACAACTTCCCTGCAGGTTCTTTGGCCAGCAGAGTAAAATTTTAAGTCCGGGCAAATAATAAAAAAAGCCTTCAAAGTCAAGCCTCCAGGAATGGAGTTAATTTTTTGCTTTTGTTGTTGTTTTTGTTTTAGCTGTCTTAGGATGTTCAACTTAGATTCAGCTCTTTGTGGCAATAATTACTAGCACATGAATAAATGAGGCTGGTTTTCTAGAAGTAATAAAGCTGGGGCAGAACATGAGCTCATGGCTGCTCTTGGCTCTTAATTTTCACCTAGGAGGGGTAAGGGGAGTCTGCCAAAGAATGTCGGGGGGAATTCTCTGGCGTGTGGGTTTGCCAAAGCAGAATTAGCCAGGCTCTAAGACCCTAAGGCTCTTGGGGGAGGCTGGAAGATTGGGAGAAACTGGCAAGGCAAGGGCTGGGAGGCTGCTAGGGGTGGGGACTCAGAGGACCACAGCAAACACCAGCTGTGCTCCTGGTGCAATCGGGGGACACCGGGACCAGGAATCCTGCAGTGGGTGACACGTGGGCTTTGCCACCAATCCCAGACCGAGAGAAGCTCTCAACATCGGTGGCCCTCCACTACCTTCTCATTGTACCAATGACAATGGCTGCAGCTATACCCTGACCTGCCCAAGGTCAGGCCTGTGCTGGGAAAAGAACCTCGCTTTCCTGGCTAGCTTCCTAGGGGTCACCTCTGGAGAAGGGAACCTGCACTCTGTCCTATTTTGTAATTTTCTTTTCTTTCTTTTTTCTTTTCTTTTTTTTTTTTTTTTGAGGAACCAGGAATTGAACTCAGGCCCCTGCGCTTGCCAGGCAAGCACTTATTCCACTGAGCCATCTCCCCAGCCCACTCTGTCCTATTTTGGCCCAAGCAGAAGTAGGTGTCCACAGAATACTGAGGTCATCTTGTGAGAGTCCCAGAGCCAGGCCAGCTGCTCCTCTACCGCTGGGCTCCCCGTACGCACAGCCTGCCTCTGTAGACTCTTTGGGAACCTGGGGATGGTGAGAAGTGAACTCAACGGCTATGGCAGAAAGTATTTACGATATTTATTACAACGTAATATTAACACTGATAGGAACCAGACACCGGTTTATGGAAATGATTCAGCTTCCTGGTTCACCGTCCTGAGAAAGGGCTTTGGAATTGAATGCCTGGGACCAGCCAGGAGTGTCCTAGAAAACGCACCGCCCGGTGGCCCTCTTGGCTGGTCTCCCAGGAAGTAGTGCCCACTCCCTGCTGACCTTCGGTTGGGGAGACACTGTACACCCAGGGACAGTCGCCGAGGTTGGCCCCCCAGCCAGAACTTGGCTCCTCCTAGCACAGAGCTTCCCCAGGAACACCTGCCCCCACTACAGCAAGGGGAGCTCCCTGCACTGGGGAGACGGTGGTCGCGGGTTTTGCTGGAAGAGAGGTGCCAATTACAACCTTTATTAGGCTCCCACCCGCCGTCTGGCTGTCTTGCGACTCTGCAGACCACACACACACTCCGCTCTCCTGTGCGGGGACCAGAGGCCTGTGTGGTCCTGCCGACTCACTTATAATAAATCTGTGAGCTTAATAAAAGGCATCACTTCTATCTTTTGATCTCTCCTGAGTTACTCATTAGCTCTGGGTAGCACACTTCTTGACTGACAGGCCCTTCCTAGGGAAAATCCAGATTTGGGGATTCTTCAACAAAAACTAGTGCAGAAAAGTGGCGTCTGTGTGTGTGTATGTGTGTGTTGGGGTGGGGCATAGTGTAATTTGCAAGAGAAGAAGGAGGGAAGGGGAGCTTGGGCATCTCAGGAGGGGTGCAGATCGTGGGCATTGCCCAGGGCCTCTCGTCTGGATGGAAGCTGCCAAGCGCCCTTGGGATACTGGTCTGGACGGGCCACCTCTGGCCAGGTTCCGCTCCACCCTCTCTGAGTCCCTCTCAGAAGGCGGCTTCTTTGCCAAGCCTCTGATTACTCGCCACCAGCTCCAGCTCTCGCTTGCAGCCTAATTCTGCCTATGTTTGCTTGAACCACCCTAAGGCCACTTTCTTATGGGATCCCTTGCCCTCGTCCTGGGAGGGATGGATATTCCATTTTCTCTCCTACTTCCGGGCACACTCCGTGTCAGCTGTCCAGCAACCTGGTGGGCCCTCTGAGCAGCCCTGTGTGTCTTCCCACAGGCTCTACGGAGTAGGGAGACTCGGGCTCAGGAAGCAGAAGCAACTTGCCCAGGGTCACCAGCTGTGCTTACCCCGCCCAGGCACTCTCTGCCCTGCAGCTTCTCAGCATGCAAGGCGGGCCAGTCCCTGCTCTTCTCACTTTCTCTGGTGCCCAACCCTGCACTCAAGGTCAAGTTCCCAGTGTTTCTGCCTCCCTGGGGCTCTGCTCATGCCCACCCCAGTGACGTCGCTCAGCCACAGGCTGCTCTGGGAAACAAAGTGACTGGGGAGCCGAGGGAAGGACGCGAGACTCAATACCAACTCAGCCTGTGTTGGCGTTCCAGCTGAGCAAACAGAAGTAACAGGCCGCCGGGTTTGCCTCTCCTCACCCCACAGTCACAGGCCTCTTCACAGCCACACCTACCTGCAGCACAGGTGAAGGGACCCAGGGGCCACACTCGAGAGCAACGCCTTGCCCCCAGCCAAGAGGCAGCCTCAAAGTCAGGCCAAGTGGGGGCCACCTCCAGCTGAACACCTGAGCACTCGGCATCTCTGGTCAGCTCCCTCGCCATGCCAAGGAGCTAATCGCCCACTACCTGTGCATCTTAAGTGGCCTCATCCATTCAGTGGAGTCTGCTCTCAAGGAAGGTCTTTTGTTTTAAAGGTTAGGTATCACTCACTGGTTATTGGCTGAACTGTGTCCCCTGAAAGACTTGCTGAAATCCTAAGTGCCCGCACCAAGGAGTGTGACCTTCTCTGGAAATCAAGCTAAGATGAGGTCTTTAGGGTCGCCATGCCAATGAGAGAAGGACCTCATCAGAAGAGGGCACAGTTGCACAGAGAGAGGGAGCAATGTCGGAGACACAGAGAGGAGTCGGCTCTGCAGAGACGGAGACAGACTAAAGCCCTGCTGCTCCAAACCAAGAACTCTGAGGCCCCCAGAAACTGGAGGGAGCAAGAAGAGTCTCTTCCAGAGGTCTCAGAAAAAGTATGACCCCACCAGCTTCACGATGTCAGACTTCCAGCCTCCAGACCAAGGAGAGCATAAAGTTCTTTTGTTCTAGGACACTGATGTCATGGTACATCGTCCTAGGTGCCCTTGAAGAGTAGTATAGTCACCTCTAACGGAGCCTCAAGAACTCCATCCTGATTTGGAGTTTGTGTCTACCTAGTTGTGTGACCTCAGGTCAATTGAAGAGGCACACACTATTACAATTGAAGACAGCTCATCGTCCAGGTGAAGAAATCGGGGCGCGCAGAGGGGAGTGCCTGCTGCAGACACCCAGTGGACCTCGGTTACTTCATCTGTCAACAAGAGGCAATTATCCCTGGCCCGCCTGCTTCAGCACCCCACACTGGAGGTGCCAATAAAATTGCCAGTGTAGACAGTCTGCCAGTGCAGTGGCAGCACACGCCACCGCCTGCCTTCAGAGGGGCACCTGTCTGTTGCTTGCCCAGGGTTCTGGGTGATTCTGAAGGAGCCAGGCCAAGGGTGAGCTGATGCGGAGCGGATGAAGTAAAAAATGGGTCACTGATAGACCAAACATTCAGACGCTGCTACTGCAGGGACAGTGGAACAGTGCAGATTGGCATCCACAGATAAATGTGTGGGGTGGTAGGGAGGAATCTGAGGAATCAGGGCACCTCTGTTCCTGCACCTGGCCCAACTTGCGGCACATTCTTACACACGTCCCTCACCCTCCCTTCACCTATCAACAAAACAGGAGCAATGGGCCCACGCCCAGCTCAGCAGGCCTCAGAATCTCTGACCATGATGTCTTACTGCCCAGAGATGAAAAGGGTTGCTGTCCCAGGGGCTGCAGGATACAAGCAGAGCACGGATGTATACCTCTCAGTCATAGAGCCAGAGGCCACCTGGTTCAACTCGCCAGATGGCAACTCTCATATGTGTTTATGTGACTTCTGAATATTCTAATGATGCTTTCCTCGATCCTCTTGAGAAGAACCATTGTGCCGACATCAAAACAGCCCTCCTTCTATTGGGACGTGATACCTAGAAGGATTAAAAATGTATAAAGCCAGAAATGCCTCCTTTGTGGTTCTGCCTCTGTTTATTATCCCACCTGACTCTGCCTCGCTTGGACTTCTCTAGGCAGGAAAGCAAGGGAAGGTTCTAGAAGCTCTTGGCAGACCAGCCATGGGCACTGCTCAAGAAGCACAGCTTCGCCCTCTTTTCTGCAGGACTGGGCCAGGAGAGGTCACTGTGCACCTCAGTCAGCCCTTAACATATATTATCTCTTATCATTATCCTTTCTCTCAGTGGTCACCATCATTACCCACTTGAATTAACACCAAAAAGTGCTATGTATCCTTAAAAGTGTCCCAGCCGACTCTTTCAACAACTCAATAAACCAGGACTATTTCCATTTCATAGATAACGAGGTTGAATCTCAGGAAAACTGAAGCAACTTTCTCAGGTTCATGCTGCTACTAGCATTAACGACAGGAGCCTAACCGAGGTCTCAGGATGCCAAATCTCTGGAATGTCTCCTTCAGGGCATTAGCTGGTTTGAGGGCTGGTTTTTCCCAGCCAGCTCAGTTTGGGTGGGAACCTCTAAGTGTTGTTCTTTAGTGAGGTGTGATGTTCTCCTCATGTTCATGTGCAACTGAATTCTCAAGCCTTAAGATAAAAATTGTATATCAGAGAGAGAGAGAGAGAGAGAGAGAGAGAGAGAGAGAGAGAGAGAGAGAGAGAACTGGGGCTCTCCTCCTCCCACCAGGCAGACTTGGGATTCAGCCCACACCTGAGAGATTTGGATGTCTTTTGTCCCTGAGAGTCTCACTGTGGCTGGCTAATCCAGGAAGAGCTTCCTGCTGCCTCTGTACAGGACGCAGCTCAGACCAGAATATTAATGGAGATTACAGCAAGAATAGTAGGTTGGGGGAGGGAAGGAGCTGCCTGTCGAGGAAGCCAGGCCCTTAAGTGGGGCCTTCCATGGAAGACTTTGGGGCATTCACGCAGCAGGATGAAAAGCAGTGTGTCCTGTTCCTGGAGCTTGGAGCCAACCTACGCCCTGAGCTCTGTCCCTTGGGCAGTCCTGACCACATCGACGCATTCCTAATTGTAAATTATACGTGTACATCTCTTTCCCTTTTGCATGACAAACTCAGCCATTACAAGTGAGTAACTCTCCAGCCCCATTGACCAGGGCACTCAGGTTTGTGTCTCTTGTGTTGATGCCCTTCCAGTTCAGTATTTGTCACAATCAAGTGTCCTGGTGGAGGCATTAACTGTAGAATGTCTTCTACAGGTCTACAGGGCAAGCATCCAAGCAGGCTGGTGACAAGGGCCATCAAAAGAGATCTTTGTTGTGTGGCCCAGTGGAAAGAGCACTAGGCTTGGAAGCAGAGGGCTCAAGACTCAGCCGAGCCACTTCCTGTCTAGGTAGGGCTTTGTTACTTCATTCATAAAATGGACACAGTTACAGCACTTCAGCGGTGTCCAGTGAGAGTGCTTTGGCAGGCTCAGCTCCCCACAGCCATCGCCTTTGGTGATCTATTTTACTTTCCTTTTTCAGTTTCAACAGAACCAGTTTTTCACCAGGATTCTTAAGCGTTTGATCCCACGGTTTCCTGAGGCAGGACCTGGCCACCTGTGGGGTCTCCAATCTAGCCCAACTCCCAGGGCTGAGAGAGCTGGAAAAGCCACACTCCGGGAAGTGACTGCTAATTGGGCAGGCGGCTTTGGGAGATCTGGAAGATTAGAAAAAGCATTTACTTGTTGGAGGTTTGGGAAACTGCAGCCAAGAAGCAGCAAGGGTGTTGGGAGTTGGATTAAGCACAACAAAAGGCCGAATGTGGGCCTGGAGTCAGCCCTTCGACGCCACCCCCTTGGGGACTTGCCTGGACATTGGGCACAGCTCTGCTCCCATGTTGGCGAGCCCTGGGAACTTCCAGGGCCACTGCACCATGGCCAGCAAGGCACCCATCAGTCACAGCCTGGCCCTACTGATTGCACCGGGCTCTTTCCAGCTACAGACCAAGTACGTGACTGGGGTCTCCCCTACCCTGAGCCACATGGCAGTCTGCCCGCCACCAGCCCCCACTCTGGCTGTTCCCTGTCCTCCAGGAGCCCTGGTTCTCCTGCCGTGGGAATGCAATTGCCTTTCAACACACAACGAAGAAGAGCTGACTTTTCAAATCTTTGCTCAGCTCCACCTATGCTAGGCAGTAGAATTGCTCTCTCTCCACAGCTTGCCTTTTTACAAATAAATGGAGCTGTGCTTCCCAACAGACAGGCTCTGCCTCCTCCCCCGCTCCCCGCCCCACACTGAGTGCTCTAAGAAGCCAGGCACTGTCCCCTGCCATCTCTGTGCCACTCCCAATAGTGACATCACTGACCTCACTAAGTCTCTATCTGGACATGAGATGTTTTGACTTCCCTGTGTTGGATCCTGTTTAAAGACAATTGGGATGTATTTCCAGGCTCTCTTTCAAATGGCTGCTGTGTAGTTCAGAGGGAGAAACCTAACCACTACAGCTTTTTAGGCTCTTTTGTCAGCCAGCACATGATCAAGGTTCTTGGAAACTCTCTCTGTCTGTCCATCTCTCTCTCTCTCTCTCAATCTCTCTCTCTCTCTCTCTCTCTCTCTCTCTCTCTCTCTCTCTCTCTCTCTGTGTCTCTCTTTGTCTCTGTCTATCTCTCTCT
>NW_004524738.1:1236573-1240163 GCF_000260255.1 Octodon degus
ATGATCAAGGTTCTTGGAAACTCTCTCTGTCTGTCTCTCTCTCTCTCTCTCTCTCTCTCTTTCTCTCTCTCTGTCTCTGTCTGTCTGCCTGCCTGTCTCTGTTTCTCTGTGTCTCTCTTTGTCTCTGTCTATCTCTCTCTCTCTATGTCTCTCTGTCTCTCTCTCTATGTCTCTGTCTCTCTCTCCCTCTCCACCTGTCTCAAGACTGGGCCAAAAGCTTCTGCAGAAGGGAGTTAGCCCTCCTGTCCTCTGTCCAACTTGCAGGGCGGCCCGACCAGAAGCCTCGCGGTGGCCCTGGACTCTGCTCCTTTCACCTACATAGCTCACCCTGTAGAATACCCTGTTTTTGAAATACTGGGGAATTTCTTCTATTTATGCACCGAATTCCAAATGATACATCATTGTAT
This sequence comes from Octodon degus, assembly GCF_000260255.1. Lineage (NCBI taxonomy): Eukaryota > Metazoa > Chordata > Mammalia > Rodentia > Octodontidae > Octodon > Octodon degus. The sequence goes on from NW_004524738.1 coordinate 1,236,981, forward strand.
TGACCAGAACGCATATGCACTCTGGGTTTGTAAGTAGAAAGTATTAAGCATCTAAATAGCACTAATTGTAATATATTTTCACCAAGAGAAAGAGGTTGGAAGCAAATCTCATCAAGCCAATGTAATTTCTAGATCAACTTTCTTCATAAAACAATTATATAGTTCCTCTGTCCTGCTTCCACTTTTATTTTATGGGAATTTCTTTTCCAGTGGCAGCATGCTTATATTTGACATTAATCCCATATCAAATATTTTATGGAATTTTTTTTTTATAATGCAAGCCCTCGCATGGCAAGCCAAATTTACTGATCTACTGATGCTAAGTTATACAAAATTGCACCACTTTAATTAAGGCTTTTAGTTTACATTTGGCCACCTCAAAGTAGTTGTAACATTAGTTTGGTCAGTTTAAATACTGTGGCTCCCTGTTGGATAGACACACAATCTTTACACTCAAACGTTAATTCATACAAAGCAACAAGGCATTGTTAAATAAAACAGCAATAGTTACTGCAAATGAGGCCTTCTGACCAATTACACATGATTAAAATTACTTACCACATTCACATCCACAGTACTCGTCCACCATTGAACATCTCAACCAAAATGTTACACTAACAAGCAAAAATACTAAACCTGTATATTTGGCATTACAAATACACGTATGCATGAGTAAGCAAGGGATTCACAGTGAGAATCTACAGCTCCAGAAGCCTGAAAATGATTTACAAAAATTAAATCATTAAAAAAGTGTTTGAAAATATACACTCCTTGTCGTACCCCCACTGTACACACAACAATAAACATTGCTCCCTATTAACAAAAAAGGAAACATATGTAATAAGGAAATTTGAAAAGTCTGGACATTTCCTTCGCAACAGATATTAAAGGCAATGTCTTTAATCTAAGTCATACTGAGAGGACTCTTATTTTAAAGACAAGATCATTATCTCCACAGGTTTTTGAAAAACTAAAAAAACTACATAGCTGTGTTAATCAAAGAGGTTATTTTGTACAAAACAATGATAATGACCTTGATTTTTTTTTAATTACAATAAACTACAAGTATCAAAGAAGCAAAGTTATCTGGAGTGGTCTATTTAGGAGCTCTTTGGACTTTCTTTTATTATGCTAAAATTGTGGGGCTTTTAGGATTTCCATTATGGTGCTCTCCAATACAAAGTATGAGGTGTGCTAAAGCACACTGTTTTCACACACGTACAACATCGGTGGGTGAGGAAGTGTCTCTTGGCAGTAATACTGGATGTAGCCTCTGGTTTTACCAGCTGCATACTCTAGGATTATGCCATAAGCAAAAATCTCTCTTGTGATGCTGGCAAATGACTCGAATGTACAAACTGACAGAATAGCTTTCATTCACCTCTTGCGGGTGTCACCACATGGAAAAAATTTTATTCCAGATCATTTTTCCTTTTTTGCTATAAAACTTAACAATGAAAATTCACTTACAATCAGGACCTTAAAAAAGTAAAATCAGGACCTTATTTTTGTCAAATTTGACAATTTTGATCATATTTTCTAATACTGCCTTTATTGGTTCTTTCCCGAACACTGTTATTTATTTATTTATTTATTTATTTATTTATTTATTTTGAGGATGTTCTTCTACCAAACCTCTTTTTTTTCAGTGAGGTTCTGTAATTTTCAGTTTTTCCATCACAACTGTTTTTACATAGTCCAGTTTTGTTTGAATCAAGTTTTTCTTGCCTAGAAATTTTTACAGATTTGATGTCGCTTGAAAGAAGTGCTCTTTTTATTCTTCTCTCTGCCAGGTTTCACTGTGCAGCGCTTTCCTTGATAGTTGATGTTTTTCTCAGTTATTGTTTCTATAGGTGACCTCCACCAGCAATTGCCATTATAAATTGATTGTTCAAAGATGGATTCTTTGCATCTGAGGGGGCACGCGGCTGGGGCTCAAACCACTACTCTGCACCCCCAGTTCCTACACCATTCTTTTTTTTTTTTTTTTTTTCAGAACCACGGATTGAACTCAGGCCCTTGCGCTTGCCAGGGAAGCACTTCTTCCACTGAGCCATCTCCCTGGCCCCTCCTGCACCATTCTTAAGTTGAAGCAAAGATTATCACAAGGACAAGAGCAGAGGATGCGGATGCATAATGAGCTCCTGCGGTTCTTGTTTTCAATATGGTAAACATTCCTGCTTTCTCTCAGCAATTGATATACCCACTAGACAGAAAATTAGCAAGGCTATACCTGCCAGCAATAATATCCAGGTGACATCTATTGAAAAATTCATGAAGCTGAAGTCTAAGGCCCTAGCTTTTGGAGAACATGATTCTCTCTGTTCCAGGTACCATGCATAGGAAGGTTCTAAGTAAAGAGGGAAAAATGGGTTTTGGTAAGAGCTGATTTTAAAAAAATAAAGTATTTGCTTGTCCTCTTTTTTCTGACCTGTTACCCAGACATAATATGTGACACAGCCTAGAGGAGGAAAGTTTTTATTTAGCTCATGGTTTGGGAGCTTAGCTCGTGGACAGGGGCATCACCTGGAAGGCAGTGGTGGCGCAAGGCTGCTGAGTTCACAGTGGCTGGGAAAACAAGCAGAGCGGTGGTGCTGAGAGGAAGGAGCAGGGACCACAGGCAGCACCTAACACCCACGGGTCCATGACCCAAGCACAGCCAGGACAATGCTTAACTGATCTACTAGGCATTTCTTAATCTGATGAGTTGACAAACCAGTATGGACAGACACACCTTCCTGGATTCCGTCCTTGGCAGGCACAAGACTTCAGGTGGGTGTAAGGCCCGTCAGAGAACAAAGTCTTATGTTGGCATTAGGGTCCTCTGCTTCGATGTGAGTATCCGCATTGGCCCTGAAGTCACTGTGTCCACTGTGTGGGGGGATGGGATCCATTTGAGCTCGGTGTCAATTCTCCTGTGTTTGTTCTTATGGGTGTTTTTGAGACAGGACTCACTTTGTAGCCCAGGCTGGCCTCTACCTCAGATCGATCTTCCTACTTCAGGCTCCCATTCTGGGATCCCAGGCGTGTACCACCATGTTTGGCCAGTTTGCTGTTTGGATTTTTCACCTGGGGTAGAGAAGGAGTAGACAGAGGAGTTCAGGTAGGGAGAGCTGAGTTCACCTCTCCCATAGAATCATGTAAAGTTATAAATGAAACCACCTAGTTCAGGACTGCTGGACG
>NW_004524738.1:1240918-1256344 GCF_000260255.1 Octodon degus
CACTGCAGACCTGTAATCCTAGCACTTGGGAGGCTGAGGCAGGAGGACCCTTGAGCTGTCAGCCTGGGCGATGCAGTGAATTCAAAGACTGCCTGAACTGCACACTAAGACCCTGTCTCAAAACAACAACCAAGCTGGGTGTGGTGGTGCACCCTGTAATCCCAGCACTTGGGAGGCTGAGGCAGGAGGATCGTTGCATGTCCGAGACCAGCCTACGCTACAAAGTAAGCTCAAGGCCAGCCTGAACTGCATAGAGAGACCCTGTCTAAGAAAAAGAAAAAAACCAACCAAACAGAACCATAACAAGCACATAAAATCATACCAGCCTTCGTGTTTTATCACTGGCTGTAAACCCTAACGTGTAACAAAAGCTTACCGAGTGTCAGGCACTACGCCAAATATTTTATGTACATTAGCTCATGTAACCTGAACATACCCTATCAGGGAGCTGCATTATTGTCCCCACTTTACAGACTGGGAAAACAAGCTGCAGAAAAATCTGTGGAATTTCCCAGTCACACAGCTGTGAGCAGAGGAACCTGGATCTGAGTCTAGCGCCTTTAGATTAACCACCTTTTCATTCCTGCTTCCTACCCTGGGAAACCAAGGCATGGAAAGCAGGCACACAAGCCCGCCACTGCCCACAGAGCTCCCATTAAAACCCAGGTCTGCTGTAAAAGCACAGGCTTGAGGGGGTTCAAAGAGGTGTAAGGGGAGGGGCTCCGCGCTTGTTGTTTCGGCTCTGTGGCCCTGGGCCTAGCCCTGCTGTGTAATTAATTTAATCCGTAAAGAAGAAAGGAAGTCATGTTTCCTGTGTTCACAGAACATGGAAGTAGGCAATAGGACCCACGTGTTTTAGCTAAAGACACTGAGGTTCTAAACAATCCAGGCACCATACAGAGAAGAGATTTGGGGGAAAGCAAGGCCTGGTCACATCACATGGCAGGACTCGTGGCTGGGCCAGCCTGGGGAAGTGGCTTGTGGCATCCTCACTATGGATCAGAGATGAAACATCCCAGAAATACATCAACACAGGGCCTAGAAGCAGAAGTAAGAGGTGAGATTCTTAATTAAGTGACTGCTACCATCTCCAAGAGCAGGGTTATTGGGTCCAGCTCTGTGGCCCTGGCAGGCTGAGACTCAGAGATCTGACCCCACACGTGCACATGAGGGACCACAGGAAGGGTAACATACCTTGGCCATAGCTCATTGTAAACTGACACAACCACACCCACTTCACAGGTCACCAGTTCCCATCCTTTGCGCTTTAGTTGTTGTGAATCCCTGTGCTTCTTACTTGGGTTTCTGCAGTGGCTGCCCCTGAGTCTCTCTGCCCAACTCTTCCACTGCCCCCGCTATGCTACACTGTGCTGTCCAATCCCCTGTGTGAGCCACTACCTAGTACATGCCTGAAATATTGGGGCAGAGACTTCCACAGGGGACACAGCAGGAAATTTGTGAATGCAGGAATCATAATGTTCTTTCTTCTTGTACTCACTCATCTAAAAACTGCCTTTTGAGGACCTGCTACCCACCAATCTTGGTCTAGGCCCAGAGGGCATCAGTGAACCAGACAAACAGTCTCTACCTTATGGAGCTTGCGTTGCAGTGGGTGGGGAGCTAACAATTCCTGAACACATCAACAGGCAAATGTCAGTGACAAGTACCATCTGAGAAGGAATGGAATGGGCAGGAGGAAGCCTGGCCCTGGGCTGTAAGGGAGAGAAGGGAAGCAGCAAGGGAGACCAACTGCTGAATGGAAGAGAATTGGCCCAGCTCTGGTGCCTGGGTGGCTCCCCCACTAAAGAGCGATCAGGAGCCATTTAATGACAGGCTATCATCTGAGCAACCCATCCTTCAGCAGTCTCCCCCCTTCCTGCACACCAGAGAGTACCTGCAGAAGCCTAGATGGAAAGGCCCACTACACACCTAGGCAATACGGATTTACATACGGGATGGGCTCTGGCTGCAGGGTCATGATGAACAAAACACAAGATCAGAGGGAGCCGAAAGAAAATTATGCAATCCAGAGAGGCAGGAAACAGAAGACGAAGGAGGCTGCCGCCGCCCTCAGGAGACCTTGTTCTTAAAACTTTTTCTTCTGTAAGTAGAATGAGTGCAGTATAGAAAATACACAGACCAGTGATGTGGTCTTTGTTGTCGTTATGAAGTATCCCACACTTCACCTGTGTGACTGCACTCTGGCATCAGTGGGAGCACGTGGGGAATACACCGCACTGTCATGTCGCCACAGGTAGGATGTGCGTGACTGTGATGTAGGATTTTCTCAGCTCCAATTCAGTTGTAAGGAGCTGTAGTCCAATGGGATGGTGTCCATAGGGCTTTTGATGTTATACCTTTTTTCTTTGTACCAGGAGTTGAACCTATGACCTTGTATGTGCCAGACAGGTGCTGTGCTGCTGAGCTATCTCCCTGGGCCCGGACCCCCTAACATGTGTAGCAGGTGCTCAGCAGAACAATGCTTTTTTTTTTTTTTTTAGAGTTTGGCTTTTTTTTTTTTTTTTTTTTTTAATTTTATTTATGTGTGTGTGTGGCCAGCTCAGCCCACCAGGGGGCGGGGCTGGCTGGCATGTGGTGCTGGGGGATTGAACCGTGGTCCCTGTGCTTTGCTAAGCTTGTTCTAAGTAGGTGCTTTAGACCACTGAGCCATCTCACCAGCCCCAGAACAATGCTTTTTTGGAAGGAAAGGTCAGTGAGAGATGTTATAAGAGTTGGAAACTGCAGAAAGGGCCATGTCCACAGGAGATGCTGCATAACTGAGCTTCCCACGCCTTTCCTTACACTGTTAGCAGCACAGGTGAATGTGGGCCCACGAACCCCACACACGTCCTCACCAAGGAATTCTCTTTCCCAGAGGCAGCTGATCCTCTGGGCCTCCTCCTGTGACCCTGACACCGGGCGGAGCCTTCAGTCCTTCACAATACTAGTGTTATACCACATGATGGGCAGTGTCATGGGGATAGGTAGAGAGATAAAAACTTACAAACACTCTTCGTGTAACATCATATCCAATAACCTTTAGTTTTTCCAATAGCCCTTTTGGGCAAAAAGTATAATCTCCACCACTTTTAACAGGCAAAAATCTTGGCTCGAAAAGGAGAAGGATATCGCAAATATGCCCCACAGCAAAGGGGAATTTCATGTGTCTCACCACACAGAGTGCAGGCAAGGGAGAAAACCCCGAGTTCCTAGCTCCTTGAGCAGAGGGGGTCCCAGAGGGGCTATGTGTTTGCCCACAGCCACTGACTCGAGGTTACCGATCAGTCCCCCCATTCCAGTTACCATTGTCATTGTCATTAGTGGTGAAAGTTCTGTGAAGGATGTAGTGTATTTTTGCCTGGAAAGAGGATGCCACCAAGCTGGTGGCCAGTAGCCCGAGGGCAGGCTTCTCTAGCATCCAGGGCCAGGTGGCTCAGGGCCCAGTGAACCTGCTGTTTGATTACTTTTTTTGTTTACAAAATATAGAAACAAACAAATTAAAATGAAATAGAACACAGGAAATACAGAGATGGGAGAGAAAAAGAGATCCTCCTCCGGATAACCCTGGGATAAAAACCAGCAGTTGGGCTGGCTTGCACACCCAGGAGCGAAGCCAAGGCAGCAGCATCCTCCTTCCTGGTGAGCGCATCCTCAGTCAGGGACCGGTGTGTGCTGCTGTCCTCACCACCCCACCCCCACCCCCTTGCCAGCCAGGACCAGGAGGGCAATGGAAGTGGTCCTCTTGCCGTTGTCCCACATTTTGCCCGGAGGTCTGTATTAGTTACTTTTCTTGTTGCAGAGACAAAATACCCAACACCTTAAACTGAAGGAGGAGAAGTTTACTTTGGCTCAGAGTGTGTAGATTTTTCAGGCCGTAGCCATCTGGCTCTGAGGCAGGGCAGCCTAGCAGAGGGCGGCACAGAAGAGAAACAGATTTTGGCGCGGCAGGGAGAAGTCAGATCTCTTGAATCAGAAACTGCAGGACTTGGAATTCCTAGCATGAGGGACTTGTCTGGGTGATTCTGATAGGTGCTTGGGCTCCACTGCTCTGGAAGGCTGTGTCTTTAGGCCTGGTCTCAAGGTGCCTTGCCTGAGGACAGAGCTTTCCGGGGTGGAAGGGCTGAGCCTCCGGCCCGCAGTAGGACACCAGCGAGGGCTGCCTGGCCTGTCTCGTTCTTTCTGGCCCCTCAGCTCAGCCAAGGGAGAACAGATGCGTCATTGCACCATCAGCACTAACAGTGCTTTCTGGCCACTGCTGGGGTCCCATCCTGCCTTCCCTGTTTCTTCTGTAGCTTCGTGACCCTGGTGAGGGCACATACTTCCTCAGCCTTTTGCTTCCTGTCTGTAAGGTGAAGTCATTCCAGTCTCCATCTCCAGGAGCTCAGAGCCAGATTACAGAACCAGACTGTCTGTGCCAGGTGCTCAGAGCTGTCTGGCATACATTGAGTGCCAGGCTAGAATTGGCGGCTGTCACTGCTGTGCCTGGCCAGCGCTGGGAGAGGAGAATGAAGAGGATCTGAAGTCTAACCCAGGCCGCTCACTGCCCAAGGGCTGGTCCCTCCAGAATCTCAGAGGGGTACTGTCCCTCAGGCCCTGCCCTCAGTGCACACCCTCAGGAGTTCTCAAGAAGCTGGCTTCGAGCCTTCTGCGCATGCCCATTCTAGCTCCCAACTCTAGGCTCATCCTTCACCCTTAGGGTCCTCAGTCTCCTGTAGGGAGAAGGACTAGAGGTGCTCCAAGTCTGCTCCTCCACCCTGTGGCTCTTGGGGCTCTGTGTGTGGCACGACAGTGAGGGCTGTGTGGACGCCTATGAGCATGAGGTTGTGCTCACTGACTGTAGCATTTCAGAGGCACTGAATGGGAGCCTCTGAGCCAGGAGCGTGGCTCTGTGTTTGAGTGCCTGCTTAGCATGCCCGAAGTCCTGGGTTCAATGCCTCACACAGCAAATGAAATCAAAACAAAACCCACAAAGGTGAGTTCCCAAACTGAGGAAACAGCACCTGGCCACCCCACTAGGTCAGTTTTGTTTCTGCAGCTCTTCTAAGGTGCTGTGGGAAGCCCCCAATCCTATGTCTAAAATCACTTCCTCTGGGACAGAAGAGACACCGGGGCCTGGAACCTGCAGCGAGCCGCTGTGCCATCACTGGGGGGTGCTGCTTCGCACCCTGCACACGTTACCTTCCACGTCCGTCACAACCTAAGGCCTCCCCTGTGAGCACCAACAGTCCCACCACCAGCACCTACACACCTGTGGTCTCACGTGCACCTTAAGCTGCTCCCAGCGCGCAGTGCCCTGGTTCCTATTTCCCAGAAGCACAGCTGGAAAGGAATGGGGGTGGGGTTTGAACTGCTAACTGCAAGGGCCATGCACTGAACCTTCAGTTTCTAAAGGGGATCTAGGAAGCCAGATTCATTGGAAGGATTTTTTTTTTCTTTCTTTCTTTTAGGCTGGATCAGGCTGCCTTAAGAGCGGGTAGGGTACAGCATGTGGAGCTGGAGATTGAACCGCGGTCCTCTGAGCCTGACTGGGTTTGCCCAAGCAGGCGCTTTAAACAACTGAGCTAACCCACAAGCGCCCCAGATTCATTGGAGAGCCCTCCGGAGGGGTCTCTGCGTCGCGGGCTTCACTTCCGGTCCTGCCTCGGCACTTTCCAGCTGTGACCTCTGGTGAGCGTCAGTCAGTACCTCTGCAGGGTGACTGACCCAGCTCGCTTGCGGTGGCAACCATGTAAATTCAGGTGCAACCCTGGTTGCTTTCTGTGGAAAGCTCTGGCTGGCTCTGATTTGATAAGCCAATGGAGCTTCACTGTTTGATAATAAGGGGGACTTATTTGGTAGGCAAAATTTTTGATGAATAGATTTCAGAGTGGAAGATAAACAGCCGACTTACTCCAAGTGATAAGGAGATAGGAGGCCCTGCCGGGCCGTGGGCGCCAGCCAGAGCCCCACCCAGCATGGAACGGAGACCGATTCTCACAGGAGAAGGGTTGGCCCAAGGACTCCGGGTGGCAAACGTTCCTGGCGGAATCTGTGTTGTTCTCGCAGGAGCTCCTCCTACCTCCTCACATGCCGCCAGCAACTGGAGCTCGCCTCATGGGGTGAGCTCGCGTGGGAGGACTGCTGCTGACTGTTGGAAAACGTCCACAGACTGAGACAGAACCAGCCTCCTGGGGCCCTCGTGTCTTTGGTCCCTCTCTGATCTTGAAGGCTACCTGGTGACTCCAGGTCAACAGTCCTCTTGGAACTTGAAGACTGGCACAGTACCCCACCAGCAAAGCTCAGGTTTTTGTTTGTTGTTTTCTAAATTCACAGCCCTGGGATGCATAACTACCCTCACCTCCCATACAACATCCGGGCAAAGTTTAAAACTTAAAGCTGATTAAATTCGTATAGGAAATTCCATAACCCCTCCCATGCTTAAAAACCTCAGCGATAATACGAATACCACCCATCCTCCTTTCGTCGCCGTCCATCTCCATTCCTTTCAAAGCCCTCTCACTCCCTTTGCTTGCTCTCCTCAGCATCCTGAGAGAAAGCCCCATGGGGGACTGTCCTGCCCCCAAGTCACAGACGAGGAACAGGCTCAGCACCATCACATGACTTTTCCAAGGTCACTGTGAGTGGGTGCTGGGAGCTGAGACTCCATGACTAGTGTGCTTTCTACTACATCCCATTAGAGAACTGTTAAGATGTTTAAAAATTCATTTCTAAGACTTTGCCCCTTAGGAATATTTACAAAAGGACGAGGCACAGATTTTGAACAAGGGTAATCGCCACACCGTGGTTTGCATCTACTTGGTTGCCAATGATTGTCCATCAGTGGAGAATCAGGACAGTCATTGATGAGACTCTGTGCTGCTTTCAGAACAGAGTAGGTGGGCCTGCATAGGCACGGGAGAAGCATGCGTGCTGTCTGAGCCTCGCAGAAGGACGGAAGACTCCACTTCTGAGCTCCTGCGGTGGTCGGCGGGATTCAGGTCCTCTCAGGGCTTCAATTTCTTGACATGTGGGCCTCTCCCTAGGCCAGCGCACGGCAACGCTGCGGGGCAACGCTGCGGGAGAGTTCGTTGGAAGAGGGAGGTTACATCTCGCATAACCACAACTGCAATGCTCTTGGCCTTGTCCTGCGAGTTACAAACAAATCACAGGTGTCCCTCACTCAAAGAGAAGGAGGCTACAACACAAGTAACAGAGAGCAAGGCTCAGGAGGTCTCTAAGATTCTGTTGCCACAGGATCAGATGGCTTGAAGGCAGTATGAAAACAGGCAGTGAACCCAATTTGCCTCGTGGGCAATTTAATTTGCCAACCTCTCCCCTAATGTGTTAATCAGAAACGTTCAAATCTTGCCTATCAAGCTTTCTTAATTCGTGTTACTCCAAAATCAGAGGGACTCTAGGGTGAAAGTATTACCATATGTGCTCAACTTCTGCTAATTGCATTTGTCCTGAGTGAGCTATGTCATTAAAATACAGCAAAGGGCTGACCAAATAGCTCAGTGGATTAAAGTGCCTGCGAGCAGGCACAGGGGCCGAGGGTTCCGATCCCTGGGCCTGTCATGCCGGCCCTGCCCCCAGGGCATGCTGGGAAGCAATTGAGACTGGATGTGGTGGCAAGTGCCTGTAATCCCAGCTCTTGGGAGGCTGTAAATAGGCAGATCACTATGAGTCTGATCTAGTAGTGAGACTCTAAACACCCTGTAGACCCTTCCCTAAAATACAAAAAAGATAAATAAATAATAAAATACAGCATACACATCTGTCTTTCTACAGTGTTAGAACCTATTGAGTAGCAATAAAGTCACAAGCTGTATAAATGGCATCCGCTCTACTTCCCTAAGTATTCTCAATTTCCCTTGCTCTGAAGAGCCAGTTGGTTTCTTTTATTCCATCTTACTCCGAATTACTAACATCTGTAATCCTTAAGTCACACACGGGACTTCAGATACTAATATAAAGTTACAGAAGGCCAGGAAAGCATCCATGTGGCCACAGAGATCAAGAGGCCGGAGAGAGTAGCGGGAGGGCTCCAAAGTCTCTGCTGGGCCGAGGAGCAGTTTGCAGATCTGACCACGGAGGCAGGCCTTGGCAATGGAAGTGCAGAGGTGAGGAATGAAAGGAGAAATTGAAGGGCAAGGCCAAGCCTGGACAGCAAGCAGTCAGCGAGAGGTGGCCGTGTACCCACCACCAGCAGGAGAGGCCCTGGGGCGGGAGGGGTCTCACTCACTGACTGTCCTGGCAGGGCTCATGGGAGTAAAGGAGTACAGGTGACCAAGCTCAGCGACGGCTTGCGGTGCTTCTCTTTTTATGAGTCTCAGGAGAGGGAGTGACCTCGCTGGGATTGCTGACCTCAGGGGACTGTCTTTTCTGATATGGTTTGATCCACTTATGTCCAGTTGCTCTGCAGTACATTTGAGAAGGCATAAATGAATTATATATCACCTTCTGCCTCGTGTTTATGCCGGGCAGATGGTGGATGGTTACTTGTACAAATGAGGTGTGGAGCCAGTCTACCCGGCACTTGTCCTCAGAATGGAGGGACTCTGGTCAAACTGTTGCTTTATAAAATGAAGCAGCGCAGGACGAGGCACTGCCTAAACGCCACTCCTCTACACACTGGAGTAAGGAGCAAAGCACAGCCTGCTCTTCACAAAACTGTTCAGCTGAGAGGTGCTGTGACCAACCCGAAGGAGCTGAGTGTCCCCTGCATTGGTCATTCTCCTCATCGTCAGCATGCCAGGTCAGGCACAGAGAGCCAGCCCCGGGTACTAGGGCTAGAAAGTGCCCAGGGGCTGGAGCACACAGGCCCAGGTGAGGACACCCTAGTCTAGAGGGGCAAGATGACTGGCTGGACTCCCAAGGGTGGGATTGGACCCAATAGCTCAGCATTTTCCAGCATTGCTTGTGTGTGTGTGCATACACTGTATGTGTCCCCATGTCTGTATGCACATGTGTTCAAAGCCCACCTCTGATCTCGGGCTGATCCATGGCTCCCTAGACTACCAGAGCAGCTCTCCTGTCTTCAGCCTGCTCTCCCGCCTGTCATGCAAGTGTTTTCCATATTACACCTACTCCTGTGGATGGTGTGGTTATTGCTCTTGTGAAAGTGGGATGGGTAGGAGAGCAGTAAGTTCTTGTGGAGTCCAAGCAAGACCCACAAGGTGGCTATAAATAAGGCACTTTGCAGCTCTTCTTCTGCAGGAATTGGCAGTTGCTGAGCCTTCCCCTGGGAGCTGCAGAGAATGACTGTGACCAGGTCTCTCCTTCAGTGGCTCCCTTCTGCCAGGGAGGGAGAGTAATTCCACATGACCAGTGCCAACATGCAATGTGTCTGTTTCCTTTGAGTTTTGTTCAAGGATTTTTGAATAATAAATGATTGGTTATTTAATAAACTTATTCACGTGGTTTAAAAGAGTTTATCTCTAGACTCTTGAGTTAAGAGGGAGCTTTTAAAAACCTGACTGGCATGATGCCCTACCCTGCTTGCTCTGCTTAGAAGAATCTGAGATATCCCCTGAAGACTCGCCCTTGCTCGCTCTTTGGTTCTTCCCTGCCTGACATTGGCTGCCTCCCTGACCCACCTCTGCTCCTCCAACAATCACACTCATGCACTTGCTGCCCCTCTGTCCTTTGTTCTTTCCTGGTCCTTTTTGAAGGGTAGACCCCTCCACCAGGAGGTCTCAACTCCAGTGTCCCCTCTGCGGAGATGCTGCTATCTGCTTCCCATCTAAAGAAGTTCTGTGCACTCCGCCAACTTTCCTCTAGCAACCCCTGCAAGGATTCCCTTTGCTGACAGTTCTGCTGTTCTCTTCATCGGGGCAGCCATGGCATCTGACCTATAAGGACTCCTTCACCAGTATTTATTGGATGTGTGAAAGATTTCTCTCTTCTCTAAGGAATAACTGCTACCCCACTGTGCTGCGTGAAGTGGGGGGAGGAGCTCAACTGGGGCCCTTCCAAATCATCAATATCCCTCTGCAACGAAAAGGCACAAAGTGTTGCTACAACTTTCCTGAGCTCCTGAGAATTAAGCTCAAGCAGGAAATACCCAATCCAGAAGGTTATCTACCATAGGATTCTGTTGATATAATATTCAGGGCCTGGGATTGGAAGGGCAGGGAAGGGTAGCCTGAGGAATCCTAGCAGCGAGGGAGTAGTTCTGTATCTTGACTGTGACACAGCCACATGTGTGACTATGTTGCACAGAATTGCTTGTTCATACACACAAATTGGTGCTTACGCAACTGGTGAGCTCCATACACATGCTACGCACTGTGGGAAAAGTCATCAGTGCCCAGGTTTGGGTCCTGCCCTGGGGTAAGGCAAAATGTTACTGCTAAGAGAAACTGAGGAGGGTGCAGCCTTCCCTGCTCAGTTTTTTTTCCCCAACTTCTTGTGAATCTGTATTTCAAAAATTAAGGGGCCGGTGAGATAGCTCAATGGTCTAACGCACCTGCTTAGGCAAGCTTAGCAGTTCGATCCCTTCACCACACGCTGCGCCAGCCCCGCCCTCAGGGCGGGCTGAGTGCGGGGGTGGGGCGTGTAGAGGGGAAATATTAAAAAACTGTTCTGCGCGTTCAAAAGAAAAGATAAAAAAGCTTCTATGGACAGTCTTTATGTATTACATGGGGGCTATGGGTTCTGAGGCGGTGCTTGTATTCCCATTCCCATTTTAAGCAGGAGGAAAACTTGCTTGGCTACAGAATTCCTACCACTTAGCTTAGATAGGGCATGAAAGATCTTCAGATTCCAAATACTCCATCTTTCATGCTTGCACCAAGGACCTATGCTTGGGGAACTGCGTGGAAACTGTTAAGTCAACCTAAGTTGATCCTAGCACCAGGACAGTCCTGTCCCCATGCCATCCCCTGGAGGAGCTGTGGCCTCCCAAGCACGGTCAACTCCAAGAGGCTCATTAGTACTGCCTTAAAAAGCCAGGGTGGACCCCAAGAGAAAAGGGATCTTGCTGGTTGTTGCTCATTTGAGGATGTTTTCCCTGTAAAACCACATCAAAGCAGCAAAGCCCACCATGGACTTGGCTGGAAACCAAAGCTCGCTGGCCAATCTGAGCAGCAGCAAGTTCTATCAGGTAGGAAATTATTTTATTTTCTGGGTCCAGATTCCTTGCTTAGAGCTGGTGGAGGTGGAGTGACTCCCCCACAGCAGAGCTTTTCCTGTGCACCCAGTGCGGTTCTGCGCTGCATGGGCCTGCTAGAGACCCCAGTGGAGTGGTATTACGTGCCCCTTTGCTGGTCCCTGCCAGAGCACAGCAGGGTAAATATGAGCTTGGGAAGAAGTCTTATCATATGCAAGTTCTGGAAATACTAGTATGTGTTATAATTTTCCTAAAAGTCATCGTCTTCCATATATTGATATTTGAAGACGAGAAATCAGAAAGGTTATCCTGGTAGATGCTGCAGCATGAGCTCAGAGGTCATGCAGCAAAAGCGCCACTGCCCCCCTCACACTCAGCTCTTCAGGAACATCCAGCATTCAGAAGTCTGCGAAAACGCCCCAGGTCTCCAAGCCAGGAATCTAGAGCTCGTGGAAGCACAGCATGGGTGGGAGGGGCCGTCTCCGCAGAAAGCCTTTGCACCCTGCTGCTCCTAGCACCCTCTTTCTGCATGTGATGGGGTCATAGCTATCTCCTTGGGTAGACCAGACACTCCCTGAGGACAGCATCCATGGTTGTCCCTTTGTGTCCCAAGCATCTGATCCTTTCCTAGCACACCATAGACACCGGTACACTTTAAGTAAATGGCAAGCAGACCTGAGGATTTCTGAGCTGGTGATGGTGGTATACGTCTCCATGTTTTGGAAACATTACCCTGACAGCCCTGTGTAAATCCCTCTGCAGCAGGCTGAGAACATGAGGGCTTTCGTGAGGCCTCCAGAATGCTGGAGGACCAGGCAAGCAGTCACTTTACCCCCACCCCATGCCCAACTCAAGGTTTACCCATGGAGGGCCGGCAAGATAGCTCAGCAGACTAAGTGCCTGCTTAGGCAAGTGTAGTGACCAGGATTTGATCCCTGGCACCACATGCCACGCTAGCCCCACCCCTGGGCTTGCTGAGCTGGCCATGGAGTACGGTGGCCTATGCCTATAATCCCAGGGCTGGGGAAGCTGAAAACAGGATCACTATGAGTCTGAGCTGTATCGTGAAACCCAGTACTAAATACATTAAAAGAAAAAGAAAGCTTCCCCTTGGTTCTCCACACTGTGCCCACTTGAGGCTTGGTCCACACACAGATGGAAAACCCTCCAGTTTCTGGACCTCTTAGAGTTCAGCTACATGTGAAGGAGATGTGCTCACCACTGTACATTACAGGGACCTTAGCCTTGGTCAGTACTTCTTGATTTGGGGGCCAGGGAGATGGCTCAGTGAAATAAGCACTTCCCTGGCAAGTGCAAGGGTCTGAGTTCAATCCCCGGTTCTGCAAAAAAAAAAAAAAAATAATAATAATAATAATATTTCTTGATTCATTAAGTGAAGCTGCCTGGGGACCCTCATGACTTTGGGGCTGTGGGCATGTCAGTGCTTAGCTTTGACCTCCCTTTTGCTCCAGAGAATCCCACCTGGCGAACCTCAGTGAGAGGAGAGGGAGCCCAGGGAATTGTGTCCCCAGCCTTCCTCACAGCCAGAGTGCCACCAGCACAAGACCAAAGCCATGCAACCACATGTTCCACCTCCCTGGATCTCCTGCAAATGCCACCTGGGTGAGAGCAGGGCTGGGGTCACTGCAGACGCTGGTGACGTCTAGAGAGCATCAAGCAAATCCAAGAAACCCATTCCCCTACCACAGGTCACAGTAGCCGGGTCCTCCCACATCCTAAGATTATCCACCTTGCCATAAGCTCGGTTCACTGTGGCAACTAATACTGTCACTAACAGGAGAGACCTTCTGAGGAGACAGAGTGGGAGTGGAGGGAGGAGACAGGCTGACTCACCCCAAGAACTGCCAAGCACCTGGCTGAGTGGGGGCAGGCATGGTCCAGAGATTAACATACTCACGAGAGCCCTGAAGGGTGAGGGAGGGCTGATGGTGGCAGCCCAAAGGTGACACATTTGGCCTCAGATAAGGCTTTCTAATAATCAGGAAGTGTGCCAGGGGCACTCAGGGGAAAACAAATCCCTAGTAGGGCAGGGTTTAAGCCAAGGCTGGAGAGATGCATGGCGCCCTTTTAGGGAGAGGATTTAAACACACATTAGTTTAAGCAATGAAAGTTCCTTTGAAAATGAAACACTCTAAAACCACAGTCAATGCTGTGATTATCCGAAAGGTTTACCGAATGCATGTTCAGAACACCAGCACAGCAGGAGAGGAAGAGAGAGTGCCAGTTTGGTAAATGTAGCTGGAATTCTCCAACTTGTAAATCCTTATCCATGCACCTGCCCAGATCTTATTTAAAACAAATCCCAGCTACTGTATCATTTTATAGACAAATTTCAGTGCACATTTTCTTTTTAAAAAAATATATTCAGCACAGGGTCTACTGGGTCTCACTACATAGATTGGACTCATAGTGATACTCCTGTTTTCAGCCTTCCAAGCGCTGGGATTACAGGTGCATGCCACCTCACCCAGGCTTAATGGCTGTCCCAGCATGCCTTGGGGGTGGGGCCAGCACGGCAAGCTGGGGATCGAACCCCCAGTCCCATGCGTCTGCCTAAGCAGGTGCTTTAATCCGCTGAGCTATCTGGCCCCCCTTTCAGTGTACATTTTCAGAGGTCTGGATCTCTCTTTTCCTCTCCCTCTCTAGCATAACCACATGCCATTATCATACCATCCGAATTAAGTATAAGTCTTCACCATCATCAAGTATCTTTCAGTGCTTATATTTCTAATTTAGTAAATGTCCAAATTTTTCCGCTAAAAAAAAAATCACAATTCTAGTAAGGATCCCACTCATGATTTGTTAATAAGTTGCGAAATAGTCTTTTAATCTATACTTTCTCACTTAGCAATTTATTTACTGAAGATATTCAAACACTTGTCCTGTGAGACTCTTGTTTAGGTTTTATTATCTACATCCTTCTGGTGTGATTTAATGAGCCCGTCTTCTCACACTTTCCTGTTTTCTTTCTTTTTTTTTGGAACCGGGGATTGAACTTAGGCCCTTGCGCTTGCCAGGAAAGGGCTTACTCCACTGAGCCATCTTCCTGTTTTCTGCAGATTGGTGTTCGATTCTAGAGTCTGATCAGGTTTAGAGCACATTGATTGACGTTTCAGGAGAACAGAAAACTGGCTCAGGGTGCTGGAGTCCTCCTGGTGCTGCTGGGGCCACCGTCCCTGCTATCCCTGCCATGGGGGGGGTGGGTCACACTGTCCATGCGCCACTGTGCAGACCCCAGGAGGACAGAGTAGGCTGACATCTGTTGTTGGGGTGACTCTCACTGCTCAGCTGTTGGGCCCCATTTTCTGCAGTGAACGCTTCTTGATGCGCTCAGGCCTCTTTGCAAACGTCTTTGTTCCTCCTCTTCCAACCAGTCTCCCTCCAGGGCTTTGGCTAAGCAGCAAGCCATTTAACACTGTCCATGAGACCGTTTGCTCCTTTCCCAGGCAACTTCTCTGACCTCCAAAAGGAGACTGACCTGGTACAGGAGCTATGGGAAGTAACATACCTTTCTCCTCATTTGACTTACCACAGAGCATTTCATTTCACCTGTGTTGGGAGCTCCAAAATGTGTGCAGAGATTTTCCCATCACCAGCCAAGCATCCTCTGATGACACCAAGTGGGTGTCTTAAAACTCAAGCCAGTGCGATTCTGGCCCCATCTACCTGGGGCTGAAGTCCCATCTGACAGCGGGAGGACTCAGGCCCACAGGACTACCCCTGCTTTCAGATGCCAACTGCAGCTGTGCTTCTTACTGACAGGCTATTGGTGTTTCCACAGCCTCCTCCTCAGGTTCAATTAATTTGCTAGAAAGGCTAGCAGGACTCAGGGTAATACTTACAAGTCCTGGCTTATTTTCAAAGACACGACAGAAGGTGTAATGGGTGCCCAGCATGTGCTGTGCGGGAGGACCTTCTGTCCTCGCTGGGATGGCACCACTCAGAGATAGCACATCTGCAGCCCTTCATACCCTATTCTTTGGGCTTTGATGACTGCTTCATTGCATAGGCATAAGCTATTGTGTGGACCTCGAGTGCCCCTCAAGGATCTGTGTGTCAGAAGCTTGGCCTGCAGGTTCTGGAAGCTTCAGGAAGTGGCTCTTAGTGGACAGAAGCTAGGTCATTTGGTACAGGGCCTTGGAGGGGATTTGGGGACTCTGGTCTCTGCTCTTCCTGTCTTTGCTTCTTGGGTACTATGAAGGAAGCAGCCCTTGCCATGATGTGCTCACCACAGGCCACGACGCCGTGGGGTCCACCTTGGTCTGAAACCCCGAGAGCCAAAATAAGCCTTTCTTTATTGTCTCAGGTATTTG
>NW_004524738.1:1256444-1277304 GCF_000260255.1 Octodon degus
ATGTAATCCAGGTTGGCTTTGAATTTGCTGTGTAGCTCAGATTGGCCTTAAACTCACAGTGATTCTCCTGCCTCAGCTTCTCCAGTGCATCTCAGGTATTTGTGACAATAGCAAAAAGCAGACTTAGCAAGGTTAATCACATCATCGGCCACTGCTGATCAGCCCAACCTCCGGCCCTTCTTCCGTCCCCAGGATATGGATTGTGGGGTTTGGACTGAAAGGCTGGTGGTCCATTCTGAGGCTATGGGAGGGTGCCTGGCCACCAGTGTCCCATTAATATCCCTAACACGCTTCTATCATTCTGGTGATTGCAAGGGTTTTAGGAGCTGTGTGCCAGGAACTGGGGCAGAGACCAAATATACCACAATGTTCCCCAGTTGCCCGTTAGGAGGTGTCCTCATCTCTGCCTTACAAGGACACTGAGAGAGAGGGCAGCACATCCACATTCTACCTGGGGCTTGCAGCTACCAGCTACAGCATCCATGCGTGGAAATCAGATTTTCCTTCTGGAATCAGTGGTGATAGAGAACACTTCCTCTTGCTTTCCCTGTGTGCAGAGAATGGTACATCAGGTGGCAGTGCCCAGGCCACCCATTTGCACAGCTACTTGTCCCACCCACTGGCCTCAGCCCAATCCCTGGTGTCCTGCTTTCATGACTCATTCCTGCTGGGGAGGGAGGGAGGGAGGGAGAGACAGAGAGACAGAGAGACAGAGAGACAGAGACAGAGAGACAGAGGGAGACAGAGACAGAGACAGAAACAGAGAGACAGAGACTGAGAGACAGAGAGAGAGAGAGAGAGAGAGAGAGAGAGACTGAGAGATTCTCACCATTACCCCTCCCCATGGTTGGTAGCTCTAACAGTGTCTCCTGCTCATGGCCTCATGCCTTACCACTCCTCTTTCCACAATCAGAGACTCCATTTGTGCAGAAGCCCAGTAACCAACTGGGAGACGTTTCTGACCAAGGCCTTCTCCAGTCAATGTCCTTGCCTAGAACCTTAGGTGTCACTCTGCCTCTCTCTCATGAGGGCGGGGAGGGGGCTCCATATGTGGTGCCACTTGGTCCTCCAAGCTGCGTGAGTCGCACAGGTTGGCCATAGTCTGTAGAGCCTGGTTTGGCTCCAGACCTTGTTCAAAATTAGCAGCCTTCTGTACCTCCTGATAAATGGATTGTAAAAGTGCTCCTGAAAATGTGAAGCTTCCAAAACCCAGGGATGTCAATCAACCACTGCATTTCTTTCTCTGTAGGAGGAGTTTTAGGGTACAATGATCTGTCCTTAATTTTGAAAAGAAATATTCTTACTACACTACCAAAGTACCCGACCTTTAAAAACTTCATCAGGGCCAGCAAGATAGCTCCATGCACCTGCTCAGGCAAGCACAGAGACTGTGGTTCGATCCCTAGCACCACATGCCTCACCAGCCCCACTCCTGCCTGAGCCAGCCAGAGTCTAGGCATAGTGGCGCTCACCTGTAATCCCAGTGCTGGGGTGGCTGAAAGCAGGAGGACCACCACGAGTCCAAACTGCATAATGAGACCCTGCAAAACCAAATACATGAAAAAAAAAAAAAAAAGAATTTAAAAACTTCATCAGTATAAGCAGATCCCTGAATTTTTTTTTTCCTGCATTGTTTTTGATTCTTTGAGACAGGGACTCACTTTGTAGTCCAGGTTCTCCTCCAGTACAAGCAATCCTCCTGCCTCAGCCCCCCAAGTGCTGTAATTACAAAGGTGTACACCAAGCCCAGCTTTTCCAAAGTGTAGAAACAGTTTTTCACCAAAATATTTTTTCTTTTTTTTTTTTTTTTTTTTTTTTTTGCACATCAAGCCAAATAAGCACTATTTTTACCAATTTCTCTTGAGAACTAAGATGGTCTTATGGAATGAATATATAAGCCAAACTTCTGCTCTATCTCCTTAAGAAAACACTGCATACTGATGTAGGGTCCTTTGCTATTATTATGTGATAATCTGCCTTCTTTTTGAGACAAGCTCTCACTATATGGTTCGAGTTGGCCTTGAACGCACCAGTGTTCTGCGGCCTCAGCCTCCCAAGTGCTGCAATTACAGTTGTGCGCCACCATGCCTGGCTCAACGACCTGCCCTTTGAAGAAGGCGTACCTTACGGAAGAGTGTTTGGCCACAAGCATTATCGGATCACAGATGTGACATCCAATGGAGCCGCCACCTATGTGTGACACACATGATATGTGTGACCTATGTGTGACACGTGGTACTAGACTCTTCTGTTGTCTGATTTTTCAGCGGTCATCCTCAGCCTATGTCATATCTCATCCTTAAAATTTCAAATATATGTGTGACACAATTCAGGGCTTCGTGTACGCTGAACAGTTCTCCTGCACCATATAGATTCTCAGGGGTCCAGAGAATGGTAGTTTTTTTCAATTTGCTCTTTCATTGGCAGATGTGGATTGTATATGTTGTGGGGTACAATGTGACGTTCTCAAGTATGCTTACGTGGTGGAATGACCACACCAAACTGGTGAATAGTCATCACTTCTCAGACTTACCTCTTCTGGGATAACATCTGGCTTATTTGCTTTTGGCACTGTTGAAAATATACACTTTTATTAACTATAGTCACCACATAACACAATAGCTCTCTAAAACTGTTTCTCTCATCTAACTGAAACTTTGCATCTTCTGAGCACTGTTTCCTTATTCTTTTCCCCAGCCCCTGGTATCTACCAGTCTTCTTTTGACTCCTATGAGTAATACTTTTTTTTTAAGGTTCCAATTAGGTGAGGTTATGTGCCTGGGATATTTTGCTTAACATAAATCCTACAGGGTCATCTCATCTAAGCTGTTGCCAATGATAGAATATCCTCATTTTTAAAGCCCAAATAGTATTCTGTTGTGTGTGGAGATTACACTTCATTCGCTTATCTGATGATGGGCCCTGCAGTTCGCTCCTATCTTGATCATTGTGAATGAACTCGGGAAGACAGGCATCTCTTCTACCCACTGATTTCAATTCTTTTGTTTCTTTTGTCTTTTTTTAAATGTATTTGGTACAGGGTCTCACTACACAGCTTGGATTGTAGTGATCCTCCTGTTTTCAGCCTCCCCAGTGCTGGGATTACAGACATGCGCCCCCACGCCCGGATTCCACGTGGCTGCCTCAGTGCACCCGGGGGCAGGGCCGGCATGACATGTGGTGCTGAGGCGCGAACCTCAGTCCCTGCACTTGCCTAGGTAGGTCCTTAGTCCACTGAGCCATCTCGCCTGCTCTGATTTTAATTCTTTTGGACACACAAATATTTCCAGAAGTGGGATTTGCAGGATCATGTGGTAGACCTAGAGGAAGTTTTAAAATCAAAGCAGAATTATGTGTTTTGAAGCGTGGTCTCACTCATACAATCCCAAAGTCAGGCAGGGGCCAAGAGAAAAGAGACTCTGACTCCTAACAATGCAGGACAGTGAGAACTGTTTGAGGTGAAGTAATTAACTGCAATTATAACAACAATAAAGCACTACGTAAATACTGCAAAAAAGGTAGCTCACCTTTTTTCCCTTGCTACACTGTACTGGTGGCAGAAATAAAATATAAAGGTAGACTTGATGCTGAACCTGATAACAAAGATCAAACTGGTACATTATGTGGAGTGATAGTCTTTAAATCTACTGGAAGAATTATTTCAATTTAAGATTTATATGGGTCCTATTATTTGACATGAAAAAATATGGAATAGATACATAAAAATCTTGATCTATTTCATTATTTTTTTTGCGGTACCGGGGATTGAACTCAGGCCCTTGCACTTGCCAGGCAAGCGCTTATTCTACTGAGCCACCTCCCTGGCCTATTTCATTATTAACAGCATATGAATTTTGGTCTTTTTGAGACAGGGTTTCTCTACGCAGTTCACACTGCCCTTGAACTCACTTTGCTGGCCAAGTTGGCCTTTAACTCACAGTGATCCTCCTGCCTCAGCCTCCTGAGTGGTGGGATTACAGGAGTACACCACCATGCCCAGCAACTACATCTACTTTGTGTGTGTGTGGCCAGCTCAGCCCACCAGGGGGCAGGGCTGGCTGGCATGTGGTGCTAGGGGATTGAACCGCGGTCCCTGTGCTTTGCTAAGCTTGTTCTAAGTAGGTGCTTTAGACCACTGAGCCATCTCACCAGCCCAACATATACTTTTATTTGCACAACTTTACAATTTTGTCCCCCTACCCTTTTTTTTTTTTAACATTTATTTATGTGTGTGTGTGTGTGTGTGTGTGTGGCCAGCTCGGCCCACCTGAGGGCGGGGCTGGCTGGCATGTGGTGCTGGGGGATTGAACCGAGGTCCCTGCTTTGCCAAGCTTGTTCCAAGTAGGTGCTTTAGACCACTGAGCCATCTCCCCAGCCCCCCCCCCCACGCTTTTTAAAAAATATGTTTAGTACAGGGTCTACAGGGTCTCACTATACAGATTGGACTTTTAGTGATTCTCCTGTTTTCAGCCTCCCAAGCACTGGGATTACAGGCATGTGCCACCACACCCAGTCTCAATCGCTGTCTCAGTGCACCCCAGCTGCAGGGCAGGCATGGCACACCGGTGATCGAACCCCAGTCCCTGCGCCTGCTACAATTTTATTCTACGGTAAAAATGTAAGTGTCCCTTTGACAATGTCTCGCTATAATTAGTTAATCCAGGCCACACTCTGTCCCTGCCGTGGCCCGCAGCATCACGGCTCTCCAGTCACCTTCGTATCCCTTCAGTACCTCACAGTTTTAGAAGCAATTCGCAGTAAGCACAGTACTGAGGTTGGGAGAGGGCAAATCTGTTGGCGCCAGAGCCCCAGATTCCGGGACTCAGGGCCTCCTTTCTGCTATTTCTAGACTGTGAGCCTTGGCACCAGTCCCTCCGCCTCTCTAGTTTCCACCCTCTGGATTTAGTACAAGACCAGAAGCCCATTCTCTCTGAAGGGAAGACAGACATGCCTTGCTTTGGACACCACCGCAATGAGCCATCTGTCTGTGGCATCCGTGAGCAGAACCGTTGTCCCTGGAGTGTGGAAGGGAAAGCCCGGCCCACAGCTTTCATATTCCTCTGGAAAGCCATGCCTTGTCACTGTTCTGCATTTGGCTCGTTCTTCGAGACTTCTTGCTCCTTTCTGAGCCGCAGTTCAGCCTTGCTGTTGTCCCCTTCCTACATTTGTCTTCCCAGGGGCCTCTCTACAACCCTGGCCACTGGCAAAATTTCTCCAGGAGCCTGAGGCTTAGGCTGGTTTCATAGTTTTGCCTTGGTGAACACCCGCAATAATCCCAACCCATCCTCTCTGCCGTTAAATCGACGGTAAAGCCCCAACTCTTGGGGGTTCTGCCACAGGCAGCCCGAAGCCCTGCAGCCTCTGTGGAAATGGCCTCAGCAGGACAGCCACCTCCCTTGAAGGCCCCTGCTTGGCTGATAGGGCAATGAGCATCGTCTTCTCCACCCTCCCAAGGGAAGGCGCCGCCCTGCGGCTCTGCGCCCCTTCCGGAGGCTGCTTCTCTGACATCACATGTGCAAAGCTTAAGGCTTCTCGGGCCCAGACCGCTCTCCACAACTTCCTAGGCCAGAGCTGCTGTTTCATTTTGATCCCCAACCCCCTTGGGCAAAGAAAGGAAAGGAAGCTTCCAGAAAAGATGGAAAGAAAAATCCGAGGGGGTGGGGGCCCACAAAGCT
The DNA here is from genome assembly GCF_000260255.1 of Octodon degus. NCBI lineage: Eukaryota > Metazoa > Chordata > Mammalia > Rodentia > Octodontidae > Octodon > Octodon degus. Next base: position 1,262,120 of record NW_004524738.1, read on the forward strand.
GCACTTGTGAGGCCCAGTCAACTGGTGCAAGGATTTTATCCACATTATCCCAAGAAAAAGAGACTCCTACCTCCAGGCTGGGAAACATAGGTGACCTTTGTTTGTTTTTTGTTCTTTTGCTTTTCTATATTTTCAGAATCTTAAAATTGTATTTGTTTATTTATCTTTTGCAAAGAGCCAATAACGGGGGGGGGGTAGGAACTAATTTTAAGAAGTGAGGCCGCAGCTGAAGTCCCCAGCCCTCCCTCCCTCTTCCCCTCCCCCTCCTCCTCCCCTCTCTCTCCCCTCCCCTCCTTCTTTCCCTCTCTTCCCCTGTTGGTCCTCCCCTCTCCCTCCTCCCTTCTCTCCTCCACCCCTCCCCCGCCCAGCCCCTCCCTCCCCCCAGCAGGTCCCAGGGTGGCTGTGGGCACAGGAAGTGGGGCTGGAGCTCAGAGGCAGCTCAAAGCTGGGATTTCTGGCCGAGCAGATCCTCCCATTCTTTGCTTCCAGCCCCAAATCCCACGCTTACTCGCTTCACAGCACCTACTTTTAACCTGCCAAATGCCACTAAATCTGCAAATTAAACCTCTGATTACAGAATTCCTTTTGATGTAAAAAAAAATGTGGGGATTTTTAAAATGTAATTATTCATACACTAAGATTTTAATTGTGCTTCTTTTCTCCCTCTCTTGCTTTTTTTTTTTTTTCTTTTCCAGGGCAGGGTGATTCCCCTGTGCTGGGCCTGCCCGGGCAGCACCAGGGGCCTGGCTCAGGAAGGGGCCCAGAGAGGGGCTGCTGCTAGGTTCCAGGAGGTGAGAGGGGTCTGGGAGCAGCCGGTGGTCCCAGGCCTCCCCCCACCTGCACCTCAGCTGTAGATGACAGCCAAGCACCGGCCGGGGCATCTCCTGCGCCAGTCGCGTTGGGCAGATGTCTCTGGGTGGAATCTGGCGCCGGCCGGATGCGGCCAGGAGCAAGGAAGATGCGCCCAACTGCCACTTGTCCTGGCCATGCCTCCCTGCTCCAAAGTGCAAGCAATCTGAGCTTTCCGCTTTTGTTTTTAAAAGTATGGTACCATGCACGCCATATAAAATCGAGCACACTGCGGCGCTGCCATCCGTGCGGTGCATCTCCGGAACGTGTTCTTCCTCTGGGCTGGAGCTCTGAGCCTACGGAACAAAGACTGCGGGGCCCGCTCCTTCCCCTCTGCTGGTGGCTGCGGGTCCTGGCTCTGTGCATCTCAGGCAGCCCACGTAAGTAGGCTCCTGCAATGTTTATTCTTCCTGTCTGGCTTCCGGTTGCCTCAGGCGCACGTGGGCTGGTAGGTGTCGCTCTCCCTCACACCATCCCCCCACGCAAGCTTCTCCAGGTCCTGTTTCCCCCCTTTTCACAGGAACACAGCCATCCTGGATCAGGACTCCCCCTCGTGACCTCATGCTGACTTAGTCATTCCCAGATGAGGTCACATCCACAGGGTGGAGGAGTTGGAACGCCACAATCTCTCGTGGGAGACAGACAATGCACTCGGTAACAAAGAATCAAATGGCAACAGGCAGTTTAGGTGCAGCAAGTGCCTTATTTTGCTCTTATAAGCTGCTGCACCACCAAGACAAGCAAAATATGTTGCTCTCTTTGCTTCACAGAATGTCAGAGGAAAAGACTAAAGCCTTGGCCCTTTGCAGATAGGGCCACCGAGCCCAGGGAGGCCCGCCTTGAATCTGGTCACACTCTAAACAGGATGCCAACGACAGCCTGTTACACTCCCCACACAGAGCTCATTCTACATCCAGGCTTTCTAGGATGAAAGAAAGCTCCTCAGATCCTGAGGTGGAGAATGACCCACATAGTGGCCTTATGAGCCATCTGTCCCCTCAGGAGATTGCAGAGATAGGTGGAAGGCTGAGACGGAGGGGAGAAGCTGACCCTTAAATGGTGGCAGCAGAAGCCGCAGACATCCCCCAGGGAGCACAGGAGCAGGCCCAGCCCTCAGAGGCATCCTTTGCACTCCAGGCTGGACTCCAGAGGTCAGGAAGGCAGGAACCCTGAGGAGATGTGATGCCCAGCCAGGAATGAAGCTGTACTCCCAAGTGGCTGTGCTCTCAGCAGCTGGAGGAGAGACAGATGTGGAGCAGGCGCTGGGCAGAACATTGTTGCCTCCACTGTATAGCAGCTCAAGGGATGCTGTACGCGTGACAGCTCTTGGAAGTGGATGCCTGAGCTTCATGTACTCCTGTCCTTTGGGAGCCACCCCAGCCTGCCAAGTGGCAGTGACAAGGATGGCCCTGGAAGGGAGGCAGACAGCAGGCAAAGGCTGTTGTCTTGGGCACCTTGTGCACCCTTCACAGCCTCAGTGCTCATCTGAAAGGGACATTTGAGGAGCTGAGGCGGGACCGTGTGCCCTGCATGTGCCTGGCACACAGGAGCCACTCAGAAAACCTCAATCCCCTCCTCAAGGTAGGGTGGACTTGGCTATGTCCTGACTTCTCCAAATTATTCTGTGCATGTTTTACCTCGTGGCTGACATATTGATTTGCTAGGGCTGCAGTACTTTTCCATCTGTCTATGTCTGTGTCCACATTTGTTCTTCTAATAAAGATATCTGTCCTGTCGGATCGGTGCCCAGTGTAAAGACCTCCTTTTTTTTTTTTTTTTTCCCGGAACCGGGGATTGAACTCAGACCCTTGAGCTTGCCAGGGAAGCGCTTATTCTACTGAGCCATCTCCCCAGCCCAAAAGACCTCTTTTTACTTTAATTGCTTTTTGAAGACCCTATCTTCAAAGATAGTCATGGGCTGGACAGATAGTTGAGCAGTTTAAGCACCTGCTTGGCAAGCACAAGGACCTGGGTTTGATCACCAGTAACACATGCCATGCTGGCCCTGTGCCAAGCTGGCCACTGAAACCAGGCTTGGTGGTGCATGCCTGTAATCCCAGTGCCGGGGAGGCTAAGACAGGAGGATCACTACAAATCCAAGCTGGATAGTGAGACCTTGTACAAAAAAACAAAACAAAACAAAAGACTGGCATTAGGATTTCAACATATAGATTTTTACTATCATTCCATAATGCTGGTAAGAGCTATTTCCCCCTTCTGAGAAATACTGCAGCAATGACCTAGTGCCCTTTCTCCTTGGTGTGTGTGTGTGTGTGTGTGTGTGTGTGTGTGTGTGTGTGTTTGTGTACAGGTGTCATGGAAATTGCTAGAGAGCAAAGGCTACCTTGTTCTTCAGGATGCTTCCTTGGTTTAGCACAGGACCAAACACATAGTAGGGTTTTATAAACTCCAGGAGTTTAAGTGCCTCTTGCCACCCAACCTAAGATGGAAAGCAAGACTTTTGTTGCGAGTAAAGTCATCCCCTCCCTCTGAGGACCTGAGCTATGAAAGATGCTTCCCCGTGGAGGGCCGAGGTGTGGACTAGCAGGGAGCACAGAGAATGTGGGGCTCAACTCCATGACTTCACATGTGAGGGCCCGGCCACTCTGAGAGGGGGTGAGAGTGTTGCCTCTCATGAGGACGGTAGAGACCAGAGTGGGGATGGGGCTTCCTGTCTGCCAGACCATTCCCCCACGCAGTGTGGGACTGCCTCTGCCCTCAGGTGTGGTTCTACCCCAGCACCTTCTGCCAACCATAGAGCTGATGACAATGCCCACTCCTGAACCCACAGCTGGCATTCTTTCCTATGGGAAAAATGCAGGGCTTTTGTTAGACAGGGGAAATAAGTTCAGGAGCTCAATCTGGAGTCTTACATGATGACTGTGATTCATATCCACATGTGGTGCTTGGACGCTGCTCAGTGTGACCACTTAAATCACAGGAGGACAGTCAAGTTCCAAAGATTGTGCAGGCAAGGAAGAAGGTTCCTGGTGCAAGAATGGCCCTGAGGACACTGTGGTCCTTTCTTGCTTATTTATTCTTTTATTTATTTTTTAATTTTTTGTACCAGGAATGAAACTTAGGACTTCACGCTTGCCAGGCAGGTACCATGCCTGTTGAGCTACATCCTGGGCCTGATCCTTTCTTTCTGATGACGGTGATCGTCCTGAGCACACATCGTCCCTAGCATGCTACGCTGTATGGAGTCTGGGAAACTCGACCTATCTGTAGGTGGCATCTGGGCCACTCTCCTTGGAGGAGCAGTTTTCTCCATTTTGGCTGAACCTGACCCTAGTTCTATGTCTTGTTGTGTACAGTGCTGGCTAGGGCTTTTCCTTGTCCCTTCAATTGGCTTTAGGCAATGCAAATCTGTTCAGCCCAGGTGCTGGTGTGTGGTTTTTGAAGCAAGGAGACAGGGCAGTGTTTCTCCCCGCCTCCGCCCCCGCCCCCCATAGCTCCCAAATAAAATACATGTGAGGTGGGTGAGGCAGGATGGAGAGCCGTGCTCCTTGCTGTGGGCTGTGACTGAGCCTCAGGATAAGAGGCTGTGACTTCCCAGGGCATGAAAGATCACATGTCAGAGCTGAAGCACGGACCCCCAAAACATTAGATGCCACCCCCATTGTGTCATGCAGACTACTCCTTCTGCATCTCCTTCTCTCTGCATGCTGCAGAGCTGATTTCGAACCTCCTACCTAGCCCAGCTCACAGCACTCATTACTACCTACCATTCTCATAGTGACTCAGCCTCAAGCCACTGACTTCTTCATGAATTAATAAAATCTGGGTTCGGCCCTGGGTCAAAGCCTTTGTTCCAGTTAGCCATCGTCATGGCTGGACTTAGGACCTCTCAGTTCCCCAAAACTACATTGCGGTGTCTTTATTCTCACCATGGGTTGCACTGAAAGTGGTAGATGGGAACAAACTCACTAGAATTCCAATAACTTTTCCATGGGATTACAACTATAAACTTCCTGGGTTGCAGTGAAGACCAGGAAGGGCTCTCTATAAAATGACTTTTACACTGAATCTCCAGTTTTAACATGGAGACTGCTATAATTATCTATGAAGACATTTGTGATTTTGCTCGATAACGAAGTCCAAGGTGTTGCTGGGAATATCTGTTTTTGCCAGCACAGATATGTGAAAAAGATGCTAACCTTTTATTTTAGGGTAGAGAAAATAAATATGCAGGTTTTCCACTTGAAGTTCTTAGACCTTCTGGATTGTATCATTGGTAACAGAACTCAAGTTAAAAACCTGCCCTTAGGATTGGGCCAAAAATGGGTCTTGTTTTTACTCAAGCACCTAATAGTAGCATCCAGTAAGGGTTCAATACCTGTGAGACTTCCTAAGTTAAAAAAAAATTCAGGGGGCTGGTGAGATGGCTCAGTGGTCTAGAGCACCTACTTGAAACAGGCTTGGCAGAACACAGGGACCGCGGTTCAATCCCCCAGCACCACATGCCAGCCAGCCCCGCCCCCTGGTGGGCTGAGCTGGCCACACACACACACACACACACACACACACACACACAAATAAATAAAATTAAAAAAAAAATTCAGCAAGGAAGGTGACCAAGACGGGGGCAGGCTAGACCTGTGCACCAGACCTGGAGTTTGGAAGAGCTTAAGGCTTCTCGGGGGATCCTTAGGTGAGGTCTTCCTACCCTGAAAGGACTGTCTATCCCATATCTTTCATTTTCCAGGCTTTGGAAGATGGCTGCTTGGTATCTGCAAGAAGGTACCCAATGGGAACAGCCAATCCTTCAGAGAATCTATGCCCAGTCTCCTTGGCCAGGTCAAGTGTGCTCTTCTGAAAGCTGTTAAGGGGGAGGCATTGTGCAAATGACCAGCCTGGAGTCCTACAGGTTCCCATCCCTGGTGAGCTCAGCAGCCCACTCCTCTCCATTCACTCATCTGTAAGAAGCCAGGATCAGGAGAGGTGACATTTTCCAAGAGGATCCAGGTACGCATCCAGCTGTTTTAGAAATTCTCCATCGGGGAAGTGCTTGGTGTGTGTGATATTCCTTTTTTTTTGGGGGGGAGAGGGGGTGCCAGAGATTGAACTCAGGACCTTACACTTGCCAAGCAGGTGCTTAAGCCACTAAGCTATCTCCCTAGTCCCCACAGTCCCTCTTGAGAAATTTTTGAAAAAGATTTTTCCAGACCATCAGTGTGGCCACTCTAAAACTCAGTCACATTGCCTAATTTCAGCATCTGCATTTGCGCTTGACTTTATGTGCTGGAAAAATACTATCTCTATATGAATATCTTAACAATACCATGTCACAACAGGTAAGGAGAGGCAGGCCGGACATACCCGGGACGAGCTGCCACCAAGCAAAAGCCAAGCGGCATCACAGCTGCTGTGATAGGGACAGTTCCCTGGGGTCACAAGACAGAAAGCAGGGAAGAGTGAAGGACTGCAGCCCATGGGAGAGAAACACCACACACACAGCTCTGACCCTGTTGCTGGGCAAAGAGCCAGGGTCACGCTGCACCCGGGGCGGGAGGCAGCACGTGATGCGTGCTTCACACAGTAACATGCTCTTGACTTTGTTGGTTGTGTCTGTAGAGCTGTTCACACTGAGAATTCATTTCTGCTGATCCCGTGTGTGTGTGTGTGTGTGTGTGTGTGTGTGTGTGTGTGTGTGTGTGTCTACACCTAGTCGTTTCGCAGTTGTATGTTTCTAGGCACTGGAGGAGCTTTACCATGAAACTAAGAACTAAGACAACATCGCAGGCCTCTGTGACTTTATTTTTTTTTAAGAAGGGGAACTTTTACGTTAAATTTGAGAATGAATTAAAAAATATTTTCGGGGGCCAGGACTGTAGTTCAGGGGTAGAGGGTTTGCTCAGTATGTAATAAAGGCTGGGTTCGGTGGAGAACAATTCTCAAAGAAAAAATTAAAAACTGACAAAACTTGGGATCACGCCCCCGCTGACCATCAGGGCACCTGACTCCCAAAGAACTTGGATTTGCAAGGCCAGGGACTGGGGAGATGGCTCAGTGGAATAAGCGCTTCCCTGGCAAGGCCGTGAGCCCTACCGGTGTAGGTTGCCCCTGGGCTCAGGATTAGCCAACTTCAGAAGGAAGACTTTGGGTGTGCTCTGCTGCCCTCTCTTGGCCACACGAAGCATTAGCTGGACTCCTGCGTTCTGGAGACTACCAGGACTTTGGGAATTGTCTGTCCAGAACAGGTGGTGGCAGCCCGCAGCAACCTTTGATTGTGGGATATTGCATAAAGTGGGGCTCCAACTTCTCTGAACCCTCATGACCTAAACTGAGTCAATCTTACACGCAAGCTCTGGTAGCCCTGGGTGAGGGCTGATGGGGGGAAGGCAGCCTCCCGGGAGAGAAAGGAACAGAGACAGGCTCTCCTGGAGGCCCTTCAAGGCCAGGCCACGGGGAGGCGCCACACTTTCATCCTGGCCTGAAGGATGGATGTCACTTTTCATCTGTCCCAGAAGGAAGGGAAGGGAGGCCCACTCCCACGCAGACATTCTTAGCTGCAGCAGGAAGCCCTGAAAAAGGAGACAAAAGTCCTGAATCCAGGAAGGTCCCCTTCTGTTCCACTGGCTCTGGGGACCCCGCTACCCCCAGCTTTGGTCTGGGCCCTCAATGCCTCCTTTGGTTCTGCTCCAGTCTAAGGTCCTCAAGGAAGGCTAGATTTGGGGGCCATGTCCTGGGCTTATGGCTTATTCATCAATGGCTTTTAGGGAATGCTTAGGTAGTGGGGACAAACCCTATGCCAGCTCTCAGTGCTGAGGGAGGAGGAAGGGTGCGGGAGGGCAGCCAGGTCCTGTGTGCAGAAGCAGGTACCGGCAGCCCTGACAGCTCCTGGATGTGGCCACCGCTCTCCATCTCTGCATCGCTCAGGCCCAGCTCCGTCTTCTGCTTTCTCCATTCCTAGGTGCCCCTCACTGCCCGGCACACGACAGGGAGTCAGCACTTTGGCCACCAGCATTTGCCCAGCTCTCAGCCCTGCCAGGCCCAGGGTACAGACAAGTACACTGGAGGGTGGGGACCAAAAGGGGGCTCTGGGAAGAGGATGTTTTCTCGGGCTGAGGAACAGAGGAGCCCTCCCTGTCCTCTTTCTGGGAGATGAGCAGCCTAGTCCTCCCAGTAACCCCATGTTCATTTAGGACACAGCTGAGAACCTCAGCAAAGCTTCCCAGGCCTTGGGAAAGTACCATAGCCATCCTAAGTGACAGTGAGGTCCTGAGCTCCTGCAGTGATGAGGACAGCCAACATGACAAGCTTCTCCAGGAGGCTGAGCAGTGCACCATCTTCCCCCTCCCAAGCCAAAGAGGAAGACCAGAGCTCTCCCAAAATGGACCACAGCCATCCTCAACCACAAGGTCCCAGTGCCTCTTCCCATGACAACAGCCAAGTTCATCAGGAAAGCCAGCAGGACAAGGTCCTCCAGCAGAACAGCCCAAGAGAACCAGCAGCTTCCAGCAGCTCCGACAGCTTCTCCAAACAGCTTCCCTAACCCCACACTGACACCTTCTCCTGTTCTGCATCTTATGCCGCAGGTAACAATCCTCAGATTGGCCTCTCCACCAGCATGGTGCTAGTTCAATGCAGCTGATGTGACAAGTTGACCACCAGTTAGGAATCCACTACAGCAGGCTAGCAGAAGTGCTGCTGATGACCCTAAGGTCCTTGGCCCGCACACAGCACCGGCAGTCCTGTTGCTCGGCACCCCAGCTGGGCCAACTTCCACCCCACTCTGTGCCGAGCTGCGTCAGCACACCGAGAACCTCAGCAGAACTTTACCCCCAAGGGAGAGGCATCCTCCCAGGCAAGATAAGACTGATTCCCAAGGCAATTAGTAAAAAACACACAGTAGCTTAAAAGTACTAAATTGTTCGGTGCAGACTATAATTGTGTTAATAGGAAGAACCATTTGTACGGCATTTGAGAGTTTACCTAGCACTTAGCAATACATTATGTCAGGTAATCCTCAAAGTAAACCTGCAAGGTAGGTAAGTGTTCTGATCAGCAGAAGAGGAAACTGAGGCTCATGGACCGGAAACCACTGATTTGTGGTCACAGTACCAAAGAGTGGACAACTGGTAGAAGACTCCAAGTCTCGCTTCTGGGGGTATCCAGAGGGGTGTGTGTGTGTGTGTTGGCTCAGGCTGATGCAAGGGTAGACCACAGCCTGTGTGGTTTTAGAAGATGGAAATATATTCCCTTCTGGTGCCAGAGGTCGGATGCCTGAGATCCAGGTGCCAGTGCCTAAGACTTCTTGTCAAGTTGCATGTGGCATCTTTCCGTGCTGTTTTCTGGGTGTGCCCACATCTGGGTCTTTGTTTCTTCTTCCTATAAGGATACCAGTGAGCCACAATGGCTACACATAGATCAGGACACACACACACACACACACACACACACACACACACACACACTTGCCATGCTGGTCTGAGGGTGTGTGGTGTGTGCGCACACAGGGCAGGTGGTGCATCTATGAACTCCTCATTCTGGTCCCCTCCTCCCCTCTACTGCCCCTCTGGGCTGGTGCACAGTGGCCTTGGTCCCTGCCCTTGAAGCCAGGGTGCCCGCAGCCCATGCTTCCTGCCTGCTGGTGCCGGGGCAAGGGCTCCAACCAGGCTTCTTACACAGTGTGGTGGCCTCTCAGAGGCAGGCAAGTCCTAGGACCAATGGAGGACACATTGGTTTCCTTGGAAACAGGGCAAAGGAGCTACTGGGCAGCAGGAAAGCAAGGCTGTGGTGCCTCCCAGAGGCCACTGGTGAAGCACAGCTGTGCTCCCCAACACACCCAAGAAATGGGGTGGGGGCCCAGCGGCAGGGCCTCACCAGGGAAGGATGGAGGCTGACAGCAGAGTGGACCCCACAGAAGCGCCTGGCTGCAGAGGATGCACCGGCACGCTCAAACTCCGAGGCTCAAGTGCCAGCCTTGGTGCTCACTAACAGTGCGACTCAGGCTGGTATCTGAGGTCTCAGAGCCTTGGTTTCCTAATCTGTAAAATGGGGAAATGGTAGCATGCACTACCTTTGTGGATAGTACTCATCCAAGGTCAAATGAGCTAAGTTTTGTGAAGACCCATGGCCCACAGTAGGGGCACTGTAACTTTGGTGGCCTCCTCCGCTAGGAAGATACTTAGGAGTTGTACACCTGAGCTGGTAGAAAGATGAATATAATCCAACCTGCATTGTATCCATTGCTTTCTCTGGATTAAAAAAAAAAAAAAAAAAAGCAAAACATTTTCTAGGGCCTCAATCAACATCTTGACCCCTGAGCACCAGGCCAACTGGTCCTAGTGAGTGGCCCCAGGGGCTCCGGCTATGGATTGCAAAGTGTCTGAGAAACTGTGCTGAGGCCTAGAAGAAGCCAGTGTCATTCCTTTAGGGAATCTCCCTCCTGCTTCCAGGGTTCCCTCTTGGTTCACATATCAGGCTTCAAAGCCAAGTCCTCCAGTAGCTGGTGTCTCCCCTCCACCCCCACATTCCCGGGCATCTTGTATACACAGGGCTCACATCTGGTATAGGCAATCAGCATCAGTCTCCAGAGCCAGGGAAGGGCTCCTGAGGGCAGATAAGGGGCCTCCGGGTGGGGCAACAGCATCCTCTAGTGGTGAAAAATTCTTCCACCCCTTTCCCAAAGGGGACCTCAGATCCACAGCTTGAAGCTGACACTGACATTCATGACACGTGTTTGTCTAAAACTCCCAGTGCCCACAGGATCTGAGCCCAGTAGTATAAATCAGCAGCTCTGCCATGGTCTTCATACATGAAGAACAGACAACTGACCCTGTCTTCCCATACTGCCTGGCTCTGACGTCCTGAGCTCAGCCCTCTGCTACAGCCTTGCAAGCCTGCGCCAGCTCAGAGCAGCAGGTAGATACAGGTACTTTGGCCCAACACCCTGCAGCCATCAGGGCTGCAATGCGCCCAGCTCTGCTGGGAAGGGGTCTTCGGCAGACTGAGCAGTACGTTTATCCCAGGGATTCCCAAGGCTGCAATGGGCTCAGCCAGCACCTTGGGATTTGGTTTGGGGGCCAGAGAATTTGAGGCTTGGATACAGCTCCCTTAGAGCCCGTATTAACATGGTAAGTGGCCTCCACCTACCAAGGGCCAGTGTCCTAAACCCCTGAGCAGGGTAGCCCTGTGCCCAAGGCTCCTCGGTGGCAGGCCCAGAAACGTGCTCATCCCCAGAGGTGGGATGCGTTCCTGCCTTCACCCAGGTCCTCCAGGGACTGGAGTGGCCCTGCCAAACATGGAGCGCACAGCAAAAGCAGCTGGCCCTGGTGCAGCCTCTCAGCCTTCTGCGACCCCTAGGCAGTCACAGGCTCACCTCCCACCATCACGGCCAGCTCCAGCAGGGCTACTGCAAGCCTCTCAGTGACCGACCCCTCCACCTCCGGCTCAGGTCCTCGATGGTGTCCCGCAGCATCAGCGCCCAGGGGTCCCCTCTCCGCATTGGAGTGCAGCGGGTCTCCTTGCGCTCTAGAGCTGTGATCTCTTCTGGCATCTCAGGGGTCAGCCCGGCAGCCAGGACCACTTCTGGGAACTTGGCTGCAGAGGCAGGGGCCAGGCAGCACCGGGCAGCACTGTCAGGGATAGGGCGGGCAGCAGGGGCCAGAGGCCAGATGAGGGAACAGCAGCAGGCATAGGGAAGAGAAGGCACAGAAGGAAAGAGGGGGTCAGATCAGGGCTGGGCACAGAGGACACCAATGGCTGGATGACCTCACCTTGAACTCATGACTCTGCCCAGCTCCCAGTTAGGGGTCTAGACAATCAGGCCCTCCCCTAGCTGCCCTGGGGCTCCTGCCACACTTCTTCTGAGACCACCAGGCCACGCAGCACAACCTCCCCTCTCCCACCAAGCCATCTGTCCACAGATGGGGATTTGGGGAAGAGCACAGTCCCTAGAAGTCCCAGGTCTGTGACCCACACCCATGCTATACCTGGGCTGCAGCCCATCCATCTGCTGGTAATGGTAGCTCACAGCCACGGCCGAGTGAGGGCACAACAAGTACTGGTTCTCATCCCAGCAGCGGCCCATGGCCCGGGTGATGGCTTCATCCGACACTGACACAGAGGTCACCGCCTCTGAAAGCTGAAGGGTCCCAGAGCCAGGGCTGGGTGTCAGGGATAGGGAGTGGAGAACTAAAACCCCACAGCAGAGGCCGCAGCAGCACATCGCATAGCTGCACAGCAGGACCCCAAATGCAGCATCAGCTGCACAGCAGGACCCCAAATGCAACATCCACACCACGTGGGGGCTCCGCTCGCTCGCTCGGACACACTCTCCCAGCACTGAGCACTTCCCTCAGCTTGGAGGAAGGGCGCATTTGTGTTTTAGGGTCACAAATGGTGACCTATCCCTTGGATTGGGATTTGCTCATGAATCAGCAAAGCAGCTGCACACGGTTTGGTTCAACAGCCTGACGCACCCTGAGGGTCCAGGGCATGCAGATGTTTCTAGCACTTTGTGGCTGGTGGGGCAGCTTCTGGGGCGAGAGCTCCAGATGGCCAGCTGCCACCCAGCCCAAGAAGCAACTCCAGGAACCCTCCTGCCTCTGCAGACACAGGGACATTCCTGCCTCAGCACCTGTGTGGCAGGACGGTTCTGGAAATGTACTGTGTTTACAGCACACCAAACACCCCGCACAAACCCGGCAGCCACAGATACCAGCCTGCTGGAGTCATTTATATAGTGACCTGCCCTTCCCCATCAGGGATGGCGGAAGGCACTGAATGTAACCCCCACCCCTACCTTTTCTTCTTGCTTTGTGGTGCTGGGGATGGAGCCATCCCGGAGCCTCAGGACTGCTAGGCACTCGGCCACTGCACTCCCAGCCCAAAAGAGGCATTGTACCTTTGCATCCCCAGCGCCCCGCTCACGGTAAATAATGGGGCAAGTAAAAGAATGCTCCTCTGGGAGATGGACAGGCTTCTGTGTACACAACCAGGGAGGAAAGAAATAAATGGGGGAGAGAGTGCCTGTCTTCATGCAGCATCTTAGTTACATGAGAAGAAATGCGGGTGTCAAAACTGACTAGCTCAGTGGATGAAAGCGTCTGCAAGCAGGTGCAGGGGTCGGGGGTTCAATCCCCTGGCCTGCTGTGCTGGCTCCATCCCCCATGCACACAGAGACAGTGACTGAGACTGGCCGTGGTGTCATGCACCTGTAATCCCAGCTCTTGGAAGGCTGTAAACAGGCAGATCACTATGAGTCCAATCTAGTAGTGAGACCCTGAACACCCTGTAGACCCTTCCCTAAAATACAAAAACAAAACAAAAACAAAAAACAAACAAACAAAAAAAAAAAAAACAAAGAAACTGACCATGAGCTAAAAAGAAAAACCCTGATGTTTAACTTCATCCAAAGAAGCACAGATCGCAGAAGACAGAAATTGCACTGCTGTCTGCCTGGGCTCGGCTCAGCCTGGAGAATTGCTTCTGGTTTTGAGAACCATTCATAAGGAAGGTCGCCGACCACAAGGGATTAGGTCATAGAAGGGCCAGCTGAGGAACTGGGAAGACCAGGGGGAGTGAGGATGCACTCTGAACACAGGCCTCAGGTTGCATAGGCCAGAAGGAGCAGACTGCAGCTAAGGAGCCCGCTGCGATTAAGCCCGTGTAGGCCAGGGAGGTCCCGGTCACTGGAGGTATGGGGAGTCCACAAGGCCACTTAGGGGGTGTGGACAATGGAAGGCAGCTTCAGAGCCCCTGTATGTGACACATAAGCTAAGTGACATCACCTGGCTACATTAAAATAAATGCAATCTTTCCAACTTCTAAACTATGTCTCCTTCTTTGACAGAGACTGATAGAGAGGAGGGAGAGGCCCAAGAGATGGCTCAGTGGAATAAGTGCTTCCCTGGCAAGCACAAGGGCCTGAGTTCAATCCCTGGCTCTGAAAAAAAAAAAAAAAAAAAAAAAAAGGAAGAGAGAGAGTGGGGGCGGAGAGAGAGAATATTCAACAGAAACAAGGGTTTCTGCTCATACTATAAGGAAAACAAGGCTCTGCCCTGCTTGCTGGTTGTTACTATTATTAGAAATGAGGGCCGGGGAGATGGCTCAGTGGAATAAGCGCTTCCCTGGCAAGCGCAAGGGCCTGAGTTCAATCCCTGGTTCCGCAAAAAAAAAAAAAAAAAAAGAAATGAACACTATAATAAATAAAAACATTAACAGTTAACATTTGAAGCCTTATATTACCAGGCAGTTTGCAAAGTGCCTCACCTATATTGTTTGACTTAAATCTTACAGGGACCTTATGAAGTAGGCATTCTTTTTATTTATTTTTTAGTTAAGGCCTCATGATATAGTTTAGGCTGGACTCGGACTCACTATATAGCCCAGACTGACCTACAACTTGTGGCAATTGTCCTGCCTCAGCCTCCCACATGCTGGGATTACAGGTACACCCCACCATCTGTTTTTCTTCCCATTTTAAAGATGAGGAAATTGAGGTAGCAATTTTCAAAAACTAGCACAGCAGGTTTGGGGTTCAGCCCACCTGAATCTAAGCCACATTCTGCTGGCTCCCCTCATTCAATACACGAGCCTACCATCAGGTGACTGTAAGCATATCAGGCTCATACCAGATGCTCAGAAAATGGGGTGTCCCCTTCTTTTACTCCCACCCCAGTCTGCAGTGCAGCCATACCCCCTCCATTCCAGCGGGGTACAGCCAGCAACTGACCTTGCTGTGCAATTCCTTGGGTAGATGCACACCTTGGGTCCTTTCAAACTGCTCCATGAGGGCCCGGGTTACCTGGCTGTTGGAGCCCGAGAGCAGCCAGAAGATGCGCTCCATGTTGTAGGGCACCTGTCAGGAGGCAGAGTCCCAAGCCATCCTGACCGCAGCCCCCGACGGAAGCCCAGGCTCCACCCAGCAGTCCCTGGCTGCCTTGCTCTCTGCCCCACAGCCCCACCTGAATGTCCATGGCTGAGGCCAAGGTTGGTTGGACAGCCTGGGACAGAGAGAAGTCTCCGTGCTTGATGGTCCTGTGGATGATGTCGTTGTGGTTCACGGCCGCGACCAGGCGGATTGGCAGCCCCATCTTCTGAGCCAGGTACCCGGCTTGAGCCAAGACAGGAGGGGAAGAACAGTGTTTTTAGAAACAAAAGTGAAACCAATTTTATTTTAACTGGGCTTTGTCAAAATTTAAAACTTCTATGTTCTTTCAGCTTTCTGTAGCTCAAAGGATACTGCTGTGATGTAAGTGCGAAGGGACCCCAAAGACTCATGCATTGAGAACCTGATTCCCATTGTAGCTGGGTTTGGAGGCAGAGCCTAGCCAGGGGACTGGAGCCCAGGGCACTGACCTCATTACTGGATGGATCCTGTCCCC
>NW_004524738.1:1278424-1295904 GCF_000260255.1 Octodon degus
GGGGCAACAATCTGACATTCCTGTAATCGAAGCATATAGAATTCCAAATAGTATCAATCCAAAGAAAACCACACCCAGACACAAAATAAACCTTCCCTCCTGGAAATTATTATTATTATTTTTTGCTCCAAATGCCTTCAGGGCAGGTTTGGCTGGCTTGAGTTGTGGGGATCAAACCACAGCAACCTGAGTCTGACTGCTTTGTTGAAGCAGTCACTTAAAGAACTTAGCTAAGGGGCAGGCCCCCTCCTGGAAATTATTAATCTCAGGTATTTGTAGCCATGGAGGCTGACTATTCCATAAAAAAAAAAGATAACTCATAGAATAGGAAAAAGTATTTGCAAGTCATATATCTAATTGGGAACTTGTATCCACAATATATAAAGAACTATTACAACTAAACAATAAAAATACTGGGGCCAGGGAGATAGCTCAGTAGAATAAATACTTGCCTGGCAAGCACAAGGTCTTAAGTTCAATCCCTGACACCACAAAAATAAAATAAAAACACCAATAACTCAGTTTAAAAATAGGCAAAAGGTCTGAATATATACTTCTATGACAAGACACATAAGTGACCAATGAACACAGAGACAGATATGCAGCATCACTAGTCGTCAGGGACACACAACCCTTAAACACACTGAGATGCAGCTTTACAATCACTAGATTTGCTACACTGAGAAAGGCAGATGATACAAAGTGCTGGTGAGGGTGTGGAGAAACTGAAAAGTCTCCACATCCCTGGTAGGAATGTAAAATAGTGCAGGTACTCCGAAAAACAGGAAGGTTCCCCAGAATGTTTAGCACAGTTATCATAGGACCTAGCAAGGACACTTCTAGATATATGCCAAAAGCAAATGAGAATGCGGGGCTGTACAAAAACTTACACCCGAGGGTCCATATGGCATCACTGAAAGTGGCTGGAAAAGCTTGGAAAGGCCCAAATGTATTCCACTGACATACACCAATTAACTGAATGCAATGCAGCCATGCAACAGAATCAATGCTGACAGGTGTTACCGCCTGGGTAATGCTGAAAACAATATGCCCCACATAAGAAGCCAGACACAAAAGGCCATACAGTGCGTGGCACCATAGCTAGAATAGGAAAGGTCTGCAGAGGCAAAATAGTCAGGGGCTGGGGCTACAGCTCAGCGGTGCAGCGCATGCCTGACAAGCGTGAGATCCTAAGTTGAGTCCCAGTACCCACAAAAACAACAATAACAACAGATCAGTGATGCTGAGGGCTTGGGGGAAGAAAAGTTCAGGGGACACAAAAAGTGACTGTGAATGGGTACATGGTTGTAGGTTTTGGTTTATTTGTTTCTTGGTGGTGCTTGGGATTGAACCCAGCACCTTACGCATGCTAGGCAAGCTCTCCACCACCTGACCATCACAATGCCCCCACCCCCAGAGTGCCGCAGAAGCACAAGAGTAGGAGGAGCCGACCAGAAGCAGCAGCACCACCAGCCGTGACAGCTGGCAAGGACCCTGGCTCTGCTACTGACCAGCCACCGTAACCAGGTGCAAGTTGGCCTCTCTTTGCCCCTAATTCATTATAAAAGGGAAATAACACCTGTAACTCCAGCACCCTGGGAGCCTGAGGCAGGAGGATCTCTAGCTCAACTTCAGCAGGGGCAACTTACTGAAGGTGTAAGCCTCTGTTTCAAATACACACAAAATGGGTTGAGGAAGTAGCTCTACGTGAAGACCCTGCCTGTGTTCAACACCCAGCACTGCAAATAGATAAATAAAAATGGAAATAAAATTGCAGTCAGCCTTCTGTATTTGTAGCTTTCACATCTACAGAGTCCACCAACCAGAGACTGAAAGACAATGGTGCAATTGTACTGAAGCTGTTCAGACTTTTGCCCTTACTATTACTCCCAAAGTGTACAGAGTAGCAACTATGTAGATAGCATTCAAGTATGGCGTTAGGAATTAGAGGTGCTCTAGAGCTGGGTCGTCGGGTCCCACCCTTTGGCTCCTCCCACAGTGATTCGGGTTTCACTTCTGCAGCCTGTGTGACGCCAGCAGGTGAGGTGAACCAGCCCTGCACTGCGTTCCTTTGTCACCTACACAGTCTGCGCTAACCTACTGTTCAGAGCTGGGATTACAGGTGCATGCACCATGCCCAGTCTCAATTGCTGTCTCAGCGTACCCTGGGGGTGGGACTGGCAGGGCAGGCCAGGGGACTGAACCCCCAGCCCCTTCGTCTGCCCAAGCAGGTGCTTTAATTTGCTGAGCTATTTGGCCAGCCCTATGTCATTTTCTATAAGGGACTCAAGTATCTGTAGACTTTGGAGTCTATGTGGGCCCTTGAACCGACCCCTCATGTACATGGACAAGTCTTTTTTTTGAGGGGGGATTGAACTCAGGTCCTTGCACTTGCCAGGCAAGTGCTTATTCCACTGAGCTATTTCCCTGCCCCCCCCATGCATACGGTAGGACAAGTGTAATGTCCTTCTCTCAGGCCCATGTGAGGAGTAAACAAGCTAATACACAAAGATACCTAGCATAGTACTTAAGCCCAGTACATTCTTGCAAATGTTAACTGTCCTGAGAAAATGATTCCAGCGCCACGTAGCCGTGCCACACTTTACCCTTACCAAGGTAGGATGTGCAAGAGAACTGTACTGCCCTCCCAGCAGCAGGCATCAGAAATATGACAAATGACCCACCATCTCCTCCTACAGCTGACGAGTAGTGCCCAAGCAACCAACCCACAGCAAATCAGCTAGGGAAGCGCAGACCTGGGGCCAGAGTCCTAAGTCCAGGACCCCCCATGCCTCGGATGCCACCTGGGGAGTGTGCCCGCGGAAGGGAACACAATGCTGCCCCTGCCTTGGGCAGCTGGCCATGTGGAACTTAAGTCCAGTACTGCCAGCTGGGCTCCCTGGCTGACCCCTGACCTCGTGTCCTCACATGCAGAAGGAGCACACAGAGCTGAGCAGGAAGGGCCCAAGGCAGCCCCCAGGAAGCCAGGGAGGCTATTCTGTGCAGTTTCCTGTTATCTTCAGAACTAGGTAGGACTCAGCCTTCTTTCTCTTCCCAGTTGCAGCCAAAGGGCAGCTGGAAAGATTGGGATTGTGGGTCGATTTCCAGAAAGTCCCTGCACATCCAGGGTCCCCTTACCTGCCAGGTTGCCACCAGCTCCCGACGGCACGACCACTTCCACAGGAGACAGTGGGTGTGTGTCCAAGGAAGGCGAGCACTGGAAGTAGGCGAAGAAGTGGTGGGCCATTTGCACAAGGACCCGAGACCAGTTGATTGAATTCAGGCTCATCAGGTTGTGCTCCTGGACAAAAGCTGCATCTGCGAACATGGCTTTGATGGGCTCATCCAGCTCATCACTGTTTCCCTCCACTGTCAGGAAAGAGGAGAGTGTAGCTCTCAGGAGCAGGCCAGGCTCCTGGGTGCTCGGCTCCTAGTTGAGTCAAGTTCCTTGGGGCTGCGCCCCCACCCCCCAGGACCTGCACTCAGCTTCCCAAGGCTGGGCCTGGCTCTTCAGACTCGCTGTGAAGCTCACTGTGATAGAAACCAGGTCTCCCATACTTGAGTGCCTGAGCACCTGCCCTTGCTTCAGAAAATAGTGCAGCTGGAGCCACTTCCGATGTACCAAGGTATGAAAGGTCAACCCTCTGAGACGCTGGGTTAAGAACTCCCACACCTGCCTTGCCGACTCTTTTACAAAGAAAGAAGAACTGTTCACCTGACCATGAGCTGCAGCGGGGCTCATCCCATACTCCACAGCTCTATCAGGGTTGAAGGGACACGGACCCCATGGCCCTGTGACCTGCCTTCGTCTAAAACTCAAGAGTGACTGTTGTGCTCTCTGCTCCTATGTGCTAGGTGAGCTTGTTTGGGCAGAGTTTCTCTTTTCTGTGCTCATCAGTTTAATTTATTCATGAATTATTGGTTAAATTTCTAAGTAACTGTCCACGAGTCCAAGACGTATGTCCTACGTCTCAGTTACTCTTCTCTTTTCATTTATTTATTTTTTAAAATTTATTTATTTATCTATCTATTTATTTATTTATTTATTGGTGGAACTGGGGATTCCCTTGCACTTGGCAGGGAAGTGCTTCTTCTACTGAGCCATCTCCCTGGCCCCAGTTACTCTTCTCTTGTTGCTGGGACAAATACCTGACACCCAAATAAGCATCAGAGCATGAATTAAGGTTGTTAACTGTTGTTTCCTAGTCATTGTGTAGAAACAGTGAAACTGGGGAAAACTCCAGAGCCACATGTGAACCCCCAATGTCCTGGGATGATTTGTGGAGGCCCCATTCATTTGTCAGGCCCAAGCCACTCAGTGCCTGGCATTCCCATGTAGTCAAGGGTTGGGCCAAGATGGGTACCTGAGGAACTCAGGCCAATGGGACATGATGGGATGCTGGCTGGGGAGCCAAAAGACAACTTGCTGCCTTTAAAAAAGAGCTACAGAGGGTCCTGTGTACCCCCACATCATTATCATAGGACAAGAAGAATGGGCCTTAGGATCAGGGAAGGCAGAGAGAGAATGGGAGGCATGTGAGTTCCTGAAGGCACTGTTGAGTCACTGACTCGGCCAAGTGACAGCCACCCCACCTCTGGATGTCCTGTTACAGAAGACAGGAATTATCCTCTTTAAGTTGGTCTGTTAGATTTTCCATTAATTCCAGCCAAAAGCATGCTAAATAACATAACCAATAGCTATCAAGTGCTTACTAATGATTCTGCATTGAATAAGTACACGATGTACAAGGCAGATAATGACTTTATAACCCAGTGTCCACACAGAATATCCAGGCAGTCCGCTCCTACTCCCTGAGCTCATCGGTCTGAGGGAAAACACATACTTGTCGTTAGCTCCTGAACTAGCACATATCCTTATTACAGCCAAGCCAGAAGGCTCCAAAGAGGAAAGAGAGAATTTGAACAGTGCTGTTCATGAACAAAACTCATTTCTTTAAGTCTCATGCCTTCTTCTCTCAAAGTGCAGGACATACACAAAAAAAAAATACATCTTCAGCTGCAGGGATCACACAGACGACTTAGCACTGTGCTTACTCTGCCATTGTTTTAAAGATGAGCAGGATTCTCTTACCCACAGGTCAAGAATGAGCTTTCACTCATGCTGTTAAGGAAAAAGCCTTTCAATATCTGTGTATGAGGCAAGAAAGGGGTTAATGGCCAGAGAGAAGTATGCAAAGCTATTCTCTACTTTAAAGCTTGGAGGAGTCAGTCCTAGATCCATAAGTATCAGTTTTGGAGTCTGAATCTTGTGTTGTGAAGTCTTGCAATGATTGCAAGAAAATGCACCAAATCCAGGCAGTTACCAAGGCTAATGTATAAGATTTTACAACAATTTTAGCATTAGCTAAACCATGGACTTCACCCTGAAACATGTGTGTGCTTGCTAAAGATAAAAGCACAGGGGAATTTTGGGTTGCAGTTAAAAATAGACCTAAAGGCTGGGGAGATAGCTCAGTAGAATAAGCACTTGCCTGGCAAGCGCAGAGTCCTGAGTTCAATCCCTGGTACAGGAAAAAAAAAAGACATAAGCGACTAAGGCAATTCCCAGGAGTGGGTTTTGTTTCCACGATGCCTCTGCTCCTTGACAAAGCTGGTGTTACATGAAAACATCCTTTATGGGATTACACCAGGACGCCAGGCCACTCATAGAAGGAATTCTCTCTGCCATCACCCTTGCTGACTTGCCAGATGAATAATCAAACTGAGAGAGGCCACATGGAGAGGCCCACTGTGTAAAACCTTAGCGAAGCCCCCATTTTTCATATTCCTGTCCTCATGCTGGTGCTCCGTGAGGTCTAGGGGATTTGAGGAGCACAAAGCTCCAGCCACACTCACCCCATCTTTCTCTATTCTCGGTCTCCACACTGACTAGACAAATTCAGAACAGCTGATCTGATGTGAGGATTTCACTTATACAACTAGTAACCCAGCACTAACAATGGGGACAACGGAGCAGCTTCCTATTTTAAATACCTGGACCTGTTGACTACATGCACGGTTTAAGTCATTTCTAGCCTGTAAGGGAGGGCGGATCTGCTGAGATGTAGTGGTGCATTCTCTTAACTATTTACTGAGTGTGTGTCCTCTAAACTTCAGTACCTGGAACAAAACTGCACTAGCTTAGCTTGGGTTACAGCTCTGCATGGCTGTGTGGGTCACACTTGACCGCAGCAAGTACAGCCTACATGAGGTGGTTTCAAACCTGCACTTCCTATGTTTCACTGATATTACTGGCTTGTATGTCTGTCACCTCCAACTGCTTAGGGGACTGCATAGCCAGGAGCCCTCTCAGAGCTAAGCCAAGCTATATTCTGACCTCAGAATATAGCTGATGAGGGAAGGAAGGGAGAGAGACAGGAAAGAAGGAAGGATAGCCAGCTAGTCAACTAAGCTATTTTGTCCCAAAGCAGACCCCACAGAGACTTTGATGGGGCAAGAGAGACTCCATTTTTTTCTGTAACTCCATTTTTACAAAAATCACTTAAATTCACTTAAATTATAGGTGAACTTACTCCCTTTCACCCCTATCCTAGTTAACCTTAAGTCTACTGAGAAAAACAAGGCCATAAAAAAGGGAACAATCAGAACAGCTTAGGAAGTAGGACATTTGTACTAAGTATCTGACCAAACCACAATCTTCTGTGACTGGCAGGTGGTCTACAGAGCCTGGAGAATGTAGAAATGTAAACCTTGTAACAATTGCATGGCAATTCTGCAACATTCCTGTGAGTGTGGAAATGTGGTCGCTATGGATATCTAAAAATTATGTAACCTGAAAGCAAAGTTCAGGCCAGTGCCCACAATTTAGGAGTTGTGACCCGAAGTCAGGATGTTGGTCTCAAGCTCGCAATAAAATCTTCCCTGTTCCTACACACTCATCTCTTTTGTGGAGACCTTATCTTCCTTCGCTCACTGTCATCTACCACTACAACAGTGCCACGATGTCGCTTATGTCTGCCTCACCACCCACCTGCAAACACGTGGACATTCTCCTTCAGTACCGTCGTCATCTGCAGCTCCTGAATCTTCGAGCAGCGGCCTTTGGGCAGCAGAACGATGATATCCACGTTCTTTGCCCCCTGCACACTCTCAATGGCAGCGCTTCCTGTGTCCCCAGAAGTTCCTGCATGGGAATAAAGAAGAAACATCCCTTTAGAACAACAAGGAAGGACAGAAATGGCCCTCAAAGCATCAGTGGCAAACGAAGCAGCAACCTGGGGGCTAAGCAACTTAGAACTCAGAACACGTGCTGAACTGGGTAATCTTAAGCAATTTGAGCATATAGAAATATTACTCTAAGAAGGAGCTATAGCTTTTTTTCAGGATGACAAAGACAAGGTTAAGAATGCTGCTCTGGACATCCCTGACTCATCTGAGGGCATCTCGCAGGTGGAGCCCTAAAGTTTTGGCACTAAGGAGCTCTGTGCCTGTGCCCACAGTACACACCCACAACAATAGTGACATGCTTCCCCCTCTTCTCCAGGAAGTACTGCAGGAACTGAGCAGTGCAGGACAGGGACAAGTCCTTGAAGGCATACGTGACCCCGTGCCACAGTTCCAGCACACTCAGCCCGTGCTTCAGCTTCTGCAGATGAACCACGTCTCTGGAGCGAAATCGGCTGAAGGCTCGGTCGATCAGACCTGTGAGGGCAGGAGGGTTGGATGAACGCTCCAAATTGAACATTTCCATCTCTGGCTACCACACAAGAGCCAAGAAAATTTTATCTTAAATGATATCATTTATGCATGCCACTGAATAAGCCTAGGAAAAAAGCCTGAAGAGACAGACACTAAAATGATCATAGATGGCTCCTGGGAGTCCTCCTGTGAAGACTTTTATTTTTTACTTAAAGCATTTCTTCATTGTTTGAGGGTTTTTAAAGCATTTATTACAATAAAATCAACTAAATAGTTATATGACAAACAAATGAACGTCATATCCTTCTAATTTTTATTCTCAAAGACAGAAAGATTGCATTTTTTTGGTTTTTTTCCACTACTAAATCTCACATCCAGGGCTGGGGAGATAGCTCGGCTGTTTAAGTGCCTGCCAGGCAAGCACATGGACCCAAGTTTGACCTCCAGTACCCCATTCTGTGCCAGCCCTGGAACCCCAGGTGCACTGTGCTGGACACCAAAACAGAGTGTGGTGGTGCATGCTTATAATTCCAGTGTTGGGGAGGCTGAGACAGGAGGATTACTACGAATCCAAGCTGTGCAGTGAGGCCATGTAACAAATAAATAAATAAATAAATAAATGATTTAAAAAAAATTAAATCTCACACCCAGGGTTCCAGAACCAGGCATGGTAGAAAAGCTATGATACCCACAGCAAGGCGTTTTAGAACACAGCTTCCCAATCCTCAGCAGCAGAGCAAGGACACGGCGTCTTTGCTAAAATGCATAGTCTGGGTTAGTAGGTCTGAAAGAGCCTGAGGGTCTAACAAGGCTCCAAGTGAGGTGACCACCGCCATCAGACCACATATTGAGTGGGGCTTTGCCTCCTCCAGCCACACATGCCAACCATTACGGCTTTCTTTGTGCCACTCACAGTGTGGCCCATTGACCAGCAGTGCTAGGCCTGTGTGGGCACTTGATAGACTGCAGGGTTCTCGGGGCCACCCCAGACCTGCTGGGTCAGAATCTGATTTTAAGGGACACCCTTAAAATGAGATTCCAGGGACACCCACTGGCACAGTGCAGTTTGAGACAAGCTGGTCCAGGACTCTCCAAGTCTCTTTAGAATGACCATTCCAGGGGACAAAACAGAGATCTGAGGTCCTGGTGCTTAATATGCACAAAGAAAACACTCCAATACGCAAGCTGCTCAGGATAAAATCCCTAATCTTTGTAGGTTTTTTTTTTTTTTTTGGGTTTGAGCGGGGGGCAAAGGGGGGGTTGTACCAGGAATTGAACTCAGGACTATGCACTTGCCAGGCAGGAGCCTGTGCCACTGAGCTATGTCTCCAGCCCCAAATCCCTAATCTTAGAGCATCTCTTTTTCTTCTTTTGAAAGATGATCTCACTTTGCAGCCCAGCTGACTTCAAACTCACAGAGTTCATCCTGCCTCAGCCTCCTGAGTGCTGGGATTACAGGCATGCAGTACCATGCCTTGTGCAGTTTTTTAAATAACAAACTAAAAGAAGCAAATTCTCTACAGATCACTTCGATGTTCATCTTGAAAGTAGAAAGTGGAATAGATTTAAAAGTTTGGATTTCCAATTTTGAGCTCGCTCGCTCGCTCGCTCTCTCTCTCTCTCTCTCTCTCTCTCACTCTTCCCCTCAGAAGGAAAAGCCAGCGGTGGGGCTGGGCACAGGTTACTCACCATTTAAATCCTCTCTCGGAATGAGCTCAGGCCCGATGAAGAGGCTGCAGAGCTCCTTCACCAGGCTGGGGTAGGACAGTGAGCTCCAGCGCCCCAGGGTCTCCCGGTCCAGCTGGGGCAACTCCTCTGGTATGTAGAGGCCCCCATCGGGGGCATAGCCAGAGCACAGGGCCCCCTCAAAGTCCACCCGGGGGGCTGTCCCCCGTGTGCTGATGTACCACATGATCCTGGAAGACCTGCAGAGACAGCAGTCCCAGAGCCGATACGTCTTCAAGCTCCAGGACCCCACAGGGTAAAGCTGAAGCACTCAGCCCCCAGCTGGCCTCTGAACCACCACCAAGCATGAAGGAGTCTCATACCAGCTTTATCTGGTCTTGTGCAAATCATGAGCTCCAACTGAGGTAGAGGCAATGCTACTGCCCACGCCCCCAGAGCATGCTGGGAAAAGGGAAGCCCAGTCCTCACCCATGAGAAGAAACCCTTAAAATGGGGAAAGAAATAGCCACAGCAGGAAATGGTCATTCTGGAAGCTCCTCTCATGAGGAGACGGACCTACCTGGCCATGCAGCCCTTGAGCAACTCACTTTTAGGGTCTGTTTAGGGCTATCACTCATAACTTAATGGATCTCAGCACTGGCAGCTCACTGGACTCCATCTGGGAACTGTATAGCAATCCACACGCTGTGTGTAGTAACATACACCTGTAATCTCAGTGCTCTGGGAGGCTGAGGCAGGAGGAAGAAAGATTCAAGCCCAACCTAGGCAACTTAGGGAGACACTGTCTCAAAACAAACAAACAAACAAACAAACAAACAAAAAACCAGGCTGGGAATGTAGCTCAGTGCCAAGGCCCTGGGTTCAAACCCTAGTTCCAAAAAATTACATAAATAAATAAATTTTAATAAGTTATTCACATGCCCAGGACCTTTCCTGCATCAATTAAATAACATTGTCTTTAATAAGCATTCTGGAATGAGCCTTATGTGCAGTCAGGGTGGAGAATGGGGTGACAACGCATTCTAGTTTGGCTGTGACTTTCCTGGCTTTGAAACTGAAAGTCCCACTGGGTGTGGAGGTGCACATCTGTGATCCCAGCACTCAGGGGCAAAGGCAGAGGCAGGAGGATCCCTGTGAATTCAAGGCTAGTCAGCCACACAGCACGTTCAAAGCCAGCCTGGACTACTAATGTGTCCCTGCCTCAAAATAAAATAAAATAACATAAAATAACTGAAAATCTCATGTCCCAGGAAGCCATCAATCCTAGGCAAAGTAGGATAGCTGGTTGTCCTCTTCCACAACCAGGACCCTACCTCTGAGCCTAACTTAGGGACCCAGGTAGTAGCGCTAATGTGCTGCCCTTGGGGCTCTCTAACCATAGCTAATCAGCCCTGCCTAACTGCCACAGCCTCAGAGCACTTGCTTTGGGGTACGTGGGTGGTGGTGAAAAGAATCACAGCAGTGAACTTAGGGACTCTGGTGTTAAAGCCCCGGGGTCCCTCTGGTGTGGACTAGACACGGTTCTGGGTGTCATGGAGTCTTTTCTGTGTCAGGCCCTGTGGGGAGGTTGCTTGACCCTCTGGGGCAAAGCTCTCTCTCTGCTACTAAGAAGGGGATGCGCTGGCAGTGAATTGAACGAGCGCTGGTCAATTCCTGCTCTGTGCCTCCGACACCCGTGGACACAGGGACACCTGCGTGGGCTGCCGTGGGCCCCTCCCCTGCTCCAACTGGAAGCCATCTAAGTTAGAGGCAGAGCTGAGCTCCATCCTCCAAACCGTGAGGCTTTTGAAAAGTGAACAGTTATATTGGGACAGTGGGTCTAAGCCAGCGCTGCCGCTGGCATACTCGGACTTAGGGTCACCCCGTGTAGGAGTGCATCCCAGGAAGCAGAAGCCCGGCAGGCAGCTATGAATAATGCAGACGCGGAATCTCACGAGACAGAAGCTGGGTCAGGAGCCCCAGGGAAGAGAGCACTCATTGTAATTCCTTGGTTAGGACCAGCACCAATGAGAGCAGACCGACCACAGGGTGTCAAGAAGGGGACCCGGGGCGGACTCTACAGGATCAGGCTCCAGAATGCTGCAACCAGTTGCTAGAGAAACTACTGCGGGGCTGGGAGTTGGGGGCTGGGAGCTGGGCGCGGGGGGCTAGGGGCCGGGGCGGGTAGGTTATAAGCCCAACAAAAGTATTTTCGTAATCTGATTGATTCTCTGCTTTAAGGGGGCCGAGGACACACTGTCATGGAACAGAGGCAAAGGCTGCCGTGGGCCGGGCACACGGGGGTGTTACAGGCGCCCAGATGGACACAGGCGCGTGCTCCGCAGGGTAAGGGCCGGCCCTGTTCGACCCAAGTCACAAGGGGCAGCAGTCCCGGGCCAACTGGGCAAGATACAGACACGAAGTGAACCGTGTGCAACAAAGGCCAGAAACAGAATCAGCTGCGGCGACCACGGCGGTGGGGTGGGGTGGGGAGACTTTCGCAGGATGGCTGTTTGGGGACTAGAGCTATAGGATTTTATGGGGGACAAACTAAGTGACCTCTGGGGGTATATTACTAGAATAACGTTCCTTGGGCTACGTCTCGATCTTATTTTAGAGTGGAGACAGGGCAGGAAAACTGCAATAACTACGATAAATAATGAAGAGGGGGCTGCCCGAAGTCCGGGTTTGGGGTGAGGGGGCAGGAAGGCACGAGCGGAAGCAAATCCGACCGCGTCCCCAGGGTGGAGGCCGAGGCAGGGCGATCCAAGCCCTCAGGCGGCTCGCAGGAACTTAGGGCACTTAGACCAGCTTAGACCAGAGAACACCTTCCAGTTTTGGGTCTCTCCAAGACTCCGGAACCCTCCCACCACCTGCAGTTACAGCCAGGCGCGGAGTCGGCGCAGGGCAGCGGGGCTGGGAATGGCGAGCGCGGGGTGCAGGCGCAGGGCGCGGGGCTGCGCGGTTACCCCGTGTGGGCGGCCAGGCGCGGGCAGCCAGTCCTGGTAGTGGAAAACTCGGCCCAGCTTCCGGTGTCGCCGGCAACTGCGGTTCCATTGTGTTGGAGGAAGGGGCGTGTGTCAAGGCGGGGTCGGGGTCGGGGCGGGGCGGGGCCTTCCCTGCGGGGTGCGGGGCCAGCACGCTGTGCAACCCCGGGCTCTTAGTCCAAACTGCAAAGCCTGAGTACCTGCAAGAGCTCATTTTTTCAAGCGAGAAAACAGCGGGATGCGAACAAGAAAGACCCTGACCTTCTCTGGGCTGCAGACGTCTCGCTCGCAGCGAGACAAACTGTTTTCTTAAACTGGGTCTGGAATCCACCTGGTGGGAGAGGTCGACTTAGCAAAGGGAACATCTTTCTATTAAGCATAAATCTATTCTTGGGTAAAAACGACACTGCAGTTCCTTTTTAAGAAATAACAATTTGAAGAAGGTAAAAGACCTCTGTTTCACCGGCTTCACATGCATGCGCCTGTAACCCTCTCGGGTGGCACAGTTCAAGGAGCTGGACAGGGCAACTACAGTCAGAGGCTTAGCCCTTGCTCAGACCTGGGCCTCTGAGGGATGGAGGGGACCCCGTGTCCCTTCTTCTTCTTGCTGCTGGTGGTCTTTCCCTAACCTGCGATCTCTGCTTACTCGGATTACCAACTGTCCCTAATTTGGGCCCACACAAATGCCCACCTGACCTACCAGCTGCCACTGCTGCCTGACTGGGCCTGCGGAATCTCAGATCCCAGCGCAGCTGCTCGCTGTTCAGCTACGCGGCTGTGCTTCCCAGCCCAAGCCTCCTGCCTGGCCAGAAGAAATAGGCCTGCGGGAGCTGGCAGCAACCATAGAGATGTGGATGGAATTCGAGGATGCCCCTGCAAGGTATCGGTATCTAGTTTTTATGAAATGAAAACTCTCCCCCTGCCCTTTGGTGTTATTGGGTAGAGAGCTTAGCTGTGTGCGGCTTTGACACCAGAGAGTGGCTCAAGATCCTCTGGGTGTGGTTTCCTCCAGTGACATAAAGGACTGTGCAGAAGGAGGAGTCACCTGTCGCCATGTACAGGGTGTGGGAGTCACCTGTCGCTATGTAACAGGGCCCAGAGCATGGAGCATGGAGGGCCAGAGACAAAAGCAACCTGCTAAAGCCCTCCAGCTTTGTGGAGGGCAGAGCCCAGGGCTCGGGGTTCTTCTGGTGTCCAAGTGGAGGACAGCTGGACAGAAGAGAAGATGTGTTTATGAATCAGAACACGTTTAAATTTCTACATTGGTAATCTATCATTCTATTCAGTGTGTGAGAGGGGTTTGAGGAGATGGGGGTAATACCCAAGTTCAAGTGCCCTGAAACAGTCCCGGATCACTTCTGGAGTTTTTGACTCTATAAAAAGAGTTCCAAATAAGTAGCTCCGAACTATATTGCATCTTCAAAAACTGACTAGCACAATTCCAATTGCCTTTTTTTTTTTTTTTTTCAGAAATGGACAAATTGTTACTAAAATTTATGTGGAAATGCAAGGGACCCAGCATAGCAAAAATAATCTTGAAAAAAGAATAAAGTTGGAGTCCTTCGACTTGCTGATTTTAACGCCTAGTACAGTACAATCAAGATGACATAATACTGGTGTAAGGTATATGAAGAGATGGATGGGACAGAACGGAGTCTGGAAATACACTTCCACACATAGTTAACTGATTTTTGATGAGGATGTTAAGACCACACCCTGGGGGGGGGAGGAATAAGAGTCTTCCAATAAATGACAACTGGACAATCCTACCCCTGAGAGTCTATGTTGGACAATAGAATGCAGTAGAGGGTGAGCTGCAGAGCCCAGGACTTAAAGGTTTTGCAGCTTTCCTTCTTCCACTGTTGGAACCTTAATGCCACCACTCAGGAAGCCCAGGCTAAACTTGCTGAGGCCGAGAGCCCACGCAGAGGACAAATGAGGTGTCTCAGCCAGCAGCCAGGATGCATGAGGAGTCCCAACCTCCCTTGGCTCAGAGGCCACTAAGGGCTCCAGGCCCAGCTGGGCTGTCAGATGCTTTCATAGTTTGGGACTTTGCAAGGGGGGGGACAATTTAATACAAAACACATAGTTCATATAATTATTTTTCTATGAGGCTAGACTCTCAGGGGGTAAGATTAACACTCATTACAAAGGGTTGATTGGACAAAGGGTGACTGGATTCATTGGGGCCATCAAATTAATAGCTGTTTTGAGGGCCTAAGTTTGCAATACCTCTCACACATCTATGTGGACATGCTGAGTAAGCAGTTAGGTACATGAGTTTAAAATGGAGAGAAGGCTAGAGATTTAAACTGTGAGGTAAGGGGCTGGGGAGATAGCTCAGTAGAATAAGCGCTTGCCTTGCAAGCGCAAGGGCCTGAGTTCAATCCCTGGTTCCGCAAATAATAAATAAATAAATAAATTATGAGGTAGGGCTATAGCCGTTAAATCCATGAAATAAGGAAAATACATAAAGATTCAGCCCTGATGCATTTCAACTTTGAGGGCGCTCACATGGCTCCAGGGGATAGAACAGAGGATCCCAAGGGCGTCTGCTCATCTGGGCTGCCGGGATGCCCATTCGGAACACAGCAGCCTTAAAAATGACCACCTAACCACAGCCGGTTGCCCATTGCTGGTTACTTGTAACTAGTAATGCACAACTGGTCCACAATGACTAGATAAAATGGCTAAAAAAAAATTGCTGGTTGTCCATTGTTAGTTACCAATTACTAGTTAACTAGCTATAGAAAATGTGATGACAAATCATTGTAGTAGCTAGTGATAAGTGATCTGTTATGGATAGTTGAGGGTTACTAGCATTAATGAAATATAGATAACTAGCTATAGCTAATTAGTCCTAGACAAACTATGATTAACTAGTTGTAATGACTAGTATTAATAAGCTACAGATAACTAATGTTCAACTAGTTATAGGTAACTAGCAATGGGTAGCTGGTTGTGGGTAATGACTGACTCGTAACAAGTGATATTTAACTAGCAGCTGGTAAATGTTGTAATAGTGGTCAGGTATAACTAACAATTGTTAGCTAGTTGTGAGTAGCAAGCAATTATTAACTTGAGATTAGCTAGTAGTTGAAAATTAGCGATGGTTTACTAATAGTTGGTAACTGGTCATGGAAAACTAGTTTTGATTAACAAATTAATAACTAATTGGTAAGTGGTTAGCTAAATATGGATAGCTAGTAACCAGTAAGTAGCAATGGTTAATTACTTGGAAGTTACTAATGCAGCGATACCGCCATTCACAAATTTGCACCATGATTCTGGAAAAGATGGCCACATTGGTGGTCATGTGAGAAAGATTGCCACGGTCCTGGTCACTACAAGATGCAGTTCCCAAAGAAGACTGAAATGCTGTGGTGAACCAAATTGTTCAGACAAAAGTATTCCAGAACTGAGGCACTACTGTAATTGCTAACTACTGATGGTTCACTAGTAGCTGGTAGTTTGTGAGTTACTAGTAACTAATGTCAGTTATTTAGTTGTGAATAATAAGTTATGGATAATTAGTTGTGGGTAACTAGTAATTAGCAGTGAGTGATGGTTAGCTAGCAGCTGACAATTAGTAAAAGTCAATTAGCTGCTGGTGACCAGTAACTAGTAATGGATAACTAGTTGTAGATAACTTGTAACTAATGTTAACAAATTGTGGGTAATTAACAATCAATAATCAGTAACGGTTAACTAGTAGTTGGAAAGTTGAGGTGGTTAACTAGTTGCTGGTGAATAGTAACAGGCAATGAATCAGTCCTGGGTAACTAGTAAGTGGTAACTAGTGATGATTAACTAATTGTGGGTAACTGGTAATCAGTGATGGTTGAGCAGTTATGGATGCCTAGTTATTGTTAACTAATTATGGGCAACTGATAGTTAACTAATATCAGTTAATTAGTTGTGGATAATTCATTGTGGCTAACTAATAATTGGTAACACATGATAGTTAACTAGTAGTTGGAAACTAGTTGCCAGTGGCTAGTATTCTGAGTTGTTAACTAGAGATGGTAACTATATTTTTGGTAACTGACCAATACCTACTGAATGTTAGTAACTAGTAATTATTTACTAGTAGAGTTTAACCAGTAGTTGGTAAGTGGCTGTGGCTAACTAGTAGTAGTTTACTAGTTGCAGGTAGCTGTTAATGGTTAACAAGTTGTAACTAGTAACCCTAACTACTTGTGTTATGGCTTGTATTTAGGTGTCCCCTGAAAGCTTCCTGTGCTCATAGGTGGCTGCACCCAGGGCTTTGTGATGCTGCGATTAAGGGTGTGTGGTACTGTATCAGTCTACCCATTGGATGGGTGTGTGGTACTGTATCAGTCTACCCATTGGAATTGGTACCACCCAAAGGGCTGGCAGTCTGGATGGGACAAAGGTGAAAGACTGGCTGACTGCTGTTTTTGCTGCTTCCCTGCCTCCTGTCTGCTTTGCCACTTTGCTGCCTTGGAGTCAGCTGACTATAGACTGAGACCTCTATAAGCTGTTAGCTGATATAAATCTTTCTTCTTTTTAAAAGAACTCTTAAAGCTTGATGAGTTGATTTCTAATTTTCAGTGGGTTTCTAGCTTTAAGATGGGCAAAGGATTTAGGTAGATGTTTCTCTGGAGAAAATACCCAAATGGCCAATAAGCACAGAAAAAGGTTCAACACTGAAATTACTCATTAGAGAAGTGCAAATCAAAGCTACAGTGAGAAGCCACTCTGCAGCCAACAGGGTGAGTAGACTCAGAGGCAGTTTAGGAGGGCAGCCAAAGGTGTGGAGAAATTGGAGCATTCACACAGTACTCACAGGGATATAAAGTGATGCAGTCACTTTGGCAGTTCCTCAAAATATTACACGGGGAACAGCCACGTGGGCGGGAAACTGCATTCCGTTCAGTGCAAGAGAATTGAAGCCTATATGTTCATATAAATATTGTGCACAACTGTCCATAGCTGTGCTGTATATAATAGCCCAAAAGAGGGACCAACCCAAGTCCTCAGAAACGGATGAACAAGGTGTGGCAAGGTTGAATTTCCTTGGAATCATAGTGAACGGTGCAGAATTCATACAGGTCAGGAGACATCTGTTCATATTCTTGTGTCTGGTTTTATTCATTAACTTAAAAAGATTTTATTAGTACATATTTGTATATACATAGTTTATAG
>NW_004524738.1:1296189-1298090 GCF_000260255.1 Octodon degus
TATTTTATTTATGTGTATATATAGAGTCCACCAAAAACTGTATACACACTTCAGGAAAAGAAAAGCTTATATAAATATTTTAATACTCAACTTATGGAGGCATCATGAGAGTCATACAAGTTACCTTTGGCCCTTCAGCTACCGGAGGTGCTCAAAGTGGTGGCCGCCAGCTCCCAGATGTTAGCATGGCAAACCGCTGCCTGGGTGACCTCCGTCACTGAGACTTCTGCACATGTGGCTTCAGTTTCTTCTCTAATGGCAGCAGTGTAGTGGGGTTTCTGTGATTTATGACATCCTCTAGGGTCCCCCATACAAGGCTAACAGCATCTGTTGAAGAAACATCATACTTGTTTTCATTTCTTGAAGTGCATATACAGTTTTTTGTGGACTCTGTATACTCGTAGCTTTTTCTTAGTGCTGTCAGGTAGACTGGAGAGAGTCTCATTGATACGAAGATCTCTTTTGTTAAAGCCTGCTTTCCTGTGATGTGTTTGTGGATTTTTTGGTCTGAGGATACTGTTCAGCTCTATAATAACTTTTCAGCATAGTTTAGACCCTGAATTCTGTTGGCTACAATGATGTCAATAGAATCAAGGATCCATCCATCATATACATTAAAATTAGATAATTTCACCCTTTTAAATCAATGCCCCTCACAGACTATATTGTGCTAGGACGTGAAGAGGCAGGAGAAAGGGATGGGAAGCCAATGATAAGAGAGGAAGAGGTGCTATATTGCTGGGTAAAAAGAAAGGAAGTTGGATTCCATCGGAATTGCTCTTCAGTCAGGTAAGGACTGGCATGGAGGGTGTACGAGAGAGCAGACGGGGTAGACGGGTTGTGTGCAGGAGCTGGTGATAGACTTGGAGACTGTGAGGTTGCTGGTGTCCCATAATGTTTGTTGGTAATTTTGTTTGATTCTCCTAAGAGTGTGTGTGTGGGGGTGGGGTGGGTGCTGAAGGATAGGAGGAAATTTTTTTTTATTTTATTCATTTTAATGAGAAAAAAAGATAAAATAGCAATGAAACAGTTTCAAAACAGGTTAGTATGACAGTTACAATAGTTAATACACTGCATATTGTTGTCTTCCTAGGAGTTATGCAGAGGACAAGATGTAGACATGATGTCTCATCTAAACAATATTAGTAGAAACTTTCTTCTCAATGAACTAAGAAAAGTATCTGTATATCTATCCTAACTATCTTGGATATACATATACATTTTCACACACACACACACACACACACACACACACACACACACACACACGGTCCTTTATTTATATCCCTCTTTTTTTGGTTTTGTTTTGTCAGAGATGGGTGTTCCATTGCTGTAAGAGAAGCTGTATTTGGAGAAGTCTTTAAAGGACCTTTTCATACTTGACGCCAGATCAAAGATTGTAGGTACTTGAGTTCAACAAAATAGCCCAATATAGCCCAATAGTCCATAACAGTAGTGGGCTATCAGCACAACTGGCAATTATCTGAAGTTGTTAACGTGAGCCTTTTACAGCTCAGCATATTAATATAGCTCTACTTTTATACCTCATGGTTACACTTTTCTGCTAGATGGTTAAGACCAAGTTGAAGTAAGACCTATGTAACTCAAAATGTAATTTTTGCTATCTGACAAGGTCAGTCAAATTCCCCCAGGATAAATCCTGGAACCATGTACAACACCTTGTGGGTCTTTTGTCAGTGTCAGCCATCTGGATGAATCATGGCCATTGCTTGACCAATTTGCTCCCTGTGAAAGCCTGAGAGAATTTTTTCTCTCTAGGTGATGTTCCTTAGGCACACTATGCATCATTGATCACTTTCCTCTTTGGCCCCATAATCTCCTTGATCAGAAAATTTGGGACACCACTGAGTTACAGGATGTCACAGCACAGTTTCTCTTAT
>NW_004524738.1:1298480-1313943 GCF_000260255.1 Octodon degus
CCCCACAGACAAAAACAAAAAGCTCTGCGAGTTATATCAGCGATGTCGCCCTCCACCTCGTGGATCTGATCGTCTCGAAGGCCAAAGAGTGAGTATCATGGACATGGCATCTTGGCTTCAGGGGTCTACCTCACCTGTTCTCTAAACCTGGCTCTCCCAGGTTCTAATCCTTGGTGTCTGTTCCTGCTCCGCCCACAGGAACCACCAGAGGGCGCTCGTTCTGCCCCGGCTGCAGAGATGAGCTCTGGTGCCAGGTTGTTCTCTGACTGAATCACAGAGATTCACTTCCTTTGCCCTTCTCCCTTGAGGTCTCCTCCCTCTGGGAGGATGCCAGCAATCTTGGTAGAGTGCTGAATATTCCACACACCACACTCTCACTGTATGTGGAGTAAACGCACGGCTTATTACTATTTTTCTAAAAATCTGTGTTAGGGGAAGCCTTTCTCTCCTGGTATGGCGACCCAGGTCTGGGGACCGCTGCGCCAGGGTGCAAGGCAGCGAAACTCCACAGCCTCATCCTTTCGGTTTGGGGTTATCTAACTTCACGGCACCCAGTGGGGAGGGGAGTTCGTGTGTTTGTTGAACAATCTACACTGTGGGCC
This sequence comes from Octodon degus, assembly GCF_000260255.1. Lineage (NCBI taxonomy): Eukaryota > Metazoa > Chordata > Mammalia > Rodentia > Octodontidae > Octodon > Octodon degus. The sequence goes on from NW_004524738.1 coordinate 1,299,083, forward strand.
GAGGAGATAGCTAAAGGGCATAAGCGCCTGCCTGGCAAGTGCAAGGTCTTGAGTTTGATCCTGGCTACCAACATAATAATCATAGTCCTAATCATAATGATCTACAGAGAGAGGCTGCCTTGCTCCCAGCCTCAGTGCAGGCCTTTTCCAAGAAGTTAATACCTTTGGAGAAAAACAGCAGAATGCGCTTGAGAAGGGTGAAGATAATTCTGCAGCTGTTTATACTCCGATGTCGCTGGGAGCAGTGTGTATGGCGCTGGCCTCGAGGGCTGGGTGCTGGGTTCCCAGTCAAGTCCTTTCCTTCCCCTGGCCCGTGCTGTGTATTACTCTACATGTACGGAGGTGTCCGCGCCAAGTTCCGAGGTTCTTTTGTTCATACAAATAGGGAAAACACACTTACCTGCTTCCTCTCACTGAAGTAAAATGAATTCGGACCGCAGGAAGTAAATCTCCCCAGGATGAGTGTAATTACCTTAGAATGTAATAAATGTCCCTAGTATGGAGAATAAGAGGGATTCAACTCTTCAAATCTCTTGGGAAGTGTCTAGTGTTAGGGAGGCACCAGCTCCAGCTCCCAAGGCTGTGGTGGTTCAAATGTAGCAGAAGATGCCTCCCACCCCAGCATACTTCAGCTAGTTGCCCAGGTAGCAGTTCCAGTTCCGGTTCCTGTAACTTTTGTTTCTTTGAAACTGCTGGCCACTGTGATGCATGTTGCAGGAGCCAATCCCCAATGACAAGCCATCCTGCTTCTGTACTTCCTGCTTGCTTGTCCCATATAAGCCCTAGACCACCGGAAATCAGAGCCTGGTATTTTGGGAATGATCTCGATCGCTGTCCATTGGTGTAAATAAATCTGCCTTCAGATCCTGGATGTCTTCTCCATGTTTCTGTTTGCAGCTGCAGCAATAGTCCCGCTGTCCAGAAAACCTGGACCTTACAAAACTGAAATATTCATGCAGATTTTTGTCCCAACGGCTGTGTAGCAAAGGGGCAGAAAGGAACCAACTGGGTGGGCTCTGTGTGAGCAACTGGGCTGTGCATTTCACTCAGCTGCGAGCAGGCTGAGTCTGAAGAGAGAGCCAGCACTCAGCAAGGAGAGAACAAAAGTTTTAAAGGGAAGGTGGTGGCCAGGTTGATGCAGGGAGGAGTCGCTGCCCTGAGGAAATTGGGGGCAGAGGCAGTATGGTCATGCTTCTTGGGATGGGTGGTACAATAATTTATCGACCTTTCTGGAACCAGGAAGTTGGGGTGTGAAGTCTTGTCTTGGTTCTTTGAAGTTTCCTGTTGGGTTTGGCGGGAATGGCCTCAGCAGCAGCTGCCTTTTACCATGAGGAGGAGAGTCACAAATCAGAGATCCAGAAAGGTGGAAAGAGCCCAGGGTTCTGGCTATTTCCTTGAGCAAGCCCCCTCGGATTCTTTGCTAGAACTCAAACAAGAGGTTAACTACTGCATTTCTGCTATCAGAATGGAAGGACAGATGAAAAAAAAGCAAAAAGGAGGACATGGGGGAGATAAACAATCACTACAATGCTACGGTACAGACAGGAGCAGCCGTATTGTCCTTGTGCCATGTGCCCTGCACAGAGCTCTCCCCCATCCTTCCCCACTCTGTGAGTGGCATCACCGATGGCTCGGTTGCCAGCCTCCTAATTAGTAGGCATCATGAGGTCTCCCCTTCTGCTTCCTTCACCCCTTATCCCTCTTTCCCACTCATCAGTAAGGCCCTGGGCTCTATGTATGGCCTGCTTCCTACTGTCTCCCCTGCTACCCACCATCACCACACTGTGCCTCTCCATCTACCACAGTCCACTCTCAGGCAGGCAGGGCTGGCCTCAGCCCATCAGGGACTGCAGCCTTAGCATCCTTCACTATTAGAACTTGCTTTGAAGCCTGTGTGGCCCTGAGTGATTTCCTCAATCTCAGCTTGAAACACTTTAGTCCTCACTGGGTTTGCCCAGCCAGCGCTTGGCTTTCTTCCCTTCTAGCTCCAGCACAGATTTTTGGCCCCTGCTGTTCCCTCTGACTAAATGCAGTTCCCTGGCCTCCTTCATGACAGGGACTTTGACAACTGAGGTCTCTGGACTAATGTTATTTCCAAGAGTTCCTTTCCTGGTCACCCTCCCTTCCCAGTTTATGTCAAGTCATCCTTCTTATTTTCTTCGCAGCACTCCCCAATCTGAAGCTGTCTTGCTTATTCTTTGATGTATTTCTCATCCACTGCCACCTTTTCCCTACCTGGACATCAGCTGTTGGCCCCAGCACATTCACCATTGTGTCTACAAATTCCAAGGCCCAGCCACCACCTGTGCCCTTAATGAGAGCTGCTGTTGGTGCACATGACAGCTGCCTCCCTTTCTGTGTGGGATAATAGGTGCTAACTTGCTGCCTCAGCAGGCCTTGGAGACCTGGACCCACCCCCCAGTGCCTCTGTCCTCTGGCTGTTTTAGTTTCCTCTTCATACTTCATGCTTGCTGGCTGTCTCCCCTCTATTCTAAACAGCAGCACCTGTAATAGCAGGCACACTCCTGTGTTCACCACTTTTACCCGAACACCCAGGATGGGAATGCTGGTGACACTAAATACAGCCAGCCCTGAGATCCATGGTTAGGGACTGGCTAGGGCTGCCACGGACAGCAAAATGCATGGATGTTCAAGTCCCCTCTAAGAACGCCAAAGCATTTGCATGCAATCTGTACAGATCCTTCCGTGTGCTTTAAGCCAACTCTAAATTACTTATAATACCTACTACAGCGTACATGCAACGTAAACAGCTGTTACACTACATTGCCTGGGAAACAACAAGAAACAGTCTATCATGTTCAGTACAAATGCAAATTTTCTTATTTTTAACAGTTTCAGCCTGCAATGGACCTGGACATGCAGAATCCGCAGGTAAGGGGATCAAAGGCAAAGTTTTTCTGGCCCCTGGCCACAGCAATTCCTTTGAAAGTGCTTATTCCACTGAGCCAGTTCCCTGGCCCTTCAGCGACTCTTGAACACAGGACTGAGGAGCAGTTGACATCGACCATGTGGCCTATGCGTAGAACAGTGGCCCTTCGCAGGAAGAGTTCACTGGCCCCTGATTTAGATGATCCCAAGCACAGTCAGTGAAATCAAGGCAGACAGTACCTGCCTGTGCACCTTGACAGGCTCAGCACAGCTGGCTGTGTCTCGCAGTGGGGCACTCATAAGAACCAGGCTGGTGTTTGTCTGCCAAGGAACAGGAAAGGAGGACAGGCGCCAGAGGCCCAGCAAACGATGCAGATCACAGTAGGATGCAGGGGCAGGGGAGCAGTTTCAAATGCAGGCTAGGTTTCAAATTAGGCCAAGTACTCCCCTGAGCTTACTTGAGAGAAGTAGCAAAAGCAGGGACCCCGAAAGACATCCTGGAGTGCGGGGCAGTGGGGAGAGCAGCATGTGTCCCCTGGCACAGAGAACACAGAGGTGCTCTGCGCTTGGGGAAGGTGACAGAGTGGACCTCAGACGCCTCACAGCATCCGCAGGAGTTGGGGTGAGCCTCCAGCTGTGGGTTCCTTGCTATCCCACACGTCAGCCTGTGGGTGTCGCTGCCCTGGGAGGAGCAGTGGCCTCGAGGGAGGCGGCGTTTCCATGGAGTATGTACATAGAGTATGTTTCCATACTCTACAATTTCTAGAGTAGCCCAAACCCAGCGCCTTGTCCTGCAAGCTCTCAGCAGCTGGAGGAGAGGCTTTTCTTTCTGAAGGAGCACTGAGGCAGAGCACTGGAGTGCCCACCACGTTTACAGGACGACTTAAGAGGAGCACATGTCCCGTTCCCCTGGAGCTGACACCATAAAGTGATGGACATTCACTTTGCCGTGCCTTCCTTTTTAATGCATGAATTACATATAACAGATACATAGTACATGTGTTACGTAATTATAATTACATATACTCGGTGTATATTGTGCATGTGAAGACCCCGGGCACAGGACTGTGCTCTAGGCATAGAAAAGAAGGCATGAAACAAAGTCTCTACCCTCCAGGGGCTCACGGTCCAGGGAGCAGAGAGGGAGGGACAGAAGCCCTGTGAGGGTGGCAAACAGAGCCGTACTGCAGGAAGGGTGGAGAAGCTGCCAGCAGACGCAGGAAGAGGCTTCACGGAGGAGCTGACCTCTGCGCTGGCCCTGGGTTCGCAGACATGGGTGGAACTGGAGAGGGCTTTGCAGACAGCAGCAGGGAGTTGGCAGGTGCAGTACCTGACCCTGAACCTTAAATTGGACTTTCCTGACCCTTACATCCAGGTGGTTACATACATTACCACTAGATGGCAGCACTTGCCAAACATGCTTGCGACAGTTGTGATCAGTCTCAAGCCTACGTTTGAGGTGTGTGCATGTGTGTGTTTGTGTGTGTGTGTGTGTGTGTGTGGGCACGTGCGCACGTGTGCAGGGGGGATGCTTAGGGTTGGAAGTAGAATTTTTATGACTAAAAAGACCACTTATTTAAATTAAATTTCCTATGGCATGCATAGTTTTTCATGTGTCAAAGAGGGTCAGAAACCAGGTAAATCCCAGTATTTTTCATAGTTATTTCCATGTGGACAGCAAATTCCTGGAAGGGGGAGGAGGACACGGCCAGTGGCGGGGAGCGTGTACTCACGTCCGTGGCGCTGCACCTGATGCTTCCCTGATCTCCAGGGGGCAGCGTCTTCTTGCTTGGCTTCACCATTAGGTGGACAGTGTTTGGGCAACAGTGATCTATAGCTCTATCAGAGTCAGACAGTAGGCTGCGCAGCCTCCGCATTTTACAAATACAATCACTTCTTAACCAGGCCACTTGCTATCATGGTACCCTCAGAGAAGCCTTGCTTGAAATAGCACCGGTGGGTCCTAGGCAAGGCAGAGCGATCCGTTCAGCCAACGTGTGAGGTGTGAGGCGTTGGCTACGCGCAGTGCGTCAGGGAGAAGGTCAAAGCTGAGGTGTTAGTTACGCACAGTGCGTCAGGGAGGAACGTCAAAGCTGAGGCGTTAGTTACGTGCAGTGCGTCAGGGAGGAGGGTCAAAGCTGAGGTGTTAGTTACGTGCAGTGTGTCAGGGAGGAGGGTCAAAGCTGAGGCGTTAGTTACGTGCAGTGCGTCAGGGAGGAGCGTCAAAGCTGAGGCGTTAGTTATGTGCAGTGCATCAGGGAGGAGGGTCAAAGAGGCGTTAGTTACATGCAGTGCGTCAGGGAGGAGCATCAAAGCTGAGGCGTTAGTTACGTGCAGTGCGTCAGGGAGGAGTGTCAAAGCTGAGGCATTAGTTACGTGCAGTGCGTCAGGGAGGAGGGTCAAAGCTGAGGCGTTAGTTACCTGCAGAGCGTCAGGGAGAAGGGTAAAAGCTGAGGGCGGTGTTCTCTACCTTGCAGACCCTTATACGTGAGGAAAGCAGAGAGTGGCCCACAGCCAAGCCCCTCAGCAACCCGGCTCTTTCTAAGTGAATACAAATGAAAAAAAATCGTGTTTGTCACATGGACGCTGATTCATCCATGTCCGATGAGTTGAAGACAGAAAAGAGAAGAGGCCAAGGTGAAGAAACATACGCTGGGACACAGCCTAGGGGTGTAGAGAGGCATCAGGGAGGCCGCCCCCAAAGAGGTCCTCTCCCTTCACTGTGTGGCCCTGCTGCCAAGGGTTTTGGGGGACTCCTAGGTGTCCTGTGGAATGAGAACAGAGCAGAGGGCTGGTTCCCGGGACCATGAGCCAGTTCCTGGGTGAGGGGAGGGTGGCCGTTCTGTGGCAGGTCAGGCGGCACTGTCAAGTATGCCTTAAGAGCATCTCAGCAACAGAGATGACAGATGTGTGTTCCGTGTTTTTCATGGTAGTAAATCAGCTGGTAATATCTAGTAACGGAAATGAGGAACAAGGAAAGGGAAGGAGACGGAAGAGAGAAAAGAAAGGCTATGGAAAAGCATTATGTATTGTTTAAAATTTTAAAGAAAGAGAAGTGTATTTTGGCTCATCGCTCCAGAGGGTTCGGTCCATGGTTGGTCAGTTCTGAGGCCGAAGTAGTACAGTGGAAGGGCCTGCAGAGGAGAGGGGTGGCCAGAATGTGTTATTTAGAAATGTGGATGAAGTTCCAGGGGCAAAAATAGCTAAGAGTCAAAAGAGGTTGTGGTCATCTTCTTACCTTCAATGCATATCTTCTCAATCTGTAGTCTCAAATTTCAGTGTGCCCACAAAACACAAGGAGGACTGACTAAGCATCCAGGGCCTGGAGATCCTGCCTCAGCAGGTCTGGGTTGAGCCCAGAGCCTCCGTGTCTAACCTGGCACGGGAGAAAGGCAGAACACTCTGGGGGGTCCTGCCGCTTCTAGGTGGGCCACAGCCGACCTCAACTTCTCTTCCAGCTCCATTCTTTCCTAGTTCTGTGCCCCGGGGTGAGTCGCTTCACTTCTGTTTCTGCATCTAATTATAAAGGACTGAGTTGGGTGGAGACTTCTTGAATTTTGGCAAATGTTAAGCTTGAGGGTGTGATGAGAACTGTAGAAAAATATAATCTGAAAATTCACACCCAATCCCAGTGTTTGTGAACTTTTCAGGGTCCTGGAGAATCCAGGTTACAATCTCGTGGAATAAAATTGTTTAAAATTTTAAAGAAAGAGAACATGCCCTTATCAGAACACTGCCACACTCGAGACAGCAGCTTTAGGATTCCAACCTGTGGGATTTTAGGTGCTGGGCACAAGAAGAGGCAGGTGGAAGAATTCTGAGGGCAGGAGCTCAGATTTAGTAGGGAAGACAGAGGATGAAGTCAACCATTCCAAATGCTGTGTATCATACAGTGAAAATGTAGATTTCCCAGGGTGCCATGGGCACAGAGACAAAGGGCAGATGACTTGCATGAAGGAAAAGGCATGGGAGAGATCAGAGGACTTCCCAGAGGCAGTGGGCTATAGGCCTTGCTGTTTTTTGTCTAGTTATCCCCCCAAAAAAACAAAGCCTCGTGTAGTCACGGGGCAGATTTCAAGAGTTGTGATTAATATATGATCCAATGCTGGGATTATGTGTGTGAGTCCTGCCCTGGGGTGGAGAGCCTGAAAGCCTGAATGCAATATAAGGAAGGAGGGAGGCTTGATCCCTCCTTCTTCCTCTGCACTGCTGCCACTGCTCCTGCAATTTTGCTTTTGCTGTTTTCTGCTGCCGTGAACTGCTGCCCTCTGCCACATGCCACCCTGCCTTGGAGCCAGCCAAGTGCGGACTGAAACCTCCACCAACTGTGAGCTAAATAAACCTTTCCTTCCTTGACTCTGCAGGTTAGGTAGTCTGTTCCAGTAATGAGGGCAAAGTAACTGAGAAAGGCCTCCCCTTGAAGGATGAGCAGGAGCTGACAGTGACCAGAGGGGAGCGGTGTGAGAGGAAGATAGAAAAGCGTATGCAAAGCAGAGAGTGTGGAAGAAATGACCAGTGTGCCTGGAGCAGAGGCCAGGAGGGCAGATGGGGGCGGGGGAGGTGAGGTGGAGAGTAGAGTTGGGCTGAGTGACGGCTTCAGTGTTCTTTCCCCTTCACTGAGAGCAGAGCAGAGCTAGAAACCTGCTACCTCCAAATCTGAGGCTCAGAGTCTTGGGGAAGCTGCCTGTCCTCATTGTCTTCTGGTTTCTGGTGCTAGAAGAAACATGGTAGAACTAGGAGGCCTGAGCAGGTCACTGTGAAGAATGACATTGTAGCCGCCCTGCTTTGTAACCCACTGCCCCCAACTTTTTGTTTTATTGACTGATTTTATTCTCCAAAAAATTGAGAGCTGAGAAAAATGTTAAAATAGAATCATAATCCCAAGACCTGGTGAGGACCACGCCGCATCACAAACAGCAGGAGAGTCAGCCACAGAGCACTTGGCAACCTGAGTCTGAGTGGCTGCACAACCTGGCCTCAGGCTGAAAGGGGGATTTTCAGGCTGGGAATGGGAAGAGAAGGACAATGGGATGGCAAAGGATGCAAAAACCCAGGGCAGCTGACACTCTGATGTGTGCCCCGTGACCCGACCGGCGTTCCTCCTCTCCCCAGGGGAGGGCCTGCCCCTATGCTGAGCTGTGATCGGGAACCCTGCCCTAGCATGGGTCGCAGAGGGTGGCTCCTGCCTTCCGTGACCCTGGACTTGTTCTCCTAAGAACAAATGACCGTTGACCATCTGGCCACGCACCACAAATTCCATTAATCTCATTGAGATTAGGAAGCAGTGAGGCCAATGGCTTTTTCAATTAGGCCTGGGCTGATCTGAAATCAGCACCTAATCCAGTGGCCTCCAGGGACCTGAGATAATGAGCAGAGCCGTACCACGGCTTCCATGCAGATGAAAGGTCACCCAGGCTTAGACAAAGAGGTCTAAGGACCTTTGGCCCTCACACCCACACAGATCATCCTGCCCCTTCCCAGAAAAAGCTGAGCTGTCTCGCCATACATTTTTTTCACTTACAAGCCCAATGGAGGCAAGAGGAAATAGCATAAGAGCATAGTCAAAATCATTATGGTGGGAAACTGCTACTCTAGAAAAACCACTCTGTCTAGGATCTGAAGGAGAAAGGTAAAACTTGGACCACTTCCCCACAATGACCCTGATTTTAATTTCATGGTAGCCTGTGATTCAATGCAATTCTCTTCAGCTATTCTGGTAGCTTATTCCCATGGGCAGCCTTGATCAACACTTCTGGGAGACTTAGCTACTTATGTCCTGAGGGTAGAGATCTCTGTCTGTCAGGGTTGTGATCAATTCTTTATCCGTATAAAAATCAGTGTGAAACCCACCCGGGGTTTGAACTCAGATGAAATAGAAGAAAGCAAGTGGAATGTATTAGCTAAAACCTATGTCAACCATCATGCTTGATTATGAATTTGAGAAATAAGACAAATAACCCACCACTGCCATAATTGTTATCACAGTTCTGTAAGTCTAGACAAGATGATAATACAAGAAAAAAATATGTACAAAGATTGGGTGGGAAGAGATAAAGTTGTCATTATTTGAAGATAATATGATATCAACAGGAAGAGAGAGTGAAAGAGAGAACTTGGCAATAAACTATATAGAAGAATTGTTTAAAAAAACTAGACATCACACCAGGAAAGACACTGCTCTCAGAGAATGTAAGTAAATAACATGAGCCTTACAAGTCCCTAGTTGATTCTCTTGAGAGTTTCTAGGGCATGGCACATTTAGGGGGAACTAAGGCCAGCTGGAATTGAGGAAACAGAGCCACGAGTCCATGAAAATCGAGTCAGCCAAGTCTGGGGAGTAGAGAGCCAGGGAGGTGAGGGCTGCAAGGGTGGAGGACTCTGAAGATCCGCAGAGAGGGCCCTTCAAGTAGTCACCAGAGAAGTGATCAGGCAGGGCAGGAGACCACCTGGGGCAAGGAGAGAACCAGACAAGGTGTTAGAGGGAATGCTGCCTGACACACACCCTCAGCCAGGAGTAGTGCCTGTTCCTACCTGTCGAAAAGGGAAACCTTACGATTTCCAGGATATTTACTATTTTGCCCTGAGAAGCCTTGTATCAGAACTCATGAATAATTAGTGCTACTCAACATTCCTGTTCCAGTGCTACCTAGGAAATCCTGAAAACAAAACCCTTCCTCCAAGATCAAAGTGTTTGGAAGTAACTAAACCATATCCCATGACTATTTCTGAGACTATAGCTCAAGAATATTACTGGGAACACCAAACGATCCATTATCTAACACAGTACATTTGACAGTGTAAGGCTCCAATCAAAAATTACCAGGCATGCAGAGATACAGGGAAAAGTAACCCATAATAAGGGGAAACTCAATTATACCTTCTCTGAACTTACATAGAGGTCAGAATTAGAAACCTAGAACGCTGAGAGAGTAATCACCCTTGTATTTCCTATTTTCTCTGTGTCAGTGTCCTAACGTTTGTGGTGAACATACACTGGATAGGTTGGAAAGGTTACGTATTAGCAAAGAAAAGATTAATTAACCTGAGGACACAGAAACAAGTACTGTACCAAGCCACAAACTTGGAGAGAATCGAAATGGAAAAAAATAAAGCATCAGTGAGCTGTGACACTTCAAGCTGCCTAACCAAAGTGCAACTGGGGTTCCCAAAGAAGAGGACAGATGTATGATGTCTAGGGACATAATAACCAAAGACATTTCTAAATCTGATTAAAACTGCTACCGTGCAAGTCCCAGAAGCTGCCCAAGTCCCAAGCACAAGAAGCAGGTCATTATGACCTCCAACAGTGTGTCATAATGAACTTGTTCAAAGCCAGTGGCAAACAGAAAATTATCTAAAGAAGCCAGAAAAAAAAGGACATGTGACACAGAAGAACAGAGGTAAAAATGCAGGCAACAATGCAACACAATCAGTGGAGAAACAGCTTTAAAGCAATGAAAGGAAAAACTGACCCTGCCAAGGAACATGTGTTCAGAAATGAGGGCAATGGTCAGGCTGTTTGGGGCAAACTCCGGCTGAGAGAACTCATAACCAGCAGCCTCATCCCCTCCTTAAATATTAAGGCAGGTTTTTAACCAAAAGGAAAATGATATTGGCTGGAAGTCTGGATCCACCCAGAAGAAGAGAAATGGCAACTACGTGATAATATTTTAGGGATTGTTCAAAACTCTTTATTGCTTAAGCCTTTTTTTAAATTCTTTTTTTTTCAAAGTTTTATTGATAAACAGATAGCAATGAGACAGTTTCAAATCAAATCGGAAGTACAGTTTCAACAAATAATACACTGTATATATTCTTAGTGGTTAATTGCTGTACAAGATGCAGACTTGTGATCCTATTTACAAACACCATTAGAACAAATCATTCTATTCATTAAGAGAATGCAACTATATATCTATCCCAACCACTTTGAATACACAGATACAAAATGGACATTCATCGGTATACCCCATTTTTTCTAAGTTCCGCTATTGAGTATTATAGGTGTGTAAACTCAGCAAAATATTCTAAAAGAGTCCAGTAGCCCATAATAGCATTGGGTCTTCTGTTTAACTGGCAATGTCAGAAATTATTGACCTGAGTCCCCCACAGCTCAACTTAACAGCATGGCTTTATTTCTTATATTTCGACTTCATACTTTTCTACTGGATGGTTAAGACCAAGGTAAAGCAGGACCTATGCAACAAGAGTTGTAGCTTTTTGGTCTGAGAAGGTCAGTGAAATGCCCTCAGGATTTGTCCTGAGATCCTGTACCTCAGATTGTAGAACCTTTATCAGTGCAGCCATGTGGATGAGTCACGGCCATTGCTTGGCCAATGTGCTGTCTGTGAAAGCCTGAGAGAGTGTCTTCTCCCCATGTGACTCTCCTTAGGCACACTCTACGTCATCGATCACTTTCCTCCTTGGCCCCATAATCTTCTTGATCAGAAAATTTGGGACACTACCGAGGTACATGACGTTACAGTACAAGTTCTCATATGTCCTGAGTCTTAATTGACCTTAGAAGACTAGGGCCAAAATGTTGACTTTCCTTGTATCCCTCCTTTTTCTCTAATTTTGGTCTGCAAACTTAGGTTGTTAACCATCCGGAAGAAAAGCTTATTGTTATTATCAAATGATTTGGGCTATCAATCTTAGCCTCACTATGCTTAAGCCTTAATAACAATAAAACATACATGAAAGTAAAATATATGGTAAAAATAGTACAAAGGTCTGGGGGCAGGAAATGACATTATTCTTTTTTTTAAAGCCTAATATACCCAAAAAGGTACAATATCACTTGAAGACAGCACGCTGTAATAAGATAAGATGTGAACTCTAAACCTAATGCAGTTGCAAAAATAATGATGACTTCAGAGCTGATAAACCCACAGAGGAGATAAAATGGAAATATATGCTATATAAGTCGTCCTAAGGAGGAAAGATGAAATGAAGAATAGAAGAGACACAGCAAATAAGCAGAAAGATGACAGGCTTAAACTAGACTGTATTAATGAACATTTCTTAAAAAGTTAAATTGCTAAATCATTTTATCAGCCAAGAAGTGGAAACACACATAAAATGAGAAAAATGTCCATGGTGACAATTGTCAGTCTGCACCAGTACAAACCACCCTCTGAAGTCTGGCTCCAAATGCTCATCATTTCTTATGAGTCAGTTGATAAGCTGGGGTTAGCTGCACTCAACAGGGCAGGCTTGTTGATTCAGCTGCAAAAAATACGCTGGCTAGATGCATACTCCACATCCGGGCCAACTGGGGTTCTCACTCTCTGAGCCTCGGTTGGGTTAAGGAGACTTTTGGGAAGTTTTCCTCAGCCTTCTGGCACCCAGGGGTATCCCTGATGTATTCTTGCAATCAGAAGAGGGCAGAGAACTGGGTCAGCACTTTCCAAACCCCTGCTGGCATCACAGCCAATGTCCCATGGATCCATGAGCATTTTAAAGTTAAGAAGAAGGAAACCTGATATCAGATGGAAGTCCTGCAGGTGTGGCCCCAGGAAGGACTCTCCCTCTTGGTGCCTCGGGATTCTTTCTGGCAGAACAGAAACTGTTGTCCAGGCTTGGTCTCCCCAACAGGTGGTTGGAAAAGACTTGAGTCTCGTCAAGTTATGTAGGATAAAGTTCAACATTTACTCTAGTCTTTGGAAGTCTCCCCAGTTGTAATAAAGCATATCAAACAAAACTAAGGTCCAGAGTATGTCTGCATTACCTCTTCTCAAAAGGGGTTAAGCAAATGGAGGGAGACACCTGACATGCTGTTTGGGGAGGGTGACTTGGTAAATAAAGGCCTGAATCCCTCTTATCTCTCTGAGTCCTGCTGTTGCTCAAGATATTGTGGTTCCACTTTGCCCTGATTTTGGAAAACAACTCCCATCAGAGATATTTGTCAGAAAAAAATCAAAGAGTGCTGGCAGCCTCCAGTCCCCTGACTTAGGGAACAGTTCAGTCAAATAATATTTAGTTGAAATTTAACTGAGTTGTCAAAAGCTTTGGTCAAAGGAGGAGCTGGGGGCAGCATATAGATGTGATTTGTGAACATCCCACATACACACACCTCTCAGAATATGGGGTGATCTGGCTCGCCACTGTGAGTGGCCAAGGTATGTGCTGTGAGCCCTACAAGTACCCTGCGGTCCTGTGTTTCCCCAGGCCATTTCCCAAGAGCATTGAGCTTTAGGGTTTCTAGGAATTGCTTCTAAGGCTATTGCTAAACAGTCTTTGGGCATGAGTTGGGTTTTCCCCTCTTCACTCAGTGGAAGCCATTTGTCTTCATATATAATCAAGGCTCGTCCACCAGGCCTAGTAGCTTAAATTTGTGAGAATTATTTTGTTTACCATTCACTCAACCATTCCATGAGCACATTATAGAAGTGAGTTATTTCCATTCTCAGCAGCTCTGTTAAGCAACAGAAACACAGGTAAAGCACAGTTCCACTGTCCAGAAACTTACACATAATGAACAAAAGAAAAACAAAAGTAGAAGTGTCATTACAGACCCCACATCTCCAGGTCTAATTTTTATCATTGGATCCTAATATCTGATCATTAATTCCTAAAAGTTGAAATCTTCCTGATCATAGATCCATACAGTGAAAGAAAGGAACAGAAATGTTGCCTTTTGTGATTTATTGAGTATTTCACTTCTTAACCAATTTCTCCAATGTTTACAAACGTGACAGTTCATTCAAAGTTTGAAGCACAACAGAACTGAGGCACTTTACAGCTAGCAGAGAGCAGTGACCCAAATGAATTCTACTGAGCAGTGGCTATGAGGGTCAACACAGGTGCTGGGTATGCTGTCAGAGTTTTAGGGACACCAGGCATATCCAGCAAGGGACAGTCATTAGGGACTGAAGTAATGATGAGGAGAGGAGAAGGCATGGTGCACAAGCCCAGGAGTAGCTGCCACTATGTTATTACATCATGATTTCATTCATCATTCACTGAACCTGTCTCCATGCCAAGTTGGAAACACAACTGAATCCTTGTACCCCGATGCCAAGCACATTGCCTTCCCCATATTGAGCATCACAGAGGATGCCACAAACACAAGCAACCTCTTGATGTCACACTTGTCCCCCACATGCACCATCGGCTCTTCCCTCCCCCAGTGCCCACCTAGAATGGATCCTCAAATGCTCTCTGTTAGGACTACAGATTCTCTCTCCAATCATGCCCCCCAGAACTGCCACATTCAGCCCTCATCCTCCCTTGCCAGAATTTTTGCAAGTGTCTTCACCTACACCCTACTTCCAACTCGTCTCCTCTCCATCCCATCTTTCATGCTGTCTGGAATGCAACCTTCCAGAGCCACAGGTCTGATTCTCTCAAATACTTGTTCTGACTTTCCATCACCTAGAACAGTAGATCCCCAACTTTGTCACTAGTGTATCAAACCCATGACTTTTTTTTTTTTTTTTGGTCCAGGGATTGAACTGAGGACCTTGTGCTTGCCAGGCAGGCACTTATTCTACTGAGCCATCTCCCCAGCCCCTGCCACTAGTACAGCAGCCTCACTATTTAATTGTTTTGGTCTTATCATCATATGTCTTCATAGTGATATGTCTTTCAGCTCCTTATCCTTTCTTTCTTTTCAGTGGCTCAAACCCTGGCCAAAGAGGATCCATGTCGTTGGAGCCAGAATGAAGGCACCAGCCACCTGCAATCCTGTGCAAACAGTGCAGACCCTTGGGCTTCTGCCTAGGCATTATTAACAATTTCAACTCCTTCCACCTTTCCTTTTTCCTTTTCTTTTCCTTTATTTTCTTTGTGGCTGGCTCGGCCCACCCTGGGGGCAGGGCTGGCTCAGCATGTGGAGCTGGGGATCCAACCGTGGTCCCTGCATGCTTGCCTAAGCTTGCCTAAGCAGGTGCTTTGGACTGCTGAGCTATCTTGCAGCCTCAATAAGTAAGAGCCTTTCTCTCTTTCTTTCTCTCTTCCTTCCTTCCTTC
>NW_004524738.1:1314133-1323993 GCF_000260255.1 Octodon degus
TTACCCTACTGAACTCTCTCCTCCTTCTGGCTTTTCTGACACCTTGGTAACCAATGCCATAGATGAACTCCACTCATTTGAAATGCTTAGGTTCATATCTGTTTTCTGTACTGAACTCTGCCCAATTGAATCCTGTCCTATGTTGTGAATGATATTTCTCTAAGCTATTCCTTTAAAACCTTGACCTAATCTTAAGCAGTAGTATCCATAAGATCATACATTGCCATATAGTTTTTCTAATACATATTTGATTAAACATATAATAAATATTTTAAAATGTCTCCCTGTGTGACAACTAACACCATCCCCACCCTGGGCAAGCACCGTTTTGGGACCGCCCATGCCTCCCCCATCCCCCGCCATCTGCACTTCCCCGCTGGGGCTCCCCCATCCTCCTCTTCCTTTTCCTTTTCCTCCTTCTCATTCTCCTCTTCATCCTCCCACCCTTCTGCAGCATCAGTGTGTTCATACTTTTGTACATTTTGTATCTTGACTCTTTCCCTGACCACAGAGCCCCTCCTTATGCTTAATTCAGACCTTCCCTACATTGTGAAGCATTATTCAAACTTGATTCTATCCAAAAGACCACCTCAACATCCTCTGTACACTCTACTAGATGTGAATCTCCTTTGGAGCTTTGAATGGAATCCTGAATTTCAATAGCAGGTCAGATGATGCTTATTGAATGAATACCTTTTATTAAATTGAAATGAATACCTTACTGAATGAACACCTTTGTTTTCTCTTTTGAAAAATAGAGATATAATGCTTACTTCATAATATTCTGAGAACCATGATAATACTGTTTAATGTTATGTTATAATTATTAATAATAGACTAGAATGAATAGGATAGAATGGGGCTTTATGTGCCAGGCTGGCAGATAAATTTTGAGTTCTTTCTTCTTTCTTTCTTTTTTTCTTATTTTTTGTACCAGGAATCAAACTCAGGTCCTTGCACTTGCCAGGTAGGTGCTTATGCTGCTGAGCTGTCTCCTTGGTCCTTGAGTTCTTTCGTGATTACATCAGTCTGCATAATCTCTCCACTGCTGGCAAGGTAATCCAAAGGCTCTTCCATTCTGCCATCATTGAAGACCCTACAGCAAATCCCAGAAAATTCTCACTTCATACAATGAGGCATTCCTAAAGGCCTTTAGGTAGATGACAGAGCTCTTCAAGCAGCAAAAAATTCATTCTGGATAGGATCTGGGCAATATAACCTCACTAAATATTAGAAATGTCTCCTGGAGTAAGAACTTTGAGTATAATGAATATGATAAAATTATCTACCAAACCTTATCCCTCATTCTGGATCTGAGAGGCCCTATGCAGAGAAGCCTCACAAGTGTAAGAAATGGGAAATAGGGCCAGGGAGATGGCTCAGTAGAATAAGCGCTTCCCTGGCAAGCACAAGGGCCTGAGTTCAATCCCTGATTTGGCAGGAAAAAGAAAGAAAAAAGAAAGAAAGAAAGAAAGAAAGAAAGAAAGAAAGAAAGAAAGAAAGAAAGAAAGAAAGAAAGAAAAAATACTTTTAGCCAAAACTAAATCTTTATTCCTAAAATATTTCATGATGGAGAGAAATTTTGTGAGTGTTGGAAGCTTCCATTTGAATTTTGCCTCAGTTTGCAGAAAATTTGGAGTAGGGGAAAACCCTCTACCTGGAAGATATGTGGGGAAATCTGCAGGCTTCAACCCAATCTCACCAAGCATCAGGATTCTCGTAGTAGAAAGAAAGCTTCTGAATGTAATGAACGTGGGAACATGTTCAGTCAGAGGCAGTGTGTTCTGAAACATCAGACTACCCATCCTGCAGAGAAGCTTCCTGAATGTAATGACTATAGAAAAGAGTTTGGCCAAAAGAAAAACCTGCACCATCAGCACATTCACTCTGAGGAGAAACTTTTTGAGTGCAAAGACTGTGGGGATGCTTTTGTTCAGAATTCAGCCTTGTTGGACAGCAAACACTCATGGGTGAAAAGCTCTTCCTATGTAAGAAGTGTGGGAAAGCCTTCAGTGGCAAATCAAATCGTACTGGTTCTGAGAAAAATCACATTGGAGAAAAACCCTGTAGATATAGTGAATGTGAGAAGGCCCTTGGTTAGAAGACATACTTCATACAATATCGAAACAGCCACTTTGGAAGGAAACCCTATGGATGTAATGAATGGCAAAAAAGAAACTTTCAGTTCATTTCACTTGTTGTATACATAAGGATTTATTCAGGTGACAAACTTCATGAATGCAAGGGATGTGGAAAAACCTTCTCTCAGAGTTCAACTCTGTGTACACAGGCAACAAATTACATAGGTTGCAAGGGATGTGAAGGCTTTCTCTCAGTTCTCAACCCTAGCTCTGCACTTAAGAATACACACAGGTAGGAGTTTTATTATGGTAGTGAACTAGGAGAAGCTTACAACTAGAGGTCATATCTGATTAGACCCCAGAAAATCCGTACTCTAAAAACCTTTGAGCAGCTTCAAAATGGGAAAACACACACCGGAAATATGCATCTCACAGTGCATTCAAAGTAATTATTTTGAAGCAAAGCATCACAAATGAGGTGAACTTTAATGAATGCTTGAAGCTTAGCAGGCACCCACGATTTATACTGAAGATAAAGATATTCATATTGTGAGAAGAGTATGCCCAACTGAAAAACCTACAGCAAGAGCAATGCTGAAACTTTAGATGCATTGCTCTTTTTTTTTAAAACTGGGAATGGAAAACAGGCCTATTATTGCTCTCAAAATAGATCTGGAGGTCTTCACTAGTGTAATAAGAAAAGAAGGTACATATATAAGGAAGACAAAAATATCACTGTGACAAAAGTATCACTGACAAATGATGAAGCTTGGTGATATGGTTCAGCAGAGCAGAAGAGATTCCAGAAAAAGACCTGTGCATTTCTTAGAATTTGGAATATGAAAGAAACAGCATTCATAGATGAGGAAATCATGTAACTGTTTTAAAAATTAATTTCAGGTATTTGTTCTCATAGGCGAGGGCAATAGAGCATTAATTATACACAAAAGGAAAAAGCCATGGGATTGAGGACAGAAATATATATATATATATATATATATATATATATATATATATATATATAGTTGAATACTAAAATGATTATGAGGACTGGTGAGATAGTTCAGTGGACTAAGCACCTGCTTAGGCAAGTGCAGAGGCCAGGGTTCAATCCCTGGCTCCACATGCCATGCTGGACCCACCCCTGGGTGTGCCAAGCCCAAGCATGGTGGCACGCACCTGTAATCCCAGCACTGGAGAGGCAGAAAACAGGAAGCACACTATGAGTTTGAGCTGTGTAGTAAGACCCTGCACAAAATACAAAAGACAAAACAAAAGAAAATCTAAAATGATTATCACCTTGAGGGGAAAGATTTCTTACAACTAATTAAAAAATACTCAGTAGTTCTACTTGTGTAAATGCTAAGAAAGTATACACCAAGTATTTGACTAGTTTGATTTGCAACAGACAGAAACAACTTAAGTGCCATCAGGAACAAAACAGAAGCCTCTCATGAAATATACATGTACATCTATAAAATGCACTAATGGAAAGATCTAAAAAATGCTCAGAGGAAAAACTCAAATTGTGGACTAACATGTATAGCATAATATGGTTTTGTAAATTTCAGTTAACGTTTCATGAAATTTAGTTCTGTATATTGGTATTGGCTACACATGTGTGTGTAAATGTTTTTTAAGTTAATTGGGAGGTTACAGATCAAACTCTTGGTGGTGGTGGACTGTGAAAAGTGGGAAAGGGGCTCCAACCTTTTATATAAGTATTCAGTTCTCCTAGAGCCTGCAAATAAATCTATGAAGAAATTGGGTAATTGTGGATTGTGATATGTGGATAGCTTGCCTTATTTTCTGTACCTTTGTGCTGTTTTAAAATTTTTCAAAATCAGTAAGAACAGGGAGTGGGGTAGGGAAATCTGTACAGTCAGAATCATGTTATAATGGATTCATTCACAGGCAAACACTAAACTTCTTATAAAAATTATTTCTAAAATTTATCATCAGTGAGTAAATGCATTTGTTCTTTATAAGAAACTTTTTAAATTAAAATTTAAAAGGATAGGGCTGGGGAGGTGGCTCAGTGGAATAAGCACTTCCCTGGCAAACTCAAGGGCCTGAGTTCAATCCCCAGTTCCGCCAAAAGAAAAAAAAAAAAATCAAAAAAGGACAGCATCGAAAATTGGCCCTAGGCCAGGGATGTCCCCAGGGTACCTGGGCAGATGCAAATGCACCATCTTCGTTCCTTGTGGTAGAGCTTCACGTTCTTTTTTTTTTTTTTTTAATGATTTAATATAAACTTTATTCCAGAAAGTAAAGAAGATAATCTACCAGGAAGATGGAACAAAATATTATAAATTTTTTTGTTATAAGTTTTAGTGACATTTTTAATTTTCATTTTGGGTATGCCTTAATCAGTTTCAAAAAAATGTAAAATCTCACTATACAAATTATTTTGGTTGTCAGTTTTAGTTATTAATGCACAAATTTCCAAAAAAATGAGAAACTTCTTTTTGTGTGGAATGAGATTGTTATTATTAACTAGTAAACTAACATGTACATTAATGAGTACATATTTAAAACATATTAATATAGGTTATTTGGTAAGAACTTCATGTTCTTTTTTAATTTGTTTTATTTTTTAATGATTTTATTGAGAAATAAACAGCAATGAGATAGTTTCAGAACCGATTGGTAGGACAGTTTCAATAATTAATACATTGCATATTGTTGTCTTAGTGGTTATTCATTGCACACGATGCAGACCTGATATCCTGTCCACAGACACTTGAACCTAACATTCTTGAAGGGCAGCGAGCACTCAGCAGGTTAGGCAGTGCACCCTAGGAAGCTCCAAGGTCACCTGGGTTCTGCAGAAGAGCTGGCCCAAACCCAAGTCCCTCCCCTCTGTGGCCCTGGTCTAGCGGGAGGCAGAGCTTCCCAAGTCACCTCCAAAGCCTCCCAGGAAATGGGCAGCTACCCTGCAGGCTCCCTGGGACACATACACAGGCAGAAGCCCCTGCTCTAAAATGAATGCAAAGTATGCCCTGGCCACAGAGAGACACCTCCACTCCTGCTCAGTGTCTGAACACTGGCCACCTGAGTAGATGGGGTGTCTACTGGGCACTGGATTGATCCAAGTCATTGGGTAACCAAGACCCAAAGCTGTCAGATCCAAAGCTATCCATGCTGTTGGATTTTTTTTTTTTTTTTCACAGAAGCCACTTGAACTTTGTCATTGTTACTAAGCTTATCTCATCTTATGTTTGCTCATCCCCTGGGTGGAAGGGTGGAAGGTGTCATTGCTCTCTCTCAATTTTATGGACAAATATAAGCATTCATTTATGAAATGACTACTATTCTCTGTGGCCTCAAAATACACACACACACACACACACACACACACACACACACACACACACACACAAATCTGGATATAAAGGGGCCTTGGGCTTACTATGAATGTCTGTGTCTGGGGTCAGGGAGAGAGAATCGTTCCCTTACTCTGCCAGTAGGGCTGTACACCAGCCAGGAAGCTGCCACCTGCCCACCTGCTGGGCCAGGACCTTGACCAACCTCTGAGCTGTCCATGTCCCTGCATTGTATCCATGTCCCAGATGCTGCCTGGAACAGGGTAGGTGGGATGTATGGGGTCTCAAGGGAGTGGCTCAGAGGTCCTGCTCTTCTTCAGGTAGAGAAAAGTTACACTGATCCAGGCTTCCTCAGAGGCTTCTGGGATTGATGCTGACCTGCCCTTTGGAGAAACGTTAATAACTCTCCTTTCCATTCCACACTTGAGAGCCCAGAAGGCTGCACTGTGTGGTAAAGCATCTGAAAGTCATGGTCAAGGGGAGGTCTGGATGTGAGACCTCTATGCCAGTTTCCCTTTATCTAAGGAGAGATGTTGGGCAGCCAGTGTGGCGCATGAGCGTGTGGTGTACCTGGGCTGGAGAGCCTGCTCAACTAAGTACTTGGTAAATGGGATTGGGTGGGGATGGTGAGGACTCTTTAACTATTATTTACCTTAGTGATTATTGATTTCTTTTAGGCTTCTTCCCCTCCCTCTCCTCCTCTGTCTCCTACTCTTCCTCTTCCTTTGTCTGGCATCTGAGAGATCAGACCCAGGACCTCCCCTATGCATTGAGCCACTCCTCCAACCTGTAAGGCTTACTGACTCACTTCCTGACTGATTCACTTCCTGGAAACCTTTGGAAGAGTTCTTTAGGCAGTGGGTAAGAGGAGTGGACAAGGTCGCAGGGATGGTCTTGAATTCAGCCCTGGCTTGACCACTGCAAGGTCATCAGGCATAGATAGGCCACTGCTAACCCAGGCCCAGAGCTTCAGGTAGTGGGTTTAACAAAGATGCCAGCTGGAATGACACAATAGTCTGAAATCTAGATGAAATGAGCTTGAATTCCCCTGAAGCCCGACCAAAGATTTCTGGGGACGGCTGCAGTAAGACACCCATGTGGACATCATCGTCCTAGAACTGATTTTAGGAGGGCAGCCTCGGCCCTATCACAGCAGTCCAGAATGAAACAGCCTTTGCCACCTTCCTCTCGCTTGTACAGTGACTCAGGCCCTACATCTTACTGAAGCTTCGAGGTGGCAGGGAGCAGAACTAGAGCTGGGTGGGAATTCGCTGGCAGCACAGCAGCAGCTTCAGGCTCCCCAGCAACGCTGCTAGAACCTTCTCTAGTGGCCACCGCAGGTGGCTCCTTGCCCCAAATCTCTCAGTGACCCTCTCTTCTTCTGTTCCCCTGGGAGGAAGACACCCCACCTTTCCTGGCCTCCTGGGAATAGGGCAGCCCTTGCCTGGGCCAGTGGGGCTCTTGCTGATGCACGGATCTGGGGTCTCACTCCCCATCTCTCCTAAGCAGTTTATCCATATCCAGTCATTCACACCCATGCGTGCACTTGTGCACAGGCACACACAACCCTTCGCCGCCCAGCTCCAGTTGTTTAGTTCTGTGAGGCTGGAGTGCTGACCTGACCGCTCCCCACCTCTCACACTCCCTGAACCACAGAAGCCACGGCCTGGTCACCTTCCTTCCATCTTTACTTCATAGACTGAGCTCCTGCTCTGTGCAGGGTGAGAAGAGCACCAAGGGGAGCACACAGGGACACAGGGCCAGGAGAGCTTGTTCCAGGGGCCAGTGTGAGGGCTGGGGAGGCGAGCTCAGAGGACTCACAGAGGAGCAGGCAGAGAGAACGGCAGAGGGGGAGACGGGGGCACAAACACAGAGGACTGGAGGCCTGTGATGTGTTCAGCTGGCCTAGGGACTGTGACCTGCAGAGACAGAAGGGTGTGTGTGTGTGTGCGTGTGTGCGTATGTGCGTGTGTGCGTGTGTGCGTGCGTGTGTGTGTGTGTGTGTAACTGGAGCTGGCTTTACAAGGCCAGCAGCCCTGCTAGAAGCTCCCACAATGGCAGTTGCTCACCAGTTGCTTACCAAGCCCAGCATGGGAGCTCATGGCAGCAGAGGGAGAGCCCCGCTGGAAGGGTCACTGTGATAGGACACAGGACACCAGGACTCTCCTGAGCCCTCAGACCTGTGGCCTCAGGAGCAAGTGGGACCCCAGAGGCCGAGGCTCCCACCTGGAGAGGGCCGTGCTCAGGCCGTGCTGCAGGGCCCGCTGACCACCACAGCACAGAGGCCTGAGTGAAGGCAGGAGACTGGAGGCTGCAAGCACAGAGGCCCACCCCAAGGGCCAGAGGGAGGGAAGAGCTGGGCGAGGAGCCTGTCCAGAGGTGCCTCAGAGGCAGGGCCTGGGGCTGCAGGTCCACCGGGTGCCAGAGCCTCTGCACTTCAGGACAAACAAGAGCGTCCAAGGTGGCTGGAAGCATTTATGTGCAGTCTGCCCAAGGCCAGGGCGAGACAGGGGGCCCCATGTGTCACCCCAGGGCAGGTCCCTTTCCTGCCTCCCAGGCAGGGGTGGGGCAAGGGAGCAGACTCTGCTGCTCTCTTTTTCTGTCCCTGCTGATAAAACACATCTCAGTTTCCACACCTGGCTTAGGGCCTGCTCTGCCCTGTCATGCGTGTTTGGATTTTGTGCTTCAGGAGAGACCATGGGGGCTGTGGAGTCTCCTAGGGCGTCGGCGCCTTCCCTACATAGAGACAGCACGGGGGGCTGATTTCAATTCTGTGCAGTTAAGCGTGTGTAAGGTAAGGACAGGAAGGCATCCTAGGCCATGTAAATACAGTTTTGAGCTCAAAGACATTTTTCTGTTTACACACACATATTCACACATGCACATATGTATGAAAGCATATGGACATGTCATCACACATATGCATGCATACACATGGGCAAACATGTATACATATGCATGTATATGCATCTAGGCATATGAACACATAATTAAACCACAGTACATATATGTCCATATGTATGAGACAGGGAGATAGGATGTGGCTGTCACTAGCCGGGAAAGGAGGGGTGGCAAGATCCTGGGACACAGGCAACACTAGAGCCCTGCTCATGGCCTTCTTGTGAGAACTCCAGGAAGTTTTTGATAGAATGATACAGACAGGACACCAATGTGGGCTGTCACCACCAAGCACTGGCCTTCTTTATTTCGCTTGATCATTGTTGGTTTGAAGTTGAGACAGTCAGAGAATAGGATTGCTACCCCTGCTTTTTTCTGAGGTGCTGGGGCATGTAATATTGTGTTCCATCCTTTGACTTTCAGCCTGTGGATGTCTTTATGAGTTAAATGTGTTTCTTGTATACAGAATATTGTTGGATTTTGTTTCCTAATCCACTGTGCCAGTCTATTTCTCTTAATTGGTGAATTGAGTCCATTTACATTGATGGTTAGAATTGAGATGTATTGACTTACGAATGACATGTTATTTACCTGTTATCGTTTACTCCTTTTTCTCCTGTATTTAATTGCTTACCCTATTTAGTTGGTTGCTTCCGATCTCATTCATGGAGTTCTGATCATTTTGGTCCCTCTCTAGAACATCTTTCAGTAGCCTGTGTAGAGTTGGCTTTGTCATCATGAAATTCTTTAGCTATTCTTTGTCATGAAAGTATTTCACTTCTCCATCAAACTTGAAAGAGAGTTTTGCAGGGTATAGTAGTCTGGGCTGGAATTTGTTTTCATAGAGTACTCGAAGTACTCTGCTCCATGCTCTTCTTGCCTTCATGGTTTGTGAAGAGAAGTCGGCCATAATTTTGATGGGTTTTCCTTTGAATGTGATCTGCTTCTTTTCTCTAGCAGCTTTCACTATGTTATTCTTTTGCTAAATTTCTGAGATCTTGACTATTATATGTCTCGGTGTGTTTTTCATTGGGTTGAGGTTATTGGCATTCTGTATGCTTTGGTTACCTGAATGTCAGATTGTTTCTTCATATTTGGGAAGTTTTCTGCTATTACTTCTGCCTATATTTTTTTAATGTCATTTGTATTGACTCCTTCTTTCTCATTGATGCCTATTAGTCTCACATTGTTCATCTTTGCATCATCTTGCAAGTAATGGATTATTTTTCCTGCATCCTAGTTGTTTTTAAGAAATCCTTTCTTCCCTTTTCACTAGCTGCACCAGCGTCTTCAAGATCTGAAACTGTCTTCACTTTTACTTAAATGGTTTTGCAAGCTTGTGACTGAGATTTTAAATTCCTCTATATCTCTTTGACTCTGCTTCATGTGATCTATTTCTTTCCTGTATTGCTCATTCAAGGAATCCGTCATTTTTCTAATCTCCTCTATTTTTTTTTAATCAATGTCTTCTTTAGAAGCAGTTATTAATTCTTTTACTGCAGTGTTTTTTTCAGATTGGGTTTCCTCCCTATGTTTCTGTAGTTGATTCTTTACT
>NW_004524738.1:1325158-1332497 GCF_000260255.1 Octodon degus
GAAATTCCTACTGGGTGGGCAGGGTGGGGGAGGTGCTGTGGAGTGGTGGGGAGGCATCCCAAGGGGGTGAAAGAGGGTCTCACCCACTCTGCGCCTGGGCTGGGACGGCAGGTCCCGCTGGCGCAAGGTAGCCGGAAGCTCTCCCACACACTCACTGGGCCTGGGCTAGGACTGGATCTCACTGCCGAGCACTGACTGTCTTGTTTCTTCATGGTATTCCATCCTATGTTGTGGGCTGTATTATTTTCATTTTTATTTCTTCTCCTTATTCTGCAGAACATGTTCTGTTCCCCCTACTCTTCTGTGTTTTTTTTTTTTTCTATCTTTAATAAATGTGAGACTCTCCCACCATTTGTGTTTATTTTATTCAATTTTTTTTTTGGGGGGGGAGAAGAAAGAACCTAGAAATCACCTGTTAGAGACTTCAGCACCCCCAAATCCAGTAACATCCACTCATATAAGGTGTGGTAAAAATATGGTAAATATTTACTTTCTAATTTTAGAGAAAAAGGTCAATAAAAATAATACAGAATTTCAAAACAAGATGATAGCAAATTAACAACGGTAATTCTACCTTGTATTGCTATCTTCAAAGCAGTTGCTCAGATTACCAGCTATAGGCATGCAAAACTGAACAAACAATATAAGCCCTAACTGTTCCTTTCATTGCACTAATAGAAATTAGCGGTGCAATTATCTTAGCTACCTTGTGTATATGTATTTTTCCCCTTCCTTCTTTTCTCCTTTCCCCCATCCCAGTTGTTCTTTTCTTTGAGCTGATTCATTTTTTAAAAAGTGTGCTGCCTTACTTTTATGCCTTGCCATGAACTGCCCTCCAGTCCCCTCGCTGGCCTCGAGCACGCCTTCCGCCTCACCTCCTCGCGCCCGGAATCAGTTCTGAAGTCCGCTCGGTCGTCCTTCGTGGCACTACCCTCGCTACCACCGTGTTTGGAATTGGCCCAGAATTTTTACCTGTCAGGGTCATTTTGACTGCACAGAAGAGCCAGAAGTCGCCTTCCGCGAGGTCTGGTGGTCGCCTTCCACAAGGTCTGGTGCAGAGGGTGGCCTGGCAGCGCCGATACGTTCCTAAGAGCCCGCGTCTCCGTCGGACAGCCCTCAGCAGCCGCATTCACCGGAACTGTTCGTCGTGTCTCGCGAAAACACAGGAAGCCGTCCAGAACCGCTTCCGAAAGTGGCAAGAACGATGGGATAAACGCGTCTGAAGGGAGGGGGACTACTCTGAGGGGATTTAATGACCATGTGTCTTTGCTTAATATCTTTTAAAAACTTAAATATTAACTATATGTTTCGATCATACTGTGTGTGTATAATGCATGCACGTTCACACTTCACACACACACTGCTTTCATGAGGGATGCGATGTCACCTCGAATGTTAGAGGGCCTGGAGCGCTGTAGTCCAGAACCCTTTAATATTTGCTGAATTAGAGCAAAATTATGCTGGGCCCATCCTGGTTTATTTTTTATCATTGATCATTGCTCTTAGGAGTTAATGTTTGAACCTGGTCATAAAGGAATGATAGCCACTGACCTATGGCCCCATTTATAGAGAGGAAGAAGCCCCTATAAAACTGCCACCAGTGGGCAGCCTGGCCAGCCACGCTGTGGGCCAGCTGCAAAGAGGGAACCTTTTGCCACCATGAGCTTCTCGGGCAAGTACCAGGTGCAGAGCCAGGAAAATTTCGAGCCCTTCATGAAGGCAATTGGTGAGTGCACACGGGCCCCCGAGGCCACTGGTCGCTGCAGTGAAGAGCTGGCCTTCCGTGAGGTGGGAGTTAGTGTTGGATGGAATGGGAGGTGAGGTTCAAGTGATGACAAATCAGAGGTGACTTTGGTGATCTCTTGCCACTTGTGCCATTACTCACTGGACAAGGCCACCAAGAGGCAAGGGGAAAGAACACTCATCCAGGCGGGGTCTGGAGTAAAGCCCATGCCCACCGGCACTTGTTTGGGAGACCCTGTTCACCCAGTACAATGCATTCACCTATTCAGGCATGCATCTCTGATTAAAGAGCAGCCTCATGTCAAGCACTGTGCTGGATACATAGCAGGGAGACACAGAATGAAGAGCCATAGGTCACAGGTTAGAGAGAGTGAAGAGAAGAACTAGATGTAGCAAGTTATCCTCTACCATGTGCAGGGGTGGCTCTGTACCAGGCACGGGGCGAAGCGCTTGCTATGCAATGCTCCATTAAATCCTCACCAAAAGCTCTGAGTTGGGTACAATTATTTTCTTGATTTACAACTGAGGTGGAGAAAGGTAAATTGGTGTGACCAAAGTCACATAAATCAGTCAAGATTGGAAACAGGTGCTGCCTCTACAGAGCAGGGGTACAGAGGGAGGGAAGGGGGTAGTGAGGAATGGAAGGCTGGAAAGAGGAGCAGGTGCCCCCTAGGGGCCCGGGAAGGGGAGCATGTTCCAGGCAGAGGGAGCCCCGTGAGCAGAGGGTGCAGTGTGGCCAGGGAGCTGTGGGGAGGGAGAAGAGCAAGGAAACAGCAAGGGCAGGGCAGGACCTTCTGCTTTCAGGACTTAGGGTCTGCTTTCACCCAACAGTTACCCCATTTGTATGTCCGGAGTCCCTTATCTGCACAACAGGACCTGCCACTCATGCTATCAAGACATCTCTTGAGCCTCCATTCCTATAAGAGCCCGAGGTAACCTGGTACAGGCCCACTTTGTACATGATGTGTTGGCCTAACTATTACTAGCTCCTCCGGTGTGAGTGGCCCCATTTGGGAGAACTTTCTGGTCCCAGTGGAGAACAAAATGCTCCCTTTCCCACAGCAGAGCTACCAGAGTAGAGGAGCACTGGAGTGTGAAACAGCAAGCCCCAGGGAGGCAAGCTCAAGGTCACAGCAGCCAGGCCAGGCCAGGTTGCCCTTCTCCCCTCTCCGAGGTTGCAGCCCTTGCTGCTCCCAGGTCCTGAGGCTGTGGCCTCCACCTGCCCACGTCACAGCTTCTTTTGGTCCACCTGGGTCTTGTGATCCCCCCTACTGTCTCTAAACCTCTTGTGGCTTCCACCAGGGCTACCTGAGGACCTGATCCAGAAGGGGAAGGACCTCAAGGGGGTGTCAGAAATCGTGCAGAACGGAAATCACTTCAAGCTCACCATCACTACTGGGTCCAAGGTGATGACAAATGAGTTCACCTTGGGAGAGGAGTGTGAAATAGAGACCATGACGGGGGAGAAGGTCAAGGTAGGAGGCACTCCCTTGCCATCCCTGCTTCAGGAACCTCCCCTGGAGCACGGCCCAGGGCTTCCAGCCTCAAGGCTCCCATGCCTCCCAACTCCCACCCTAGTGCCCCATGTCTAAGTCTACCTTCAGTGGAAGAAGCAGAGATCGTGTGGGAAAGCTGGCCTTGTTTCCCCAGGGTTTGGCAGTGGGTGCTGGCCCCTAAAACTTTGTCTCCTACTTAGAGCACTTGGAGGAAGCTGGGCACAGAGCAGGGCTCCAAGGCTCAGGCTTTCAGCCTGGCTCCTGACTCTCAAAGAAAGTCTCCTGAAAAGGGTCTGGCCATGGGCTTGGGAGGGTCAGTGAGAGCTTCTAACACAAGCAAAATCATGGTGGCCTTAGCTGAGCCCAGAGCAGTTGGGAACAGGAGAGAACTCCTGGGAGAGGCGCTGGCAATGCCAGAAGCCCGAGGCCCAGGCAGGCACAGAATGAGCCTTGGGACATGCACACAGCTCAGGGTCTTGCGAAAGGGAGGCCAGCCTGAAGGCAGTGGGGGGGGGCAGCTCCACTCCACAGGCCTGGGGCCACAGAGACAGTGCCAGCCAGGACCCGCCCTCTGCTGCTCCCAAGAAACACTGCACCCCCAGTGCCCCCAGCGCCACAGAGCAGCCGGAGCAGCCGTCCTCCTAGATGGCTGTGTGCTGGGCTCAGCGTGCTCTCTCTCCACCTCTTCCCATTGCTCCTCATCTCTGCTCTGCAGATAGAGCACTGGAGACTGGGGCAAGCTGCAGGCCTTCCTGGGCTATGCCGTGGGGAGGAGTAGCCACCATGAGTTCTGCCACGGGCAGTCTCCAAGTGTCCACAGAGGGAGTTTCCAACCCAGACAGTGTCCTCTGGGCCTGGTTGGTGTCTGTGATTGCTCCTCCTGGGGACTCAGGCTTGGAGGGGAGACCACACATCAGGAGGATGGGTATTCTGGGAGGACCCGTGCAGACCCCAGCAATGTGTGTGAGGCCGCAGCCCACCATTGGCTTGCAGAATGCAGATGTCCCTGTATATTCCAGCATCTGTCCTGGGCACCGCTCAGGCATTGGTGCTCTTTCCTGAATCACAGAGCACAACTGAAGTCTGACAGATCAGACTGGCGTCTCCCTTCTGTCTTCCATGTCTCTCTCTGTTGGCACTGAGGTCGGGAGCACAGGGGCCAGAGCGCTTTGGTTGCCCTAACTGACACCTGCACAGGGAACCAGCTCACTAGCGAGGGTCGTGCTCTCCACGGCTTGTTCCCCACAGGCCTCTCTCTGTCCCTGCAGGCAGTAGTTAACCTGGAAGGCAACAACAAGCTGGTGACAACATTTAAAAACATCAAGTCTGTGACTGAACTCAATGGGGACACCCTGACCAGCGTAAGTTAGCGCCCTGTGCCTGTGACTCTGGGTGCTGGGGGGTGAGGAGCAGCTGTACTCCTTACCCCCAGGCCTAGCTTTATCCTCTGAGCCCCAAATTCTGACCTTTCTATGTCCTCTCCCACTTGGCTGAGGGTCCTTACGCAGCAGGCAGTTCCCACAGCATCTCTAAGCTTCCCAGCAGCAGTTCACTAAAGGGGAAACTGAGGCAACAAGTAGCCACAGAATGGCACAGCCAGCTTCCTCTGATTGGGTCACTCTCTTGGGGATGCCGCCCACAGCTATCCTGTGGGGGGCGACTCGGCCTCACACCACAGACTGTGCGTCAGTGTGCTTAGCTGAGGCCTCAAAATTCAGTGAATGTTTACATCTCTGAAAACTGCATCACAGCAGGACGGGCTGCCGCAGTCCTCTCCTGAATACCCGCTGCCCTCTCACAGGCTCAGTGCTTGGTCGTTGGCCACAACCTACCCCAGGGTCAGAGTGACCTGCAGTGTCTCTCCAGAAGCTCTGTCCCTCTGGCTGCTCTTGCCCTCAGATTGGGGTCTGGGGAGTCACAGGCAGCGTTAGCCAGCCCAGGGGGCCGTGGTCCCTGGGTCGATGGGAATGTCCCTCAGCCAGGGACATGTGAGCATCAACCGTGACTGCGCAGTCCCTGTGCCCACACCAGCACCGTAGAGCAGGACAGGGGCAGGGGATGAGCTGTCGGGGACGAGCCCTGGCAGCTCCATTCTCTGATAGCTCCACCTTGCCTACTCCTCTCCCCTCCAGTGAAAGAGGCAGGTTGGCGGGTCAGTATGTATTCCACGCACACGTGTCCTTGGTGCTCGACCTGGTTTGGGTACATAGAAGTGCTCAGTGTAAGTTTGAGGCACCTGACAGGATTGGGCAAGTTTGGGTGATGTTTCTATCTCAGCCAGCAATACAGAAAAAAATTCAGCAAAGGGCACCACAACTCTCCACAGAAAAAGTATAATACCAAAGACTTGACGTGATTTCACAAATAACCATTAACTTTTCCTCTGGTCCTGTGGAAAAAATAAGAATCTTGAAGTTACTTCATGTGTTAACATATTTTAGTCTATTTGGGGGTATTAATTATTTGTTTTATTCTTTTACATCAGCGAAACATTTCATGATTTCTTTTCTGGCATTTAGACCTTGACGCTGGGCGACATTGTCTTCAAAAGAATCAGCAAGAGAGTGTAGACAAGTCTGCATTTCCTATTCTTTACTGTGTAAAACTAATGTAATAAAGTGACATTTATTTTAAGAAAATATGTTTCATGTGATGACTTCTCATTGGGGATGTTGTTTGTATCCTGAGCACTGATCGTTTGCTTTCTGATCAGCTTTTGCAAGCACACCTTGTGTTCAGTCAGCTGAGGTTCTATTTTTATTCTTGCCCCGATGCAGAATGTAAGCTGCCTGTCCATAACAGAAAAGCCGTGTGTGCCTGGAGCTGGAGGGTGCCCTGGCATGGCCTTCTCAGGCGGCCAAACGACACAGACCTGAGCAACAGGGTGTGGGCTGGGCTGGCCTTGGGATGGCTCCACACAGACAAAGACCAGGAGCCCTGGGCAGGCAAGGGAGAACTGGACCCATGAGCAGAGCCACCACTGTACAGGCACAAGGGGCCAGGCATGGACCTACCAAGCGAACAACTTGTCTTATGGGAGAGCTGAGTGAGGGATTTTGCAAGAGACCTAGAACTAGACAGAGCATGTTGGGTGGAATTTTCCTCCATCCCACAGGAAAAGACAGTGTAGAAAGGGAGAAAGTGCCTGAACATTGCTGGGGTATTTTTTCTGGTCTTTTTGGGACAGGGTCTCTCTATGCGGTTCAAGCTGGCCTTGAACTCACTATATAGCCCAGGCTGGTCTGAAACTCATAGCAATCTTCCTGAGCCCTGGGATCACAGGCGTGCACCAGCACACCCACCTGCACACTACTTTTAATAGGCAACTCAAAATGTGCAGTTTGTTTATTTTTACAGTAATCAGGAATGAGAGATGTAAGGCGAGATGCCCAAGTAAAAATCAAGTAGTAGACAAAATATTGATAACAGCCAAGCCTTGTACAAATATATTCAATGGCTCCACTTTTGGGGGTAGAGATGTAAACTGGTGAAGTTCATATGTCTGGAACGCTATTTTATGGTCTCTCTTAATATTTTCAATGTGAAGGTCCTAACCCCTAGCAGCACCACCACAGAAGTGTTCATGCACAAACACAAAGAAAAACATAAGTGTTATGCCTGGAATTGAAAGCAGATCTTTACTGGTAATATTTTGTTATAACCATGCTCTGTCATAATCTACAATGAATTAAATGAGTAAAGTAAGTAGATATAAATATGCGGACATAGATAAATATCTATGGATGTATAGACCTATTTATCTCTTAGATAGACCATAGTATTTAAAAAAGCAAGTTTCAAAACAATATCAACATTATTCCTTTCATGTAAATTTTGATGCAGCACACGGTTATCTACTTTTGTGCATGAATATGCACATATTTCAAAAATAGCTCTTATCTCTAAGGTAGGAACAGAATTCAGAGATCAAGAGCTATTTGCATGATTTATATTATTTGATTTTTTAAAGGAGCTAATTTTATAGATAATTTTTATGAGAAATTTATTTTTTTTCTACAGTTTTATTGATAAACATATAGCAATGAGACAGTTTCAAATCAAATCGGAAGTACAGTTTCAACAAATAATACACTGCATAT
>NW_004524738.1:1336122-1362625 GCF_000260255.1 Octodon degus
TCCTGCCGGCGCAGGGTAGCAGGAAACTCTCCGCACACTCACCAGACCTGGGCTAGGACTGGGTCTGGGGGCTCCCAGAACTCGGCAGAAAATCCTACTCGGCGGGCGGGGTGGGGGAGGCCGAGAAATTTATTTTTTAAAAAACCAGATAATTTAAGTGAAAAATATTGAGCTGGAAGGCATGGTGGTGCTAAATTCATCCATGGTTTTGGACCTTCACTTTTTCTCCTATAAATGGCAAATACAGTACCTTCAGTCATGGCTCTTGTGCAGAGCCCACAAAGCGGTGCAAGCCAAATGCAACCTTGACAAAGCAGGAGTGCCAGCTGGGTGTTGGATTTAGAGCATTCACAGAACATCTGTCATGCATCGAGAATTTAACCACTGCATCCAGAGGCAGAGACACAAGGAGAGAAGATGCTGGCTTTGCACACTGTGATGATAAATGTTAGAACTGAGGCATATGGCTCTAGAAGGATATACCTGGTCCCCAGAGCCTTGTGCTGTGGCTCTTACCTTGGTCTCTGCTTCCTCAGTGCCACACATGAAGCAGCTCCTCGGCATGCCCTTCCGCTATACTAGTGCTGCCTTGCACCTGGCTAAGGGCCCAAACCCCTGCCACTATGAGCCAGCACTAATGTTTCATACTTCAAGGTTGCTTGTGTCTCAGGGGCAGAAAGTTGACCAACCCATAAGGGAAGGAATTAGTGTCCAAGGTCAGATAGCTTAGTTTTGGGACAAGTGGAATAAAGGCAATTTTTAGGTTTTCCTAGAAAGAGACAAGAAATTTGAGAATGAAAAAATATCTAATAGAATGAATACACTAGGTGGGAGGAGAAGTTATATAAAAGCAAAAGAAAGCAAATTAGCAACAGGAAAATAATGTAATGACAGGGATATGTCACGACCAGTCAGGAATAACTCTCCATGTGAATGGTCTCAATTCTCCAATCAAAAAACACAGATTGGCAAAATGGATCAAGTAACAAAATCCAGTGATATGTTGTATACAAGAAACATATTTAACCCCTGAAGAAATTCATAGCCTGATAGAGACCATTACCAAGCAGCTCTGAGAAGGATTAAAAATTAACCAGTTGGCTTTCTATGTTTGAGTCTGTCTTGGGCCTAGGCCCTTGGTCTAGAGACGGTCAGCAGAGTCATAGTAAGTGAATCCCTTTGAGTCACTGGTCCTGGATGAGGCCTGTAGTGGCCTGTGATGCCGTGACACCTCAAAGGACAAGACAAGGACACAGCTTAGGATTCCTGTCTCCAACCCCAATTAACTAGATAAAGACTGTAGCCATAGCCATCTCACTCCTGCGATGAAGGTCAACCCGGAAACAAGATAGTTCTCCTAAACTAACATTATTACTTGGAGAAGTTCTTGAATTGACTCCCAAGGTCATGCTCAGTTCTCATGCTTTGATTCTCCTGGAGCCCTAAAAATCATACCACTTGTCTCCTGTATTTAAGCCTTCACCATCCACTCAATTGGGAATGTGGGCCTCATCAGCCTACAATAATAGGCTCACAATTCAAGGACTAAAAACAATATTCCATGCAACTGGAACTTGAAAAAAGAAAAGCAGGTGTAGCTATCCTATTTTCAGACAAAGTACACTTAGAGCCAAACTGATTAGAAGAGGAAAAAGTCACTCCATATTGAGTAAAGGAACAATTCGACAGGACATGATACTACTTATAAACCTGTATGCACACAATAGGGTACACCTTACTTGTTATGTCCCTGATGGACATAAAATATCAGGTAAACATAAACTCAGTCATAGTGGGGAACTTCAATATACACCCTATTGTCACAAAGAGACAAGTTAAATAGACAAAAATCAACGAAGAAATACTTGAGGAAAGCATTTGTTGTAGGCAGGGTTTTCAAGAAAATAGGTCTAATACAGTACACATAATTTATAGAATTATAATATTCATCCAAAAGTCAAATGCAGAAGAGTGCAAGAGATCTGTCCATGCACTAGAGATCCAAAAAATACATGTGAGACCCTGGATCCTATAGCAATCTCTTATGCAAGTCTGTATCAAGCATCTACACTAGAAAAGCCCAAAGGCCAGTGGTGGAAGCTAGAAAGTCTGTGCCAGCGAGGTGAAGGATCTGTGCCACCAGCTGAGAGATCTGCACTGGAGCCAGGAAGTAACACCCAAGGGAAGGACCAGAGCTCCCTGATGAATACCACAGCCATTCTTGCAACAGCGAGGACTCGAGCTCCTCTGATAATGAGAGTAGTTGAGTTTATATTAGGAAAACCAGCATGAGAACTTTCTCCAGGAAAATTAACAGCATGCCATCTCATTTCATGCTATTGGCAAAAATCTTCAGGTAGGACTTCCACACCCAGAACCACACTGATTCAGTTCATCTGGATGTTACAAGTTGACCATTAGTTAATCCATCACAGCATGCAACCACATGAACTTAATAGATATCTACAGTGTTCCACTTCAAACAACACAATGCACATTCTTAGTACCACATGGAACTTTCCCTAAAATCAACCACATACTAGTCAACAAAGCATTCTTGTACAAACTCAAAACAATTGAAATTATATCATGCACATTATCAGACTATAATGCAATGAAACTAGAAACCACTATAAGAAAACCCTGAAATTCTGCAAACACATGGAAATTAAACAACACACTTTCAATAATCAATGCATTATAGAAGAGATTAAGGAAAAAATAAGGCAGTTCCTAGATCAAGACACTTATACCCATGTAAGCTACCAGAGTTTGTGAGATACAGATGATCGCTGTGAACGCCCATATCACAAAAACAAAGTAAACCCAAATAATGTAATAGTGTACCTCAAGGTCCTAGACAATTATAAAAAAGCAAGAACAATCCAAACCCAAAGTTAGTACAAGGAAGGAAGTTACAAAGGTCAGAGCATAAATTAATGAAATTGAAACTAGAAAAAAAAAATCAGTGCATAGAAGAGCTAGTTCTCAAAAGCATAGACAGAATAGGAAAATCCTTAGCCAAACTTACAAAAAAGGATGTAAGTCAATTCGATTAGAAGTGAAAACATAAAATTCAGAAGATAATTAGCAACTACTTTGCAAACTTGGATTAAAAAGAACTGGAGACTTCAGAAGAAATGGATAGGTTCCTTGACATATGTGAATTATCAAAACAGAACCAAGAATGTGTAAAAACCCTCAACAATCCAAAAACAGGCAGTGGAATAGAAACAGTAAGAAAAAAAGCACCCTACCAACTAAGAAAAGCTCAGATCTGGAAGGATTCACATGTTGAATTCGATAAAAACTTCAGGGAAGATCTAACACCAATATTTCTCATGCTCTTTAATGAAACTGAAAGGGAAGGTATATTCCCAAAGTCATTGTTGGAAATTACTAGTACCCAAATTCCAAAACCAGAGAAATATTTTACAAAAAGAGAACCATAGACCAATTTTTTTATGAATATACATAAAAAATTCTCACTGAGTGTGGTAGCACACACCTGTAATCCCAGCACTCAGGAGGCTGAGGCAATAAAGCGGTAGCTGTGAGTTTGGGCTACAAACTGAGTTCAAGGTCAACCTGGACTGCACAGAGAAACTAACTAAAAAAAAAAAAAAAAAAAAAAAGGAAAAGCAAAGCAAGAAAAAATTAAATAAAATAATGTTTTTCAACAAGATCCTATGATAAAGAACACAACAAACCATGAAAAGGATTATACATCATGACCAAGTGGTAACAGGCAAGGATGGTTCAACATATGCAAATAAATAAATATAATGTATCACATAAAGAAAAACATGGACAAAAAAATACACAATCATCTCAGTAGATGCAGAAAAATCCTCTGCCAAAATCCAGTATACATTCATAATAAAAAGCAGTGACCTTACCCCAATGTCATAAAATACACTTATGAAAAATATACTGCCATCATCATATTACATGCAGAAAAATTGAAATCCTTCTCCCTAAAATCAGGAAGAAGGGCCGAAGATATAGCTCCGTGATACAACATCTGCCTGGCAAGTTCAAGGTTATGAGTCTGATTCTTGGTACCACACACACAAAAAAATGATGAACAAATAAAGGATGTCCATTATCACCAACCCTGCTAAACAAAGAACTCAAACTGTTGCAGGAACAATTAAGAAACTATAAGAAATAAGAGGGATATGTATAGGAAAGGAAAAAGTCTAGTTATTATTTGTGGATGAAATTATATTCTACATAGATGACCCAAAAAAATTCACCAAAGACTTCTAGAATCAACAATCAATTTCAGCAGTGTAGCAAGGTACAAAATCAACACTCAAAAATCAACAGCATCCCTGTACAGCAATAAGGAAATGACCAAGAAAGAAATATCATTTACAATAGATGAAGAAAAATTGAATATTTAGGATTTAACCTAACTAAGGATGTTAAAGACTTATAAAGTGGAAGTTACAGTACCCTGGAAAAGGAGATCAGAGAGGACATCAGATGATGGTAAGGTGCCTCTTGTTTGTAGAAAGGCTGAATAAATGTAGTCAAAATGGCTGTACTTGCAAAACCGATGTACAGATTTAAAGCAATTCTTCATAGAATTGGAGAAAATAATCCTAGAATTCACATGGAACCAGAAGAGATCCAAAATAACTAAAGCAATCCTGGGTAAAAAGCAGAGGCTGAGGAGATAGCTCAGTTGTATAAGTGCCTGCCTGGCAAGCACAGGGTCTGAGTTTGCTCCCAGGAACCCCTCTCCAATAGTATAAAGCAGGAGACATCACAATCCCTGATTTTAACTTATATCACAAAGCTATAGTGACAAAACAACATGGTACAGGCACTGAAACAGACATGTAGATGAATGGAACAGAATAGAGGATGCATAAGCAACCCCAGGCAGATTCAACTATTTTATCCTTGGCAAAGGGACCAAAATGAACCACAAGAGGAAAGACAGTCAATTCAATAAATTATGCTTGGAAAATTAGCTATTCACAAAGTGAAGATTAAATCTAGACACATATCTCTCATCATGTACTAAACTAAAAGCGAAGTGTATCAAACACAAAAATGTTAAAGCAGAAACACTTAATCTGCTGGAAGTCAAAGAGGCAGACCTCTGGAAGTCATAGGGGCAGGCAAGGCCTTTCTGAGCCAAGGCTCAAATGCACAGGAAATCATACCATGAATCAAAAATAGGATTGTATCACATTAAAGTTTCTGCACAGCAAAAGAAACAACCAACAGAGTGAAGGGACAACCTACAGAATGGAAAAAAATTTTCTGTTCCTTAGAGAAAGGGCTACTATCTAGAACATAAAAAGCACTCAAAATATAAACCTCTAGAATAAAAGATCCAATAAGCAAAGTGTCAAGTAAAATGAGCAGACATTTCTCATAATATGAATGTAAGTGACTGATCAATACATAAAGAAATGTTTGACATCACTTGCCATTAGAGAAGTTCAAATAAAAACAACACTGAGATGCCATCTCACCACAGAAAGAAATGGCCATCATCAAGACATCAAGGGCCAGCCAAATAGCTCAGTGGATTAAAGTGCCTGCAAGCAGGTGCAGGGGTTGGGGGTTCGATTCCTGGGCCTGCTCTGCCGGCCCTGCCCTGGGGGTGCACTGAACGAGTGATTGAGACTGGATATGGTGGCACATGCTTGTAATTCCAGCTCTTGGGAGGCTGAAAACAGGAGGATCACTATGAGTCCAATCTAGTAGTGCAACCCTGAACATCCTATAGACCCTTCCCTAAGATAAAAAAAAAAAAGACATCAAATAATAGCAATTCTGGTGAGATTGTGAAGAGTAATGTACACTTCTACACTGCCAGCAAGATGTAAACGAGTACAACCACTATGGTGACCAGTGTGGAGAGTCCTCAAAAAACTAAAACTAGAAATTCCATTCAACCCAGTGATTCCTCCTCTAGGTATCTTTCCAAAGTGTTAAAGACATCACATTAAAGTGATGTACGCATAGTCACACGTATAGCAGCACAACTCATAATAGCTAAGTCTTGGAAACAACCTATATGTCCATCAACAGATGAATAGATAAAGGCTTTGGGTTATTCACACACAATGAAGTTCATCTCTGCTATAAAGAAAAAGAAACTTGATTCATTTGTGTTAAAACGAATGTATCAAAAAAATAAAGAATATACTAAATAGTAAAAAGGTAAAATGAATGTATCTTGTGACTATAATTTTAAGTGAAATATGTAGGACACACTAGCTAAAACATTTCATGTCTTCTCTTACCTGAGAAACCTGAAATATAAATAATAATACAAAAATCGGATAATAGGAAGTAAGGAAAGAGACTTTCCTCAAATGGAAAGGGGATTAAGAGATAGAGGAACATGGATGGAGTACAGGGGAAAAATTAAAATATGCAGTCAGGATGGAATTGTAGGAAAGAGAGTGTAAAAAATTAAGATGAGTTGTGTACATCCCAATGTGGGAAAGAGGGTATAAAGAATTCAGATGAATTGTGTACATGTCACAATGAAATTACTAAGTACTGCAAGCATGTATTAATTAGAAAGAACACTAAGACATTTCACTAAAATTGCATAATATAATACAGTAGCTAATGGATTCTGGCTATTTAAATATAAATTAATTAAAATAAAATTAAAAATTCAGTTCCTCAGCCATACTCAAGGGCTCAGTAATCACCTGTGTTAGTGAAGACCGTAATGAATGGTACAGATGTAATTCACTGCCAGCATCACAGAGAGTTCTGCAAGACAGTGCTGCCCCCAAAAAATTATAAGAAAGAAAGAAGCCGCAACTGTTTGCTTAGAAACCCAGAGGTTTAATGGACTTTGATGACTGCTTTAGCATGAAGGTCTCAAGTACCATTTCATGAATCCTTTGCTGTAAGATAGGAAAATTCACTCATTCATTCATTCATTCATTCATTCATTCATTTGTGCATTCACACATGCTTATTGAGTACCTATCATTTCCCAGGGCCCATATTATATATCTACAGATAGAAAGAGGAATAGAGAGACACAACTGTGCCTCAAGGAGCTCACAATATGAAGGAGGTGATGATGTTTTTGAGTGGTAATAAAGAAGGAGAGTTACATATTAGGGAAAGGGGATGTTATGATTTGTGTCTAGTTGCCCCCCAAAGTTTCATGCAGTCATGGGGCAGATTCTAGAGTTTGTGATTAATTCATGATCTAATGCAGGGATTATGGGTGTGAGTGCTACACCTCCCCTGGGGTGGGTAATCTGCATACAATACAAGGAAGGGAAATAGGCTTTCATGCTGCCGCTGCCCCTCCCTTTGCTCTTTGCTGTCTTCCCTGCCATGAATGGCTGTCCTCTACCACGTGCCACTCTACCTTGGAGCCAGCTGAGTATGGACTGAAACCTCTACTAACTGTGAGTTAAATAAACCTTTCCTTCCTTAATTTTGGATGTCAAGTATTTTGTCTTAGCAATGAGACAAAAGTAATCAAGACAAGGGGAAGGAAAGCGTCTCACCATGGACACATGGTCAACATCTGCAGCTTCTCCCACTTCCAAAGTGGCTTCAGCCGGGTCTCCAGGATGAACTCATTTCGGCATAGCTCACAACAGCATGCATCAGAGCTCTTGATCCACTGCAGCAAGTAGGCATGGTGCACAAAGTTTAGGCCGCCCGTGCAGGGTCACGGTGTGACCAGTGGGCTCTCATCATCACCCTCACAGTGGCAGATCCTGCATGTGTTCCCAGAGGTGGATGTGAGGAATGCTGAGGGACACTTCTCAGACAGGGGAGAGGGGCAATCCAGGTCACTGTCCTCCATGGAGCAGAGGGGTGCCGGCATCACTACGCTCTTCAGCCTGGCAGATGCACTGTCCTCGAAGACATAATCATCACCCATCTCGTCTGAGCAGAAGCCCATGCTCCCCACCAGCCCACTGGAAGAGGGGGTGGCATGCAGGTGGGCAGCATGGACTTCCAGCTCGTGGAATTGATGCAGGCTGCTGGTGTTTGAGCCGCAGGACAGTGAAAGCAGGTAGCGGAGCAGGTACCAGCTCCTGGGGGTGGCCTCACCATCCACCTCCCAGAGGGGGCCATGGTCACCCCTCCTGCTGGCCCTCACTTCTGAGGCAGCTGGCCAGGGTGCAGCAAAGGATGGGATACATGCGTATTTGGAGTGGACAAGAGGAGTGCAGCTCAGCACTCTCAGCTCCTTAAGGAGGACTTTGCTGGTCTTGAGACTGGGGCCGGGGACAGAGCCAGCTTCCCCTCGGAGCAGGTTCTCTCCATAAAGCATGTGCTCTCTAGGCTGTCCTGGGCCTTTGCCCCCACATCACTCAAGGACTCAGAGAACTTCAGGGCTCTTCTAGCCTTGGTGCTCTTGACAGGCTTCCAGGCCTCAGTGCATTCTGGCCCTGAGGAGTTTCTCTTGGTCCCCTGCAGTGTGTCTTTACAGACAACTGTCACAGTGAGTCTGGTGTCAGAGAACTCTGGCAGGGAGGAGCTTTCAAGATAACAGCAGATTGCACAGGACAGTGTTGACAAAACTCAGAGAACACTGTGCTGGAACTGCAGATGTCCTGGTTGGACGGCGTGATAGAAGTGTGAGAGAAGGCCGACACTGGAGCCGATGAGGATGGAGGACTCCCAGTCATGGACCATGGTCCCAGCAAGCCAGGCCACTGTTCAGTCATTCTTAGAAATGCTGCTCGAATGACTCATGGAATGTCCCAAAGTCTTCTCATTCTGTTCTTCCCTCTCCTTTTCTTTGGTCTTGCTCCAGTAGACCTTAGCAGAAGCAGTCTCCTGGGATGGAATGGCAGAGATCTGGTGCAGTGGCGTGCTCATCCCAGCTGCCTTGGAGCCAGCTAAGTAGGGACTGGAACCTCCACTAACTGTAAGTTAAATAAACCTTTCCTTCCTTAATTCTGGATGTCACGTATTTTGTCTTAGCAATGAGACAAAAGTAATCAAGACAGTAATCCAGTCCCCCTCTCTACAGAAGACAGCCTTCACTGCTAGAGTCATCTTGGGTCATGGGCCTCAAGCTCTTCTTGGCCCCGCAGTGCTGGTCTCTGCAGCTTTCAGCTGTCTAGAGACTTGAGTCCAGAATAAAGGGCCAGGGAACAGCTTGAATCTGCCGGGGGCTAGGCTGGGCCACACTCCCTCCCGGCCACGCTAGCACTCGCACCCCTGCTTGGCCTGGTCCATGCAAGTCGCCACCCCCTACTCCACCAGCCACCCGTTGCAGGCCACACATCCAGGCCACAGCTCTTGAGTAACAGTGTGGGGCTGGCCTGGGCCACAGTGGGGTGTGAGGACATGGCTGAGCCACAGGAGTTGCTCAGGAAAGTGCCCAGCTCACAGCCAAAGAGCTGCCCTGGGGCCCCTTACTCTTTTCTTTAATAGAGAAACCTAATTTGATATTTTTAAGTGATAGAAAGCTTTGCTTTGAATCCAGGTAGGTTCAAGCAGAAATCATAAATCTTTCATACCAAGAGAGATGCCAGCTCTCCCGTTCAGGCTGGAGGACATGGCATATTGTCAGAAGGAAGAGCCTTTGTAAAGGAAGGGCAGGAGCTAATCTGCATGCCACCTATGAGCTAATATACATGCCAGGTAAACTGTGAGAGCTTTGGGATACGATAACAGTGCTGCAAAGGACAGGAGAGGACCCTGTCTACTGAACAACAGGTAAGTGGTGATGGAGCAGACTTTGAAGCAGGAGCCCAGGGCCAACCTCCAGGAGGGATGGCGGGCTGCTCACAAGAAGATGAGATACCTGCAGGTGCTGCAAGGTGAGGCGAAGGCAGGCACATCAACTTGTTATCTCTCTGGGCCCAGAATTCTGTGCAGACATGTGTGGCATCCACTTCCTGGAGCACGGAATGTTTGGTTCTATGAAAAAGATGCACCCGTCCCACCTCCAAGGGGAGTGTGACTTCTCCTTAAGAACCATGTGTGAGTCCTCAGCTCTAGTCGCAGGTGATGACAGAGGCAGCCCTCTACACCACACAGGGCAGCCTTCAGGGCTTGCACTGAAGACTCAGCCTGCCGGCCTCCTCCCTTTCACATTTACCCTCAGAGTGCAGGCCCCTGTGCACCTGCACTTCCTTACCTGAGGCCTGGGGCTGAGCCCCACACACACCTTCACCAAGGAGGCCTCCTTAAGGTCAAGAGGGCAAACCTTGCAGATCCTCTTCCCCACCAGCCTTAGCGCCCACTGCTCTGCCAACCCCAGCCCTTCCCTCTGAAGCTCTCTCCAACCGCAGGTCCATGCAAGCGCCAGAGCTTGTGTGAGCTCAAGGTCGGCTGGCCACTTCACTGGATCGAGAAAGGCCTAGGAAATTAGAACAGCACACTGCTGAGTGTGACTTCAGGGCATTTCCAGAGACCATTGGCATGTGGGACAGCAGCCAGATGTGGGGATGGACCTTGGGTGTGGGTGGCACCAGCCTCTGGGCAGGGCTGGGAGATGGAGCTAGAGAGGAATGAGGAAAGGAGCTGTCAGGGTGCCCTCATGGTCTCTGTCTCTCTCTGCCTCTGTTCTCCCACCCCAGCTCCCCTTTCCATGGCCTACATGCTGTGCTGAGCACCCTTCCTCTGTGCGCCCTTGGCCTCAATGTTTCTGCCTTACATCAGGCCTGCAGCATTGAAACAAGGCCCCCATTGACTGAAACCTCTGAAACCTTGAGCCAAAATGAAGCTTATTCCCTTACTTGGATCCTCTCAGGTTTCTTGTCACAGCAATGAGAACCTAGGTCAGAACCTCTCATCAGTGAGATGACCCCACCCCATGCCAACCCTCCCTCCAGCCCTGCATCACACCATAGAAGGAGATGGACAGGAAGAGGCAATTGGCACTTCCAGGCTTCAGTCCTTCTCCCAACTCTGCTGAGCCCCCGCCATCCCTGGGTAAGCTTGCCCTGACTCCAGCTGGCCCTTCTCTCAGGCTGGGAGAATCTTTGCAATAAGCAGACAACAAGCCTCTCGTCCCTCGGGAGCTCCAGATCTGAATTGCTCAGCATTACATAACCACTAAGGGGCCATGCAGGACCAAAGCTTCCCAAGTGCCTGGACAGTGCTTTGTTAGTACACAGTATCTGTCCAATCCCCTTTACAAGCCAGCAGTGGGGCCATCATTGCCATTTTACACGTGAGAAGTCTCATTCCTGGAAAGCACTGGTGCCAGGACATGGGGTGAGACCTAGTAGCCTGCCCTGTGTACCATCCCACACCACCACCCCGAGAGCCACAAGCCCCATGACTACCTGTGAAGTCCCCTCTTCTCTAGCTCCTGGAGAAGACGGCCACCAATACCCAGCAACAGGGCTGTGTATACCTTGGGGTTCTCTTTCACCCCAAGGAAGAGATCGTCCTTCAGCCCTTTCTGGGTGTGCTCACACATGCAGTCAAAGTAGCACCGCTTCTTCAGCTGCCTCTTGCGGTATTCGCTGACATTGAGAAAGTCAGTGTAGGACACTGTTGTGCTCAGGGTTTGCAAGGGAATAGATTTAATATAGGACACATAATTTATAGGATGATTTTATAATACTGACCCAAAAAGTCAAATGCAGAAGAATGCAAGGGATCTGCTCATCCACAACAGAACCAAAGAATTCAGCTGAGGAGGATCTAGATTTTTTTTTTTTTTCGGAACCGGGGATTGAGCTCAGGCCCTTGCACTTGTCAGGGAAGCGCTTATTCCACTGAGCCATCTCCGTGGCCCCTGAGGACCTGGATCTTGTAGCAGTCCTGAACCAGCCCAGCTGCAATTCTTCCATGTGTCCTGTGGGAGGCCTAGAGCCCACGATAATGTCTCATGTGAGACTGTATCAAGTATCTGCACTGGGAAGGCCCAAAGATCAGTGGTGAAAGCTAGAAAGTCTGCGCCAGCGGGATGGGAGCTGGGCCACCAAGCTGAGAGTTGTGCACTAGAACCAGGAAGTGGTGCCCAGTGTACAGACCAGAGCTCCCCTGGAGAGAACCACAGTATCTTCAGTGACCAGGAGGACTCGAGCTTCTCTGATGATGAGAACAGCTGAGTTCATATTAGGAACAGCTTGGTGACAAGCCTCACCAACAGCCCAC
Source organism: Octodon degus (assembly GCF_000260255.1). NCBI lineage: Eukaryota > Metazoa > Chordata > Mammalia > Rodentia > Octodontidae > Octodon > Octodon degus. The sequence continues at coordinate 1,348,210 of NW_004524738.1, forward strand.
CCTCTCGCCTCCAGGTCTCCATGCATGCCATGAGCAGCAATCCTCAGGTGGGCTTCCACACCCAGCGCCATTCTGACTCAGTTTACCTGGGTGTTTCAAGCTGCCCATTAGGCAATCCAGCACAGATACTGTCAGTTGCTGTCCTGTGTTCCTGCCCAGGATGCAGAGCTCCATCCCGGATCAAGGTGAGAGGACCACAGGGAGTGGAATCCAAATGATGGGATTGGTGCTTTGCACAATTTGAGGGGATGAATCTCAAAGACAGCAGCTTCCACAGGTGCTCTGAGAAAAAGTCCCCTTCTCTCAAATGGGAAAGGTGACCCATGGCCCCATTTTCTAGATCATTCCACTCCATTCAGAACAGTCAAATGGGCACCATTCGGTTCATTGCTCTGCACTCAATTGAAATAGTCTTCCCCTAGAGGCTTAGTTTGGTCCTAACCTCACACACATCTTCCGTGCCTGTAATTATCCGCTTATTAGTGACTAAATATCTGTAACACAGAAAGGGAGAGATAATAATGCAAAACTTCCAAGCAAGATAAGATGTCAAAATCATTTCTGCTTAGTTTGGAGACTACTGTCCTAGAAATTATAAGTTTATACAATGTACAATCTTGGCCCACACTGCTCCTGTGCCTCCCCAGGTGCTGGGGTCTCAATGCCCAATATGAAGCTGTTCCCTTGACCAAGTGGCAGGATGCAGGGGGCTGGCTGGGGACAGCACCCATGCAGAGGTCTGTGGTCATTTTTTTTGTTTCCCAGAGGGACAAAGTTAGACATGGTACAGAAAAAGTGTGAGAGTGGAGAGTTGTTGGGCCATCTGAGGAGATGAATGCCGTTCTTACAGGATTCCAGTGAGTTCTTAGGACCGTGCGTGGTTAAGGAAGCCAGCTTTCCTGCTAGTGGCTGTCCTGTGCTCATCCTGAGGTCCAGGCAGATGGCGTGATGTCTCTAGGGCTCATGTATATGGCCCACAAGGTGATTCCACCACATCTGAAAGGCTTTGGGCTTCCTGGAAATTACATCCTCTGTGGAGGAAGGATGGAGGAGCACAGGAATCGTGCCGTGCCAGTGAGCCAGGTGGGCGAAGAGGGGTCGTTCTGGTTTAAGACAGCATCTGTGCTGCCCCTCCCACATCCGTCTCTGTTCCCCAGGGAGAGGGCTTTAAAATGAAAAAGTCAGTAGGAATGAACAGACTCACTGTGTCTCTCAATTTTCCCCTCCCGCAGCATTCGTGCTGACTTCCCCTGGTTCACAGGGGTGAACTTCACCAATGCTCTTGCCCCAGTGGTGGCTTCAAAGGCACTGATCTTGATGTGGGTGGGCAGCAGACCGCTGAGCAGGAAGCCAGAATTAGGGCTGGACATCTCGTACCTGCCTAGAGCAAGGCCTGTGGCACACTTCCAGGAGAATGATTTTTGCATCAGACAGTCCATGGGCTTGACGGGAAGAGGAGCAGGAGGAAAGAAAAAGGAGCAGGAGGAGGAGGAGGAGAAGAAGAAGAAGCAGATTTTGTTTCACAGCTTCCAGTTGGCAATGCTATCTTAAAATTGTAAGGAAAGTGAAACCCATGGGATGCAAAGGGGATGGGAGAGCGCGCCCCGGAAGAGTCAGGCGACTGCACCTGATGTCTCTCCTTCATCTTAATGTCATTTCTTTGGCTTGAATGTGGTTTGTGTCCTGCTAGGCTCTATTATGGTTGAAGGTGTGGTCTCCAGAGTGGCAGCAGCAGAAGAGCCCATGGGGAGTCCCCAGGTCACTGGGCACACAAGGCTGGTCCTGTGTGACTCCCTCCGCAGATCTCCTAAGATGCATGCCATCCAAGGAACAGCTGAGGCCCACATCTCTGTCCTCTCTTGCATGCTCTTGCTTGGGATGTGACCCCTGTCCTCCATGTGCTCTTGCAATGATCTGTGTCCACCATTGTCTACTGCCACCACCAGGAGACAGACCAAGAAGGCCACCAGCGGGGGCCTTTGCACCTCCAAAACTAATTTTATCTGAAAGCAATGAATAGCACGAATGAACCATAAATGACACTTCTGAGAAAATCAGAAAGAAAATGAAGGTAGATCGGTTAGTAGGTAATATTAAAGAATTATTGTGAGACTTTTGGGTACAATGGTGGTCCTGTGTGTGTTTCTAAATGTCATTACTCCTTTTTTTAGAAGTAAATACTTGAATGTTTATGATTAAAATGATTTTTTAGAAAAATACCGAGAAGGGGAATAGCTGGCTTGAATGGGACCTCCAATCCTAGCTTCTGAGGAATCTCCATACTGATTTCCATAACAATTGTACCAGCCTGTACTCTCACCAACAAGGAGAAGAGTTCCTTTTTCCCCACAGCCTTTCCAGCATTTGTTTTGGTTGATTTTTTGATGATAGCTGTTCTTTCTGGCATAAGATGGTATCTCAGCATCGTTTTAATTTTCATCTCTTGAATGACCAATGATGTTGAACAATTTTTCATATATTTATTTGCCATTTCTATCTCTTAATTTGTGAAGTATATATTCATCTCAGATGCCCATTTTTGGATAGAGTCTTTGAACTTTGGAGGTTTGATTTTTTAAAAAATTATTTATATGGGATCTGCCAAAATAGCTCAGCGGATTAAAGCACCTGCAAGCAGGTGCAGGGACTGGGGGGTTTACTCCCCAGACCTGCCGTGCTGGCCCTGCACCCAGGGTGCACTGAGATGGCAATTGAGACTGGGTGTGGTGGCACACGCCTGTAATCCCAGCTGTTGGGAGGCTGTAAACAGGAGGATCACTATGAGTCAGATCTAGTAGTGAGACCCTGAAGACCTTGTAGATCCTTCCCTAAAATACAAAAAATAAAATACAATAAAATAATAATTCTCATATGTCCTCTGTAGGAGTCCACATGTTTATGTCTGGCAATCTGAACAACTAATCTGAAGATGGCATCACGTAGTACAGCAACCATTGTTGAATTTCTGTTACTTTGTTTAGTGAAATCTTACATCATTTCTAACATTGTTTTTTTTCTATCACTATTTTTCATTCATTAAAAATAAAAAATTAGAATGATTATTAAAAAGTACAAGAGTTGAGTACCCTAGAAGGGATTCAGACAAAGGCAGCCACTTCCACAGCTTCTGAGATGACAACCAAGGGAACAACTGCTGAGCATCAGTGTCGTGCATGCCCAGGAATCTAAGATGACACATTTGGAACCTAAAATGCGCCAGTCTGTTTCAAACTCTCTGGCCTAGTTTCCAAACTACTTAATGATGAACTAAAAAAAAGAAATTTCCAGATTGTAACTATGTGTACTTCATTAAAATAATAGCCTTGCTTTGTATTTAGGATGCAGATGTTAAAGAGGCGAGAAGGCTGGAGGGGAGACCTAGACCTAGGATTGCTCTCCAAAGCTCTGCATTCTCCGCTGTCTCCTGCCGTGCAACCCCGGGAAGGATTCTCTCTCTTGGCACCTCAGGATCCTTTCTGGCAGAACAGGAACTGTTGTCTGGGCCTGGTCTGCCCAACAAGTGGTTGGAAAAGAATAAGTCTCACTGAGGTATGTAATGTAGGATGAAATTCAACATTTATTTTAGTCTTTGGAAGTCTCCCCAGTTGTAATGAAACATATCAAACAAAACTAAGGTCCAGAGTGTGTCTACATTGCCTCTTCTCAAAAGGGGTTAAGGGAATGGATAGAGATACCTGACGTGCTGTTGGGCCAGGTAGCTTGGTAAACAAAGGCCTGAATCCCTCTTATCTCGCTGCGTCCTGCTCTTGCTCAAGGTACTGCAGTTCCACTTTGCCCTGATTTTGGAAAACAACTCCCACCAGAGATATTTGTCAGCAAAAAGTCAAAGAATGCTAACAGCCTCCGGTCCCCTGACTTATTAGGGGTCAGTTCAGTCAAATAATATTTAGTTGAAATTTAACTGAGTTGTCAAAAGCTTTGGTCAAAGGGGGAACTGGGGTCAGCACATAGATGTGATTTAAGAACATCCCACATGCACACGCCTTTCAGCACACCCGGTGATCTAGTCTCCTCTGTAAGGGGCAAGGTGTGCTCTGTGAGCCCTCCAAGTACCCACCATCCTCCGCTTCTCCGGGCTGTTTCCCTGGGGCTACTTCCCACCAAGAGCAGTGAGCTTTAGAGTTTCTATGAAATGCTTGTAAGGATGCTAGACAGGTTCCAGCTCTTTCCTCATGAATCGTTTTTTCCTCTCTCATCTTTACTCAGTGCAAGATATTTGTCCTCATGTGTAATCAAGACCCTGCCAAGAGGCCCTAGTAGATTAAATTTATGACATTTTTAAAATCTGTTTACCCAGCCATCCAGTTTTGCTTTTTGTCTAGGACATCAAAATCCTCCACTGGAGTTGCGTTTGGGCTTACTCATTTTGTCCAGTAGTATTCGTTTTATGCACTGTTCCGTGCATACATGCGGGTAGCAGTTTTTCCTCCTGATGGAAACAACAGGAGGAAATGATTGACAACAATCATTCTAGTGGAAACTCTAACCTTATATTGGTGACTTATGCTATGTATAGTTTTTTTAAAAAATGTATTTAGTACAGGTTCTACAGGGTCTCACTACATGGATCAGACTCATAGTGATCCTCCTGTTTTCAGCCTCCCAAATTCTGGGATTACAGGTGAGTGCCACCATGCCCAGTGTCAGTCACCAACTCAGCAGTATGGAGCCAGCACGGCAGGCCAAGGATTGAACCCCAGGCCTCTGCATCTACCTAAGCAGGCGTTTTAATCCACCTAGCTATCTGGCTGGCCCTGCTGCTTATAGTTTTGATAGAATTTTAACTTCCTAAATTTCCATGTGGAACCTTTTATGGACTAATTCTTTTATGTGATGGTCATTTATGTTTTACATCATTTTGTTTAGCTCTTCTAGCTTTTTATTAATGCCTTCTATAGACACATACATGTTTTGTTTATTTGGGCCAATATCTGTTTACTTGTATCTTCTGTTTGCTTACCAAATGCTTTATCTGTTTTGTTATTTCCCATGATATCATTTTGAGTAATTTAGGTGTGTGGATTTAGGTTTTGCCACTTTGATGTAACCATGGACCAAGCAGGGAGTCTGGGGAGGCATTTTGCTAGCTTGTCTTCTCATGTTCTTTATTCTTTGTTTTTATGTAGTCTTGTGGGTTGTGCTGCTTCTGGTATGGAGACTCCTTCATTGGATGCCTACTTTTCAGCAGTGTCCCCTCGGTGTGGCTAACTATTAGCCTCAGCCTCTGTTCCAGGATTCAGCCACCTCCATTTACTTGGGATGGGTGAAAGCAAAGTATTTACCCAAATAGCCAGTTCTCTGGGAATAGGTCACATGCATTGTTAAAGAGCCCAAGAAAATCCAAGTATTGGCATCGCAGGAAAATCAACTAAGAGCAGCATCTATGCCACCTTGGATATCATAATATAATTAGATCAGTTATAGTATCAAAGATGAACTGAATATTGATAAATCCTAAGGACCAATAATGTATCTCCTTCAGCCATAGAAAACAGATTTATAATTATAGTTTGAACAGTGAGACAAACCAAACACTGACCTGCAGTAAATATCTACTGCATGGAACAAGCTTATGTCTGCTAACAATAGAACAGTATTCAACAGCAGTAGCATAAAGTGAAGGAGCTACGTAGAGATTCCTGAGGTTTAGCAGTTATATTAGTAGAGGGTCAGGGAACCAGAGACACACACACAAAGATCAAATTTGAAAAATTAAGGAGGGAAAGTTGAGATGGGGTGTCCTATTGCAGAGGCAAAGGAAATTAACAGTTTTAGAGAAGAGTTGCAGGAAAGAACCAACCACGAGAAGAAAAGGTGAACAGAGAGCAAAATTTAGGGAAGAAAGAAAAGAAGGAAGGAAGAAAGGAAGGAAGGAAGGAAGAAAAAGTAAAAGTGGAAAAGGGCAAAGTAAATTAAAAAAAAAAACTAATAGAGGAAAATGGGAGATAAAAACCATAACTCCCTAAAAATGATGAAGGAGAGCTGGGAGATAGCTTGGTGGTCTAAGCTCCTGCCTGGCAAGGGCAAGGGTCTGAGTTCAATCCCTGGGGTCAGCCTGGAATGTAGTCATGGTAGTGCATGTCTGTAATCCCAGCACTGAGTAGGCTGAGACAGGGGGATCACTGAGTCTAAACAGCATAGCAAGACCCTGTATCAAATAAATAAATACATAAATGATGATGAAGGAGAGACAAAATAATAGGAAAATAAATTACAAAAAGATTGATTCAAAGAAAATTTTCCGTGTGTGTGTGTGTGTGTGTGTGTGTGTGTGTGTGTTTATTTTTAAATAAGTACTTTCTTTCCATGTTCTGCATTCTTGGGATCCAGCTAGCAGTGATTTTCTCTAGCTAGTTTTAAGACCTATCAATTTTGAGGTTGTCCTCTCTGCCTCAGAGGCCACTCTCCCATTCGCCAGAGGCTGTGGTTAGCATACAACCCAAGGAATACCTTTGCCCCAACCAGTAGATGCAAACTGCAATTAGCCCTCTGGTGCCTGCTGGATGCAGGCTGCTGGGCAGGGCTCAGGTGGATGTGGGACTTAATGTTGGCAGTCCCAGGATCTGGCTGCTCCCTTAGCTCCCCAGGCATTGCCCTCTTTCAGGACCAGGTCGTTGGGTGTCCTTTTCCTCCACTGCTTGTGCCAAGTGCAAGCAAAGTGCAAAGCTTCCTTAGAGTTGTGAGTGTTTTCATTTCGGAGGACATGCCCTGTATCAGGGGCCTGGCTTGTGCATGGGAAGGGCACTTGCTTGTGTCAGAGGAGGGCCTGCTTGCTTGTGTTGGGGGGCATTGCACATCCAGTATCAGCCCCACACTCACGAGGAACAGGGGCTGCCATCAGGAGCTTACATTCTTGAAGAGTATCACAGTTTGCATAGCACTCTCACAAGGCCAAGATTATGAGCATTTAACAGATAAAGAAGTGAAGGCTAGGGGCTGAGGAGATAGCCCAATAGAGTAAGTGCTTGCCTGGCAAGTACAAGGGCCTGAGTTCAATCCCCAGTTCAGAAAACAAAACAAAACAAAACAAAACAAAACAAAACAAAAACAACAAAAAAGTGAAAGCTCAGTAAAGTTTCAAGATAACATGCTTTTTTTTTTTTTTTGAGATGGGGAGGTACTGGAGATTGAACTTGGGACCTTACACTTTCCAGGCAGTTGCTTATACCGCTGAGCTATCTCTCTAGCCCTTGATAACATGCATTCTAAAGAAGAGCTCAGTCCTCCCCCTCTGCAGCACTAGTCTAGCAGGTGTGAGGACTCCTGGGGTCATTTCCAGTGTCCTCAGCTCCTAGGAAATAGGCATCTGGACCTCTGGGCATCCTGGGTCAGATACAAATGCAGATGGTCCTGTTCCAAAATGAATGCATGGCATACACTGTCCACCAAGAGACAGCTCACCTCCTCTCTGTGTCTGCACACCGGCATCGGGGGAACAGGGTGTCTGTGGGCACTGCAGTAAGCCAGTCTCTGGCTGACCAGAATCCTAAGCTGTGTCCATGGTGTTGGGAACCTTTTGCTTTGGAAGCCACTTGAACTTAATTACAAATTAAGTTCAAATTAAGTTCTTCTTATGTCTACTCACCTCTGGGTGAAAGCTGTCATTACTCTCTCCTAATTATAGGGACAAGTACTTGCAAGGATTAATTTTAAAACAACTACTATTTTCTGTGGTCTTACTGCACACAAGCATACACACCTACACAAGGAGCTCTTAGGGGTGCCTGTGGACGGCTGTATCTGAAGTCAGGGGGAAAAGGACATCCTTGCCTTGCCTCCAATGGCCTAGTCCATTGGCTGCTCTGTGTATGCAGGTGGTGCCAGGCAGCTGTTGCCTCTTTGCCCACTGAGCCAGGCCCTCGACTGGCATCTGAGCCAGTCATGTACCTGGTACTGTTCCCAGTCTGCAGGTGCTGCCTAGAGCAGGGAGGCAGGAAAGAGGGCCGGGCACTGTGTCTGCATGGAGTTGGTTCACAAGTCCGGCCGTCCCTGAGGTATCAGGAAAGTTGCAGTTGGCCAGGCTGTCTCAAGGCCTCTGGGATTGATGCTGACTTGCCCTTTGGAACAACATTCACACCTTGCTTCCCATTCCCCACTGTGGACCCCAGAAAGGATGTCACACAGGAGGCTTTCAAATGAGGCAGCATGGTGCATACATGGTGGGGTGGTAGAGCTCCCAAACTAAGTCCTTGATAAGGGTTAGGGCTGTGATGACTCCTTCACTATTACTGATTTTGATCAATGTTTCATTGGCGTTAGGATGCAAGACTCCTAAGCTGCTACTGCTTTTCCTTCTATCTATCTTTTTAATTCTTATTCTTCTTTTCTTCTGCCACCCTGGGGATTGAACCCAGGACCGAGTTTATACTAAGCAAACACAGTAACATTGATCCATATCCTCAACCCAACTGGGTCACTCTGTGAGCACCATGGGAAAGTTCTTTGGGTGGTAGATAAGGAAGGGTGGATGAGGTCTTAGGAATGGTCTCGACTTCAGCAATGGATTGAGCGCCACCGAACCATCAGACAGACATAAGCCTGTTGGCCCAGGCTTGGGCCATCTGTAACTCAGATCCCATCTGGGATGGCACAGTGGTGGGGGTCTGCATGAAATGAGCTGGGACTCTCCCAAACCCTGCCTAAAAGTTCTGAGAACAGTTAGAAGAAGACACTCATAGTGCACATTTGGCTCTCTGAAACTGCATTTAGGAGAACAGCCTCAGTCCTGGCACGGCAGTCCAGAATGAAACAGCCTTTGCCACCTTCCTCTCGCTTGTACAGTGACTCAGGCCCTACACCTTACTGAAGCTTCGGAGGTGGCAGGGAGCAGAACTAGAGCTGGGTGGGAATTCGCTGGCAGCACAGCAGCAGCTTCAGACTCCCCAACAACACTGCTAGAACCTTCTCTAGTGGCCACCGCAGGTGGCTCCTTGTCCCAACCCTCTCACTGACCCTCTCTTCTTCTGTTCCCCTGGGAGGAAGACACCCCACCTTTCCTGGCCTCCTGGGAACAGGGCAGCCCTTGCCTAGGCCAGTGGGGCTCTTGCTGATGCACGGATCTGGGGTCTCACTCCCCATCTCTCCCAAGCAGTTTATCCATATCCAGTCATTTATACACATGCGTGTGCTTGTGCACAGGCACACACAAGCCCTTGCCGCCCAGCTCCAGTCATTCAGTGCTGTGAGGCTGGAGTGCTGACCTGACCGCTCCCCACCTCTCACGCTCCCTGAACCACAGAAGCCACAGCCTGGTCACCTTCCTTCCATCTTTACTTCACAGACTGAGCTCCTGCTCTGTGTGGGGTGAGAAGAACACCAAGGGGAGCACACAGGGACACAGGGACACAGGGACACAAGGCCAGGAGAGCTCGTTCCAGGGGCCAGCGTGGAGGGCTGGGGAAGTGAGCTAAGAGGACTCACAGAAGACCAGGCAGAGAGAACGGCGGAAGGAGCATTGGGGACACAAACACAGAGGCCTGGAGGCCCGTTATGTGTTCAGCTGGCCTAGGGACTGTGACCTACAGAGAAAGAAGGGTGTGTGTGTGTGTGTGTGTAACTGAAGCTGGCTTTACAAGGCCAGCAGCCCTGCTAGAAGCTCCCATAATGGCAGTTGCTCACCAGTTGCTTACCAAGCCCAGCATGGGAGCTCATGGCAGCAGAGGGAGAGCCCTGCTGGAAGAGTCACTGTGACAGGACACAGGACACCAGGACTCTCCTGAGCCCTCAGACCTGTGGCCTCAGGAGCAAGTGGGACCCCAGAGGCAGAGGCTCCCACCTGGAGAGGGCCGCGCTCAGGCCGTGCTGCAGGGCCCGCTGACCACCACAGCACAGAGGCCTGAGTGAAGGCGGGAGACTGGAGGCTGCAAGCACAGAGGCCCACCCCAAGGGCCAGAGGGAGGGGAGAGAGCTGGGCGAGGAGCCTGTCCAGAGCTGCCTCAGAGGCAGGGCCGGGGCTGCAGGTCCGCCGGGTACCACGGCCTCTGCGCTTCAGGCCAATCAGGAGCATCCAAAGTCACTGGAAGTGTTTCTGTGCAGTCTGCCAAGGGCCAGGGCCAGACAGGGGGCCCCATGAGGCTCCCTACTTGTCCTCCAAATTCCTTTCCTGCCTCCCAGGCAGAGGTGGGGCAGGAAAGGGAGCAGACTCTCCTGGCTCTCTTTTCCTGTCTCTGCTGTTAAAACGCATGTCAGTTTCCACACCTGGCTTAGGGCTTGCTCTGCCCTGTGATGTACGTGTGGACTTGGCACTCCAGGAGAGACCGCAGGGGCTGTGGAGTCTCCTAGGGCGTCGGCGCCCTCCCTGCATGGACATAGCGCTAGAGCTTGATGAGAATTCTGTGAAAATTAAATGTATATAACGACAATAAGGATAGAAAAGGTTCCTACATGTACACAAATAATGTAAAGTTTTGAGCTCAATGTCATTTTCTATGTATGCGACACATAGATATAAATATACTTCCACATGTCCACACATGTGTACACATTTGTTTGTACACATATGCAAACACAAGGATATGCATACATACCCATGTGTGTATAAGTACATATAATTATGCACACGATACATAGATGTCCATATATATATGCATATGTATGAAGTGTGTAACTGGCTCTGTATGTAGAAAAGTATTAATTCTTAATTTAAAAAATTATTACAGTAAAAGACTGATTGCCAAGAATCTTCCTTCAAATACTTCCTGCTGATTCACACACACACTCTTGCCACTTTCTGCCGCAGATCTAGAAGTTGTCTGTCATGCCTGCACGTCCCGAATTGATTCAAGTCACTCACCTTTCCTGGTGATTTCCACTTTGGGGAAGAGACAAGAGTTGCCTGGAACCAAACCCAGTGACAAAGGTGGATGCGGACACGTTGCAATATTTTTAAGAGCTGCCTGCTGATCGGATCGAACACAGCAGAAACGTTCACTGTCGTGTTTGCTCACCTCACGGAGACAGAGGAGACTTCTAGAACTGCTTCAGGACGTGTTTAAAGTGTGGGGAGGAATTTGAGGGAGATTAATGCACATATGTCTCTCAATAAATTTTTAATATTTGAACACTGACCACATGCTTCGACCACAATTCGAATGTGTCTAGTGTGCACACCTACACATGTCCCGCATGCACACCTCGCTCATAACAGGTGGGACGACAGCCTAAACACTAGAGGCCTGGGGTTCCGTCCCTGAGACCTGGTCGTTACTGGCCACCGAAGAACACACCACTGCTGTGTCAATTAAGCTTATTATCACTGACCATTGCTCTTGGGAGTTAATGTTTGAACCTGGCCATGAAGAAATCCAGCACCACTGACCTATGGTCCATATCGGAGAGCAAGAAGCCCCTATAAAGCAGCCCCCAGTGGGCAATCTGGCCCACAGATTTGGGCCAGCTTTGGAGAAGAAACCCCATTACCACCATGAACTTCTCTGGAAAATACCAGCTGCAGAGCCAGGAAAACTTCGAGTCTTTCATGAAGGCGATTGGTGAGTGCTGGGCAGGCCACGAAGGCCACGGCCACAACATGGAGATCTGGCCCTGTACGCAGTGGAATTCAGTGTCAGGTGTTGGGGTGGAATGGGAGCTTCTGGCCACTTGTGCTGTTGCTCGCTGGGCAAGGCCACCAGAAGGCAGGTGGGAAGAGCATTCGGCGAGGTGGGATCAGGATGGAAGCCTGCACCTACCATACTTCCTGTGAGACCCTGCTCACTCCCTCACATAAGCACGGATTCTCCTAACAAATGCACTCATGGACAACCACACAGCACTGCTGTGTGGATATGTAGCTGCTGGATACATAGCTCTGAGACTTAACGAAGAGCCACATTTGAACGGTCAGCCTTTAGGGAGAGAAGACAAGAAATCAGTGCAGCAGGTTCCCCTTAACTTGTAGGAGGGGTGACTGCACCAGTATCGGGCTAAGCGCTTGCTAAGAATGCAGCATTCACGCCTCAGCAGAACCCTGCGTTGAGAACTAAGTGTTTTCCCACTTTACTAGTGAGACCTAGAAAGGTAACTTGGCATGACGAGGGTCGCGTGAAGGGATGTGTTCATGTTGGAGTAGGAAGCAGGTGTTGCCCCCCACAGAGCAGGGGTGTGGGGGAACGGAGGGATGGTGAAGGGGAGGCTGGGAAGAGGAGCAGGTGCCCCCTACGGCCCCAGGGAGGGGAGCATGTTCCAGGCCGAGGGAGTCCTGTGGGCAGAGGCTGCAGTATGGCCAGGGAGCTGGGGAGAGGAAGAAGAGCCAGAAAACAGCGAGGGCAGGGCAGGAGGACCCTGAGCTCTTGGGCACCCTCTGAGGCAAGGCACCCCACTTCTGCCTTTCAAGCTTCTCACCTGTGCAGCAGGATCCCCCAGCCCACCCAGTCTTGCTCTTAGAATATCCTGTGAGCATTCAGTCCTACAAAATCTCGGGTTAGCCTGGCACAACTACACTCTGCACATGGTCCCCTCTCCTGGTTATGAGTAGCTCCTCCTGTCACTTCAGTGGTGACTGGACCTGAAGGGACACTCTCCGAGCCCACTGGATGTGGAGGGTGACAGGGTTTGACTCCCAGAGCAGAGCCACTCAAGGAGGAGAGAAAGAGGAGCCAGAAGCAGAAGACCCACAGCAAAAAGAAAGGCTCAAGGTCGCAGCAGCCAGGCCAGGCCACCCTTCTTCCCTCTCCGAGGCTGCAGCCCTTGCTGCTCCCAGGTCCCCAGAGTCTGTGGCCTCCACCTGTCCATGGCACAGCTTCTCCTGTCTGCCTCAGCCTTGTAAATCCCACCCTTGCTATCTCTAAATCTTGGATGGATTCCTCCAGGGGTACCTGACGACCTCATCCAGAAGGGGAAGGACCTCAAGGGGGTGTCGGAAATCGTGCAGAATGGAAAGCACTTCAAGATCACTATTACCACAGGGACCAAAGTGACCAAGAATGAATTCACCTTGGGGCAGGAGTGTGAGATAGAGACCATGACTGGAGAGAAGGTCAAGGTAGGAGGCACCTCTTCCAACATGCTCTGCTTCTGGAAGATTCCCTGGAGCCTGGCCTCTGGGCTTCTTGGTGTACCGGACCCTGGGCCTCATATTTCTCATCCTAGGCAGCCCCTCTCTAAGCCACCTTGTCAGCAGGAGAAGCAGAGAAATTGTCAGGATGCTGTAGTCATTTTTACAGAATCTGCAGGAGGGTGCTGCAGCCACCACCACTAAGTTCTACTACATGGAAGAAGGGAAGAAACCAGGAAAAGAACAGGATCCCAGATCTCAAATTCCCTGAGGCTGGGCTCCTGGCTCCCAAACTCCCCTGAACAGAGTTCGGCAAAGTGTTGGGGGAGTCAGTGAGAGCTCCTAACACAGGGCAGATCATGATGGCCTTAGCCAAGCCCAGAGCATTTGGGAACAGGAGCGGCATCCTGGGAGAGGCGCTGGCAGCACCAGAAGCCCAGGACCCAGGCAGGCATAGAACGAGCCTTGGGGTACGCACAGAGCTCAGGGCCTTGCGAAGGGGAGGTCAGCCTGCCCCGCTGAAGGCAGTGGGCAGGGCAGCTCCCTCCACAGGCCTGGGGCCACAGAGCTCAGCGACAGCCAGGACCCGCCCTCTGCTGCTCCCAGGACACACTGCACCCCCAGCGCCCCCAGCACCACGGAGCAGCAGGAGCAGCCGTCCTCCCTGCTCCCAGATGGCTGTGTGCTGGGCTCAGCGTGCTCTCTCTCCACCTCTTCCCATTGCTCCTCATCTCTGCTCTGCAGAGGTGTTCCATGCTCCTCTCCTCTGTTGAGGTTGGGAGCACAGAGGTCAGAGCGCTTTGGTTGTCCCAAGTGACACCTGCACAGGGAACCAGCTCACTAGCGAGGGTCGTGCTCTCCACAGCCCTTTCTCCACAGGCCTCTCTCTGTCCCCGCAGGCAGTGGTTAACATGGAAGGCAACAACAAGCTGGTGACAACTTTCAAAAATGTCAAGTCTGTGACTGAACTCAATGGGGACACCCTGACCAGCGTAAGTTGGCGCCCTGTGCCTGTGACTCTGGGTGCTGAGGGAGGAGGAGGAGGAGAGGGAGGGGGAACAGCTGCACTGCTCACCCAGGCCTCGCTTTATCCCCCGAGCCCTGAATTCTCCACCTTTCTATGTCCTCTCCCTCTTCGCTGAGGGTCCTTATGCAGCAGGCAGTTCCCATAGCATCTCTAAGCTTCCCACTAGCAGTTCTCTAAAGGGGAAACGGAGGCAGCAAGCAGCCATGGAACAGCACAGCCGGGTTCCTCTGACTTGGTGTGCCCCTTGGGGCTGCACTCACACCACAGACCATGTAGGTTTCGGTATTTAGGGTCGTGCTCTGTAAGTACAGAGGATGTTCACTACAGTAAGACATTTACTACAGTTAGACACGTTGCGGTAATTCTCCACAATACGC
>NW_004524738.1:1362725-1418487 GCF_000260255.1 Octodon degus
CAGGTCCGCCGGGTGCCACGGCCTCTGTGCTTCAGGCCAATCAGGAGCATCCAAAGTCACTGGAAGTGTTTATGTGCAGTCTGCCAAGGGCCAGGGCCAGACAGGGGGCCCCATGAGGCTCCCTACTTGTCCTCCAAATTCCTTTCCTGCCTCCCAGGCAGAGGTGGGGCAGGAAAGGGAGCAGACTCTCCTGGCTCTCTTTTCCTGTCTCTGCTGTTAAAACGCATGTCAGTTTCCACACCTGGCTTAGGGCTTGCTCTGCCCTGTGATGTACGTGTGGACTTGGCACTCCAGGAGAGACCGCAGGGGCTGTGGAGTCTCCTAGGGCGTCGGCGCCCTCCCTGCATGGACATAGCGCTAGAGCTTGATGAGAATTCTGTGAAAATTAAATGTATATAACGACAATAAGGATAGAAAAGGTTCCTACATGTACACAAATAATGTAAAGTTTTGAGCTCAATGTCATTTTCTATGTATGCGACACATAGATATAAATATACTTCCACATGTCCACACATGTGTACACATTTGTTTGTACACATATGCAAACACAAGGATATGCATACATACCCATGTGTGTATAAGTACATATAATTATGCACACGATACATAGATGTCCATATATATATGCATATGTATGAAGTGTGTAACTGGCTCTGTATGTAGAAAAGTATTAATTCTTAATTTAAAAAATTATTACAGTAAAAGACTGATTGCCAAGAATCTTCCTTCAAATACTTCCTGCTGATTCACACACACACTCTTGCCACTTTCTGCCGCAGATCTAGAAGTTGTCTGTCATGCCTGCACGTCCCGAATTGATTCAAGTCACTCACCTTTCCTGGTGATTTCCACTTTGGGGAAGAGACAAGAGTTGCCTGGAACCAAACCCAGTGACAAAGGTGGATGCGGACACGTTGCAATATTTTTAAGAGCTGCCTGCTGATCGGATCGAACACAGCAGAAACGTTCACTGTCGTGTTTGCTCACCTCACGGAGACAGAGGAGACTTCTAGAACTGCTTCAGGACGTGTTTAAAGTGTGGGGAGGAATTTGAGGGAGATTAATGCACATATGTCTCTCAATAAATTTTTAATATTTGAACACTGACCACATGCTTCGACCACAATTCGAATGTGTCTAGTGTGCACACCTACACATGTCCCGCATGCACACCTCGCTCATAACAGGTGGGACGACAGCCTAAACACTAGAGGCCTGGGGTTCCGTCCCTGAGACCTGGTCGTTACTGGCCACCGAAGAACACACCACTGCTGTGTCAATTAAGCTTATTATCACTGACCATTGCTCTTGGGAGTTAATGTTTGAACCTGGCCATGAAGAAATCCAGCACCACTGACCTATGGTCCATATCGGAGAGCAAGAAGCCCCTATAAAGCAGCCCCCAGTGGGCAATCTGGCCCACAGATTTGGGCCAGCTTTGGAGAAGAAACCCCATTACCACCATGAACTTCTCTGGAAAATACCAGCTGCAGAGCCAGGAAAACTTCGAGTCTTTCATGAAGGCGATTGGTGAGTGCTGGGCAGGCCACGAAGGCCACGGCCACAACATGGAGATCTGGCCCTGTACGCAGTGGAATTCAGTGTCAGGTGTTGGGGTGGAATGGGAGCTTCTGGCCACTTGTGCTGTTGCTCGCTGGGCAAGGCCACCAGAAGGCAGGTGGGAAGAGCATTCGGCGAGGTGGGATCAGGATGGAAGCCTGCACCTACCATACTTCCTGTGAGACCCTGCTCACTCCCTCACATAAGCACGGATTCTCCTAACAAATGCACTCATGGACAACCACACAGCACTGCTGTGTGGATATGTAGCTGCTGGATACATAGCTCTGAGACTTAACGAAGAGCCACATTTGAACGGTCAGCCTTTAGGGAGAGAAGACAAGAAATCAGTGCAGCAGGTTCCCCTTAACTTGTAGGAGGGGTGACTGCACCAGTATCGGGCTAAGCGCTTGCTAAGAATGCAGCATTCACGCCTCAGCAGAACCCTGCGTTGAGAACTAAGTGTTTTCCCACTTTACTAGTGAGACCTAGAAAGGTAACTTGGCATGACGAGGGTCGCGTGAAGGGATGTGTTCATGTTGGAGTAGGAAGCAGGTGTTGCCCCCCACAGAGCAGGGGTGTGGGGGAACGGAGGGATGGTGAAGGGGAGGCTGGGAAGAGGAGCAGGTGCCCCCTACGGCCCCAGGGAGGGGAGCATGTTCCAGGCCGAGGGAGTCCTGTGGGCAGAGGCTGCAGTATGGCCAGGGAGCTGGGGAGAGGAAGAAGAGCCAGAAAACAGCGAGGGCAGGGCAGGAGGACCCTGAGCTCTTGGGCACCCTCTGAGGCAAGGCACCCCACTTCTGCCTTTCAAGCTTCTCACCTGTGCAGCAGGATCCCCCAGCCCACCCAGTCTTGCTCTTAGAATATCCTGTGAGCATTCAGTCCTACAAAATCTCGGGTTAGCCTGGCACAACTACACTCTGCACATGGTCCCCTCTCCTGGTTATGAGTAGCTCCTCCTGTCACTTCAGTGGTGACTGGACCTGAAGGGACACTCTCCGAGCCCACTGGATGTGGAGGGTGACAGGGTTTGACTCCCAGAGCAGAGCCACTCAAGGAGGAGAGAAAGAGGAGCCAGAAGCAGAAGACCCACAGCAAAAAGAAAGGCTCAAGGTCGCAGCAGCCAGGCCAGGCCACCCTTCTTCCCTCTCCGAGGCTGCAGCCCTTGCTGCTCCCAGGTCCCCAGAGTCTGTGGCCTCCACCTGTCCATGGCACAGCTTCTCCTGTCTGCCTCAGCCTTGTAAATCCCACCCTTGCTATCTCTAAATCTTGGATGGATTCCTCCAGGGGTACCTGACGACCTCATCCAGAAGGGGAAGGACCTCAAGGGGGTGTCGGAAATCGTGCAGAATGGAAAGCACTTCAAGATCACTATTACCACAGGGACCAAAGTGACCAAGAATGAATTCACCTTGGGGCAGGAGTGTGAGATAGAGACCATGACTGGAGAGAAGGTCAAGGTAGGAGGCACCTCTTCCAACATGCTCTGCTTCTGGAAGATTCCCTGGAGCCTGGCCTCTGGGCTTCTTGGTGTACCGGACCCTGGGCCTCATATTTCTCATCCTAGGCAGCCCCTCTCTAAGCCACCTTGTCAGCAGGAGAAGCAGAGAAATTGTCAGGATGCTGTAGTCATTTTTACAGAATCTGCAGGAGGGTGCTGCAGCCACCACCACTAAGTTCTACTACATGGAAGAAGGGAAGAAACCAGGAAAAGAACAGGATCCCAGATCTCAAATTCCCTGAGGCTGGGCTCCTGGCTCCCAAACTCCCCTGAACAGAGTTCGGCAAAGTGTTGGGGGAGTCAGTGAGAGCTCCTAACACAGGGCAGATCATGATGGCCTTAGCCAAGCCCAGAGCATTTGGGAACAGGAGCGGCATCCTGGGAGAGGCGCTGGCAGCACCAGAAGCCCAGGACCCAGGCAGGCATAGAACGAGCCTTGGGGTACGCACAGAGCTCAGGGCCTTGCGAAGGGGAGGTCAGCCTGCCCCGCTGAAGGCAGTGGGCAGGGCAGCTCCCTCCACAGGCCTGGGGCCACAGAGCTCAGCGACAGCCAGGACCCGCCCTCTGCTGCTCCCAGGACACACTGCACCCCCAGCGCCCCCAGCACCACGGAGCAGCAGGAGCAGCCGTCCTCCCTGCTCCCAGATGGCTGTGTGCTGGGCTCAGCGTGCTCTCTCTCCACCTCTTCCCATTGCTCCTCATCTCTGCTCTGCAGAGGTGTTCCATGCTCCTCTCCTCTGTTGAGGTTGGGAGCACAGAGGTCAGAGCGCTTTGGTTGTCCCAAGTGACACCTGCACAGGGAACCAGCTCACTAGCGAGGGTCGTGCTCTCCACAGCCCTTTCTCCACAGGCCTCTCTCTGTCCCCGCAGGCAGTGGTTAACATGGAAGGCAACAACAAGCTGGTGACAACTTTCAAAAATGTCAAGTCTGTGACTGAACTCAATGGGGACACCCTGACCAGCGTAAGTTGGCGCCCTGTGCCTGTGACTCTGGGTGCTGAGGGAGGAGGAGGAGGAGAGGGAGGGGGAACAGCTGCACTGCTCACCCAGGCCTCGCTTTATCCCCCGAGCCCTGAATTCTCCACCTTTCTATGTCCTCTCCCTCTTCGCTGAGGGTCCTTATGCAGCAGGCAGTTCCCATAGCATCTCTAAGCTTCCCACTAGCAGTTCTCTAAAGGGGAAACGGAGGCAGCAAGCAGCCATGGAACAGCACAGCCGGGTTCCTCTGACTTGGTGTGCCCCTTGGGGCTGCACTCACACCACAGACCATGTAGGTTTCGGTATTTAGGGTCGTGCTCTGTAAGTACAGAGGATGTTCACTACAGTAAGACATTTACTACAGTTAGACACGTTGCGGTAATTCTCCACAATACGCCGCTCCTCCCGTCAAAGACACTCATTCCAAGTTCTTGCTGCTTTTTGAGACAACTCTGAGGCTCCTTAGCGATTGTGTTTGACTGTGTTGTCACGGCCTCTGTGGCCTCCAGGCCCCATGTGGATCCAAATTCTTCACCTTTCACGATCTTTTCAACTTTGGCAAAAAGGTAGAAGCCGCATGGTAGCAAATCCAATGAGCAGTGTGGATAAGGACATGCCGTAGCATTTTCATGAGACTAGTCTTCCCTCGGGTGGCAGTGCGCAGTGACATTTATCATATTGTTGGTCACAAGTTTCAAAGACATCCTTGGAATGGGCCTTGGAGAACTTTAGAAAGCGGCAAACGTGGAGATGCATGTGTCCAAAGGGGGGTGCGTTGAGGCGGGTTAGTGCTGATGTGTCTCTTACTATAATAGGTTTTTGTTGTTGTTGTTATTAAAGTAAATATTCTCTATTTTTTTTAAATCACACTTCATTCACCTTCTTGCAGCCATTCCGTTCCTTTTTTTTTTATTCCTTTTTTCATTTTATGTATTTGGTGTAGGTCTCATTACGCAGATTGGACTCGTAGTGATCCTCCTGCTTTCAGCCTCCCCAACACTAGGATTACAGGCTTGAGCCACCACATGCAGACTCTATTGCTGGCTCAGCATGACCCAGAGGCAAGGGTCGAGCCCTGGTCCCTGTGCTTGCTAAAGCGGGCGCTTAGTCCAATGAGCTATCTTGCTGGCTCTAACCTTCCTATTCTAACCAAACCACTACAGCATAACTCATAGATTTGCTCCTGGACAGAGAAAGGATCTTGAGGAACAGTTGCCCCTTTTTAACTCCCCAGAGTCACCCTGTAGCTGGTGCCAGGCCCCTGGCATCCCCACCGCCCTCAGGCTGACTTCCTTGCCAGCCTCTTCTGCCCCCTTCCTTCCTTCACCAATGCCCACACCGATCTCCTCTCCCCTTTTCCCTCGGGCCATGGGGTAAGGGAGCACCTGGCAGGAGAGGAGCAGGGACTCCCCTAGTGACCTGCAGCACTCATGTTTTCTGTCTTCGTTGGGACACAGCTCAGAGTAGAGGGCAGCACGCACTCCATCTGCAGAAACTCCTTCAGTCTGCAGGTGCACCCCCACCCCAGGCCTTCCCAGCCACAGAAGAGCCAGTCTTGCAATGCGGAATCCACGCACAGAGAATGTCAGGCTCTTCCGTTGCTTCTCCCATCGCATAGCTAATAACCACGGCCATTCCTCCGGCCTCAGCACCAGCCAACAAGCCACAGGGCCTCCAGCTGCCCTATAGGCTCAGGCGTCTAATAGATGTCTTTGCTCATTTGGCGCTGTGAGGATCCGATAGAAGAGAGTACAACAGCGGAGTCAGATTTTAGAAAGAGTAGTCTGCCCTTCCTCCGGTCCTTGCAGAATCACTGACTGGAGGAATCATTGCATTGGTTCAAGTGTTAGCACGTTTGAAGCTATTTGTGGCCCAGTGACTTACCTTTTCTGTTCACCACTGGATGAACATTTCATGATTTGTTTTCTGTCCTTCAGACCATGACACTGGGTGACATCACCTTCAAGAGAATCAGCAAGAAGATTTAGACAGGTCTGCATGCATTTCCTATTCTGTTACTGTGTAAAATTAATGTGGTAAAGTGGACTTCGTTTTAAGAAAATGCTTTCGTGTGTGATGACTTTGGTATTGTGAGCTCTGATCATTTATAAATTGCAGATTCAAGAACAATACTGACAGTGTATCCTTTTATTCATGTAAATTCAGTATAAAACAAAAATATATATATATATGTGTGTGTGTATATATGTAAATGACAATTCCAGAACATAGCTATTACCTCTAGAGTGGGAAGAAAACTAGAACATCATGAGCTTTAAAAAATTTTTTTTAATCTTTTATTTATTTATTTAGTATAGGGTCATGCTAAGCAACTCAGACTCATAGTGATCCTCCTGTCTCAGCCTCCCCAGCACTGGGACTACAGGCTTGTGGCACCACTCCTGGTTTCAGTGGCCAGCACTGCATACTGGGGTCACAGGGCCAGCAAGGCATGTGGCACCAGGGATTGAACATGGGTCCTTACTCTTGCCAGGCAGGTGCTTAGACCACCAAGTCATCTTCCCAGCCCATCATGAGCTTCTTGCTTGATTTATGTTGTTTGAATCTTTTTCAAGGAACCAATTTTTTGGAACTGTTTTTATAATGAGAAATAAATTTTTAAATGTAGATGATTTAAAGGACAAGTGTTGGGCTTGAATATAGAGAGAACACTTTTTGGCTTTCATCCCAGTTCAGGAAGTTTATATTTGTAACACCATGGATAAATTATTGGAATCTCATTAAGTTAATCCCAATCTACCGCACCCAGTGCAACCCATGGTGAGAATGAAGACACTAAGGTGCATTTGTAGTAATGAGGAGCCAAGGGTCCTAAGCCCAGCCATGAAGATGGTTATCCAGAACAAAAGCCTCGACCTAGGGCCGACCCTGGGTTTTATTCATTCATGAAGGAGGAGTGGCTTGAGGATGAGTGACAGAGTGGTGGGAAGTAGGCGAGTGAGCTGGGCTAGGTAGGAGGCCTGCATTTACCTCTGCGATATTCAGAGAGAAAGATATGCAGAGGGTAATCTGCATAACACAACCGAGACCGTAGCTAACGATTTGGGGTTGGTGCTTCAGCTCTGACATGCGATCTTTCAAGCTCACAGCCTCCATCTCAAGGCTCCATCCCAGCCAACGATGCGGAGCATCGGCTCTTTGTCCTGTCTAGACCAGGCTCATGCTAGGGAGCAGTGGGTGTGGGTTTCCAGGGAAGCATGCCTGCCATCTTCAAAGTCTACCACCAGCACCTCAGATAGACGAATATGCGTTGCGTAAAGCCAGTTGAAGGGCTAAGGAAAAGTCCTAGCCAGCTCTGTACATATCAATACACGGGAATAGGGTCAGGCACAGCCAGTATGGAGACAACTGTTCTTCTTTCAAGGAGAATTGCTCAGGTGGTCTTCCACAGACCATATATTAATTTGTTATGACAAATTAATCCATCATTTTAGACCTCAATTTTCTCATCTATAAAATGACAATTATAGTGCTTCGAATAGTGGCTTTTGTGAGTTGCCCAGGAAATAATAAAAGCCAAATGCCATGAATGTAAAACAACATCACTGTTGCCACCCTCAGGTTCCTCTGGGAACACCAGCTGGGTAGGATACCCACCGCACTCACAGAAGCTCTGCCATACTCAGAGAAATTAAGCTCTGCGTGCACAGGCACGGAGAAAGGAGTTTCAATATGTCCACTGAATCAATAAGTGATTGAACCAAAGCTCTTTGACTCTCTGGCTACTGGAGAAGCCAGTGATATAAAGTTTTCTTAGCAAAGCCTCCAGGGACCTCACAAAATCTCCAAAGACTCCTTCTAACTAGCGTGGTCCTCCTGGGAACAACTCGTGGGGGGGGCGTTTGCAGGGGTGGGTGTTGTGATTGGTGGTGGTGGTGGTGGTGGTGGGGTTTTTTTTGCCTGACAGAGAGAATTAATTTTAGACACTGATTTGGGAATTTTCTGTAAGTGCTAAGATACCTTTGCGCAGGTAACTAATCTGCTTTATGTGAATTGGACGAACAGCTGTGAATGGGAGCGGCTCCGTGACCTCCAACCTTCGCCACGCCCCTCTGCCTGTGCTGCAGGCACCTCTCCGACACAGAGTGTCATTCCCATTCCCATTCCCAGGAGAGCACCCTGATTGCTAAGGGAGGTTCTGGTGTCTGCACTGACACAGAAGCAGTCATTTGCCAACAGATAAACAAGCACACAAAAAGAAAACCTAAAAAGAGATATTTTGAAGGGACGTTACGGAGGGCTGGGGTAGAGGAGGGAGTCTACCTTGGCCTGTATCTATCTTTGGAGCACTTTCTAAAGGCATAGTGAGCATCTGTTATGGCTGCCATTTAGACGCCCCCTCCCCAAAGCCTCATGTGGTCACAGGTGGGGCTTTCAGAGGTAGATCTGGAGTGTGTGGCACTGGAATAAACAGTGTGTGACCACTACGTTAGTCCACTGTTTGGTTTTTGTCATAGTTATGGGTGAGGATGATGGGGAGGCCCTCCCTGTGCATGGATGCTACCCACCCTAAGAGCATGTAGCCTGGTTAGAATGGAAGGTACAGAAAGAGGGATGCTGCTGTCACTTGCTGCCTTCCTGCCTTCTGCCTGTCATGGACTGTCTCTTCTGTGTGATACCCCTCTGCCTTGCCACCCTGCCGGGGAGCCAGGAGCTATGACCTGAAACCTCTACAAACCGTGAGCTACAAGAAGCCCCTCCTCCTTTCACTTTGGGTGCCTGGTATTTCTCAGCGATGAGAAATGTAACTAAGACAGCACCTGTTATGGTCTGTGTCTAGATGTGCAACCAGAACCCCATACAGTCAAGAGGAGGGCTTCTAGAGTGTGTGATCAATTCATGGTTCAATGTGAGAATTATGGGTGTGAGTGCTGCACCCGCCCTGGGGCAGGCAGCCTGCATACAGTATAAGGCAGAGAAAGAGGCTGGCTCTCTCTGCTCTACCCTTCTGCTCTTGTTGTTCTTGCTGTTTTCTGCCAAGATGAACTGTTGCCATGGGCCACCCCGCCTTGGAGCCAGCCGAATATGAACTGAAACCTCTACAAGCTGTAAGATAAATAAACCTTTCCTTACTTAATTTTGGGCATCAGATATTTGGTCTCGAGCAACAAGAGAAAAGTAATTAAGACAAAATTCCATAGTTTTCTTGTATTTCTTACTAGAAAACACCAGAAGAAGTCTAAAAGCATCCAGGGGTATTTGTTCTTCAAGAACAGTGATGAATGTGGAGTGTGGAAAGAAGAAGAAGAGAAGAGACTGAGGTTCCTCTCCCCTACTCCCTACTTGCCTTTTCCTCTGTGATGAACTTGAATTTGGTCTGGGAAACAATGGGGCATCAGGGGGGATTTTTAGCTCTAAAAGTAACATGATACGAATATATTGTAGAAAAATCATTCCAAGGGATGGGCAGATAGCTCAGCGGATTAAAGCACCTGCTTAGGCAGAATGCAGCGGTCGGGGTTTGACCCCCAGAGTGCCATGCTGGTCCCGCCAACCAGGGTGTGTTGAGACAACTGAGACTGGGTGTGGTAGCTCACAACTGCAATCCCAGTGCTTGGGAAGTTGAAAAGAGGAGAATCACTATGAATCTAATCTATGTAGTGAGACCCTGTAGACCCTGTAGAACCTGCATGAAAATATAAAAAGAAAAAGAATAATCACTCTAGCCATAGTGAAGGATGCAAGTATATTTGTTCCCCTGTGTCTTCTAGAAAAAGTGAACCCTGAGAGGTTTCCCCCAAGCAACAGCTGTATCTGGCCTTTAATGTATGTACTTGTGGATACACTGGTGGTGTTCATTAGGTTGAAGCAAAGATCTTTTAGTGAGCAAAGATTATACACATTTTTTTTTCTACTGGGAATTGAACTCAGGACCTTGTGCTTGCCAGGCAGATGCTTGTGCCATTAAGCTACATCCCTGGTCTCATTACACATGTTTTGTGTGGCCATGAGTAATAAAAGTCTCACAATGCAGATTTTGCTCCAGTTTAAGTAAAGACTCCTTCAAGTCAGCACTCCCAAAAATTCTCAAGGATTTCCTAAAAAGAGAGAAGAAAGCTGCCATGAAAAAAGGTCTAATAGAATGAATGAATATACCAAGTAGGGTGAGAAGTTAAGTAGAAGAGAAATAAATGGATTTGAAAACTGCAAAACAATGTAATAACAGATATAAATCAG
The DNA here is from genome assembly GCF_000260255.1 of Octodon degus. Classification (NCBI taxonomy): domain Eukaryota; kingdom Metazoa; phylum Chordata; class Mammalia; order Rodentia; family Octodontidae; genus Octodon; species Octodon degus. The sequence continues at coordinate 1,372,966 of NW_004524738.1, forward strand.
TAGCTATCCATAGTGATTTTCAGTATGAATGGTCTTACTTTCCCAGTCAAAAAAAAAACATGGCCGATGGATTGAGAAAAAAAACACAATGTTATTCTATATAAAAGAGCATATAACCCAAAAATAAATTCATAAACTAAGAATCAAATGATAGAAAACAGTATTTCATGCAACAGGAACATGAAAATAGAGTACCCACCACTATCCCAGACTCAGACAAAGTAGACTTCAAGCCAAAATTGATTAGAAAAGGCCAAGAAGGTCTTTATATATTCATTAAGGAAACAATTCAACAGGAAGAAATAACAATTATAAACATACATGCATAAACACCAAAGGAAGGTATTTCTTCCTTCATAAAGCAAACACTATTGAACGAAATATAAACATAATTATAGTGGGAGATCTTAACACCTTACAGATCAAATAGACCAAAAAATCAACAGATAAATATTAGAATTTTTAAAAATCTTCAAGCAAATGTGTTTTTTTCCTTTTTTTGATTCTTTTCTTTTTTGGGGGGCAGGGGAAGGGTCTACAGGGTGTTCAGTGTCTCACTACTAGATCAGACTCATAGTGATTCTCCTGTTTACAGCCTCCCAAAAACTGGGATTACAGGCACGTGCCACCATGCCCAATCTCAAACTCTGTCTCAGCATGCCCCAGGGATGGGGATGGTATGACAGGCCGGGGGATTGAACCCACACCCTCTGAGCCTACTTGCAGGTGTTTTAATCCACTGAGCTATTTGGCCGGCCCAAACAAATGGCTTTAATAGATACCTACTGAGTGCTTTACTCAACAAACAGCTATATATTCTTCCCAGAAGTACATGAAATTTTCTCCAAAATCAACCACATACTAATCAATACAGGACATTTAATTAAAAACAAAAGAACTGAAATTATGTCATGCACATTTTCAGACCATAGCACAATAAAAATAGACATCAATAGGAAAAGAAAGCACAAAAATTAATCAAATGCATGGAAATTAAACAATATATTTATGGGTCATAGAAGAAATCAAGGAAGCAATAGATAATTTCTAGAACTAAAAAATGTTAGGTTTTCTGGCACAGCAGAGAAGCAGAAGTAAAAGAAAGGGATGGAGCCTTTATTGACTCTGAGGACACGGAGAGGATCTCAGGGAGCTGGGGGATCCTCTAACCTGAGAAAATGGAAGGCTGAGATTTTATGAACTTTTGTTAACTAGAGTTTAAGGGGCAGGTTCCGTGACACACAGGAGCTGACAGAGGGCTCCCTTGTGTGTGGCAGGAAAGGTATCCACGACCAGGCTGGGGAAGAATGAGGACGTGTTCATCGGGAAGATAAGCTGTTGCTTGTGGGATTCAGCCTTGTTGACTCAGGGCCATAATAACTTAGAAGTTTGTACTCAGGCCAGAACCTATCAAAAACAATGCCCAGTACAACAGACCTGAACTGTGGCCAGAGGTAAGTGTGAGAGGGTTATGCAGAAATAAGGGACTTTGGGAGCCACATGCTCAAAACCTCCTCGAATATATGATTACAGATTAAAAGATACTGTACAGAGCCACAAGTCCAAGTAGGATCAAAATACATTGCCTGAAGTTATGACTACTCCATCCCTCCTCTTCCCTGTACTCTGATCTCTTACTTACATAGGTTCTAAGGTCAGTTACATAACAGGCCACCTTGGTCACACCCTGTCTTTCTCCTAACGTCCCCCTTTTTTTCCTGCAAGAATTCCAGCACCTCCTGCTTTTTCTTCATCCTCACTTACTGGTTCTATCAATAAAAATCCACAGACTCTTCAGCTTGGAACTGTCTTTCTGAGACTTTCTCACACTGAGGGTCCTGGGGGAAGGGCCGCCTCTCCGGGCCTTCTTGGAGTTTGAATGGGACATTGACTCTGAGGCATCTTTCATCCTTTGCACCATGCCACAGCCACGAACTTTGACACAATGAAAGCAATCTTGAGAGGAAAGTTTATCGCTGTGAATGCCACATCACCAAAAAAAAAAAAAAAATGAGCCCACATAGATAATTTAGTTCATCAGAAGTGTGGGGCTGGCTAGATAGTTCAGCAGGCTAAGAGCCTGCTGAAGGCAAGCACAGGGACCTGGGTTCAATGCCTGGCACTGCATGCCTCTCCAAGCCAGCCACCGGGACTGAGCTTGACAGTGCATGCCTGTAATCCCAGCAATGGAAAGGCAGAAAACAGGAAGATCACTATGAGTCCAAGCTGCGTAGTGAGACCTTGTACCAAATACATTAAAAAAAAAATAGTACAACCAGTTTATCCTCATTTCCTAAGAGGAGTTGGGAGTCCCATCCCAGAAATTTTGGGGAATGAACTATTCTCAGAATAGCCTGCCCTCTTTTGAGAGTCTAAATTCCTCACCACTATTTCTGGGGCTCCTGGAACACAACCCTTCAGTTGAGGGCATCACCCAAGACCTTGACCTACCACTTGCACCAGGACTCTAGTGTCTTTCCAACCAAGCTCCGTATTTATCTCTGCCTAAAGCATTAGCGCCTCAGCTCTGCCCTTTATCCTCAAATGACCCATTGCCTCCCCTCAGCCCCATCCAGGGGCTGAAAACTCTGCAAATGGGTTACTTCTTTGCAGAGCATTAGTGTGGGAGACGAGCTAATGAGAATTGCGGTCTAACTGACCTCCTCTGTATCAGGAGCTAACTAGCCTCCCAATCCCCTAGGCAAGTGTATGGCAAAGGATAAAGGACAATAGACAAAAGTAATATGGTGAATAGGTGTCCAGGAAGATCAGAATTCGAGTGGCTAAAACCCCTACTTCTTCAAACTGGCCAGTGTTTATTGGGTACCTAACATACCAGCAGGTGTGCAGGGAAGGGTAGGGAATAGCCAAGGCAAAGGGCATGAAAGTGGGCAGGGCCTTGTGAAAATGGAACAAAGATATTCCAGGCAGTAAATCCTTGCTTAACGAGAGACCTGTTTCATCTCTGAGGTTGGCAATTATTGCCCTGGAGTTCTGCGTGAGAGTTGGTGTCCTCAGCAGCAATATTATCTTGCCTTCAGAGATGTTGCAATGTCGAGGCCACTGCAGGCTTTTGCGAGGACCCTCGGGATGGAGAGTTGTTTCTGTATGCCAGCTGCTGGCTCATGAGGCAGATCACGGAAGCCTCATGAAATAATGTAGAGAGCCAATTGAATGACTGATCGATTTTTTTTTTTTTTTTTTGGTCCGAATGCCTTCAGGGCAGGTTTGGCTGGCTTGAGTTGTGGGGATCGAACCACAGCAACCTGAGCCTGACTGCTTGGTTGAAGCAGCCACTTAAAGAACTGAGCTAAGGGGCAGGCCCCCAATTGATTGTTGATTGATTGATTCGAAAGCCTGCTTTGGGGCTGTCACCACTTTGTGAGCACAAAGGAGAAAGGCAGCAAGCTGTGCTCTTTTGGTGGCATGCACGCGTGCGAGCACATCTCAGGTTCCAGGAAAAATCAGCACAGCTGAGATCTGGTGATTTATCTGGTGCTATACCGTAGACAATAAGAGACAGGTGACTCTTGTGTTACTCATCTTGTTTATATGTCTAAGATAATAGAAGTGAGGTAAGTGAAATGCTGAGGCCTCTCTAAGGCAGCCAAAAGACCTCTAACCCCCTCTTTCTGAATTAATTCTGTGTATTTTGTTTTTCATCCTTGTTCGATCCCTAGTCAGGGAAAAATCTTGTAGGCCACTCCCTACTTATTAGTATCTGACATTGGGCTGTAAGCTGGGGACATGTTCTCCTCTGGAAGGCTTTTCAGGGTAGCTGACAGTTAGTTCAAGGTCCATCCCACAGACGCAGAGGCCGCACGGAGATTCTCCCATGATCCAATTGCACATTGAAATTAACACTCCTGCTCTCCTACAGCCTCTCCCCTGTCTTAGCTACTTTTTCCTAATTGCTCAGACAAAATAACCAACACTCAAAATGAAGGAAGGAATGGTTTATTTAGCTCACAGTTCATGGAGCCTTTAGCCTGGCTCCACAACACAGTGGCACATGGCAGAGGGCAGCAGTTGATGGTGGTGGAAAACAGCAAAGAACAAGTGGAGGAGCAGCAGCTGAGGCAGCTGGCAAGCCTCTCTCCCTTTCTTATATTGTATATAGATTACTGACCTGACCCCCAGGGCCCAAGTAGCACTCACATCCACCATTCCCGCATTGGATCATGAATTAGTCACAAACTCTAGAAGCCTGACCCAGTGACCACGTGAGGCTTTGAGGAACAACTAGACACAAACTATAGCACCTCGCTTATATTGCACGCTGCTTACCCCCACTTCCCCAGATAGGTGTAGCGCTTGCACAATCTCCATGCCCTCCACTTGCACAGAACGAGGGTGATTACAAAGTAAGGACCCTGGCTCCTTGTTGAATCACTTAGTTAAACTTCTAGACTTTTCAAGTTGATACAACATATCAGCCACAACATTTGCCAGCCACCTTCCCTATGCCATTGTTTCTGATCACCTTTTGGTCTCCCTCCCACATTCACACCATTGTCCCCACCCCATCATCGTAAATTTGTTGATGTCAATGAATTCTGCTCTATGCCTATGCACCCTCCCCCTTCCCCCTCTGTCCATGAACCGGGGAGTCCTTTTCTCCTACCAAAGCTAAACTCTACACCTGTGCCCTGGACCCCTTGCCTTCCTGTGTCTTCAAGACTGTGTTCATTATTATTCCTTCTCCACCCCTGAACCTTGACATTTCTCCACCACTAATCTGCTCCAGTGAAGTCAATAATTGTGCAGAAGACTCCTGGATCATAATCTTTAGAGCTAAGTATTCTCTCAGTGCATAGCTATTATCTGCTTATCTTTGCTTTCCATTTCTTTCTGAACACACAGCAGACTGGCTTCCACTCCGGCACCTCTGCCAAAATGGCTCTTACCAAGATTGACTCAACGGGGTCCCTGTTAGTATTTACTTTTTCCAGCATCTCTCCCTCAGTCACACACCCCAACCTTGACTTCTGTCACCCAACGCCCTTGGGTTGTCCTCTGGTGTGGTTTCTCACGCTCCTCCACTACTGATGGTTCTCCCCCAGCCCCTGGTGGGCTGGCATCTCCCGAGTTGATTCTGACCCTGGTTCACTCTCTCCCCATTCTGCACATACACCCTGCAAGAGCTTAGGCAGGTCCTTTGTTTAATGGCCACCTTGAGGTTGGTGACTACTGAGTCTATAATCCCCAAGCTTGTACTTCAGCTCTGGCTTTGCCCACCCTCTTGGGTATTACTCAGGCAGATCAAACTCAGAATGTCCAGAATGAGACTCCTTCCTTTTCCCTTTCCCTAATGTGTATTTTCCAGCTAACAGCACTCAAAAGCAGCAAATCCTCATCAGCTTATGAGCTACTGGAGTGGAAGGGCTGTGTCTGTTTATTCATCTTCCTATCTCCAGAATGTAACACAGGCCCCAGGAAATAGTAAGTGCTCAGCAAATGTGTGTTGAATCAACAAATGAACAAATGAGTGAATTTGCTTGTCTCGGAGAAAAAGAATTGTGAAATTGTATTCAAGTTTTTATGTTAAAGCGTTTAGCAATGCTCATTAAATCTCTGAGTTTCCAAACATGTAGATATAGCTTCTTTCTTTCCTACAGTCTTTATAGAACAGCACTGTCTCTCAGAACTTTCTGTGATGATGGAAGTGATTATACTTGTGCCATCCAATACAGTGGTCACTAACATCACGTGATTATCGAGCATGAGTTTGGCTAAGGAACTGAATTTTGAATTTTCTTTCATTTCAATTAACTTATTTTTAAATAGCCAAAGTGTTCAGTGGCTACTGTAATACATTATGCAGTTTTAGAAAGGCCTTGGTGCAGTTTCTAAGATTATGGACACTGACAGCCATGTTGGTTTACCTGTGGTTCCAGCCGTGTTCAGGCGGGGTGGCCCCATCCCCCAGTTAGAAAGTGAGAGATACAGGCCACAGGGGCTCCCTGAAGTCAGCTGCAAGGGCTCACTGTGTATCTCTGTTCACAACTCTGCATTCCTCACACTCTTATCTTGAATTTGGCCATACTGGAAACATCTGGCTTAATCTTAGAGTACATTATTTTGTAGCATTTGTTAATATATGAAAGAGATTTTGGTACTTGGAAGTAACCGCATGGATAGTTACAACGAATGAGGAAAATGCCTTTACTCAAACTGGGATGAAATCTTCATTGTGAAACTTAAACACCTAAGATATATGTTAAAAAAAAGGGATACAAAGGAAAGATCATTTTGTATTTATATATACAAAATAGTTAGGATAAATTTACAGCTACTTTCGCTTAATTCAATGAGAAGAAAGAGGTGTACTAACAGTGTTTGGACGGAATATCCTGTCTGCTTCTTGTACTATGGATAACCACTAAGAAGATAACAATGTACAGTATATTGACTATCAAAACTGTCCTATTAATCAGCTGTGAAACTGTCTCATTCATATTTATTTCTCAATTAAAATAAATTTTAAAAAATAAGATATATGTATAAGACCCCTGCTTACTGCTCTTCAACCGAAGGCATTTCCCTACCGGGCCACCAGGGCATCCACAAACAGGGAAATCTCTCAGGCTTCACTTTTCTTCAGAAGACACAAGGAAACAAATACACTTGGGTCCTTCTCTGTGGCCAGAGTGGTTTCTCTACAACGCATTTCATATCGTGTTACTCTTAGAGCTAAAACCCCTTCCCCGATGCCCCATTGTTTTGCGGATCAAGTCCAAGCTCATCTCCAGAGGAAAAGCAAAGTCCGGGTGGAGAGGCAGCCCCTTCTCTCCCGCCTCTTCTCCTAGCCCCACTTTCCTCACACTCCTTGGACAGCAAATAGCCCAGGATGCCGTCAGACTGTCGAAGATTTTCTGGGAAGAAATACCAGAAAATCATATATTTTAAGGGGAGGGCCGCTCTAAGATCAAGAGGAACAAAGGTAGACTCCTTCTTGCACCTGTGACCCCCATCACTTCCTTTTTGGAAAAATATGACGACAGCTTCATTGTGAGTATAATCCTCCACTAGCCAGAATCCTCCACTAGCACTACCGGCGCGCTCGCGCTGGAAAGAGCGCCCCTGTTGGTGAGATGCCCACAGGACAGGCGCAGAGAAGGGGCGAGAACAAGATGCTTTCTGTACAGCAGGCTTCCTGTCCAAGGCCCTTGCCCAGATCCAAATGCGCAGTCTAAAACGAATCCCTCCTCTCGTGCAAACACTACACACTCCCCAGAGCTGTTCCCTGAGGAATAACTGATTAGCAGGAGTCTGGGGACCTGGGTAGATCCCTGGAGGCTTCACTGAGTAGACTTTGTTCTGTTTGCACCTCCACCGTTTATCAGCGCAGTGGCCAACACAACCGTCTTCTCCTCCCGTTCCTGCGCCTCTTGGCTCAGAGGTCAATTGCTCTGTGTGCCCCAGATTTCTGAGAAGGCTTCGAGTACCACAGCCAACGGCCTCTCTGAGGCATCCGAGAAGGTTAACAGTGACGGTTTTTACCTGATGGCATTTGGTTTCATCATGCTGAGGACCAGCTAGACATGGAACAGAGCAAGCAATAACTACTACTAATAAATCGACCCAAAAATAAGTTGAGAGTCTCTCCTAGGCCTTCATGGCTTCTGGTGAGACTCCAGGCTGGCTTAAGTGCACATTAATGTTTAAGCCGACAGCCGGGGCTGAAAGCAGCAGACAGTCTGTGAAATTCTGCCACCTCAGAGCACGCTGACGTGGCAGTAGAGGACTTTGGCTCATCCAAATCCCGTCTAGCTCAGTAGCTGCCCTTAGCCGACAGTCAGGTTACTAGTTAACCCCGATCTGTTCCTGTGTGCTTTTCCAAAAATGCTTTAATTCTTGAACCTTGGCCTCATGAGAGGTTCACCCCCACCGATTCCTGCAGCCCGCCAGCACACACCCCAGTCATGCTGTGCACCTAAGGAAAGGCCACTGACACTGTATCTCATGGTCCTCGCCTGTCACTGGGCTCTGGCCATCCCGGTGCCCCTTGTAACTAAAGTGTGCATATTTTTTTCGGTGTTTTGTTCTATCGTCATACCTCTGAGCACATTGGAGCTCCTAGGCGGAGTGGATGTCCCTGTCCCTTATTTCATGGGATCCTCAGAAAACCACAGATGAAGCTTTTTTAATACTTTACCGTAGAGATAATTCTATGTCCGCACGTTTAGATCTACTTACTGTATACATTTAATGCATTGCAGGTTACTTCAGAGCACGGCTGTACCAACGTTTTACCGCTGAACATTTGTTTCTGGGTCCAGGTTACCTCGTCCTTGAGTTTCCTCTTGGTGCACGCGCGCAAACACTTCGGCCGGGAGCTAAAGGATGGCAACAAGGCTGGATGTTCCGGACTTCACATAGAAAATATTAAGGAAGACCGCCAGGTGGCGCTGTGCCCTTCTGGGCCTCACCAGTTTGCACCTTCGCCCCTGAAGGTAGAGTCAGTCACCAGGTCCTCACAAGTCTCGGGTGTGATCAACATTTTACTGTTTGCTAGTAGATTTTTACTTCGATAACTCATCTTACTGGTCACATTTTTTTTTTGCTATGTAAATAAATATTCTTAATATTATGAGTTATTAAAAAAAATATTATGAGTTATTTACCAATATCCTTAACCCATGTTCCACTGAATTCTTAGTGTTCTTATTGATTTGGGTGTGATTTTTATATTTTAGCTATCTTTGTTACAAGAGCCACAAATATCTCTTATATTCTTGCCCTTTTTTTAAGAAACAAAAAGTTTGTTCACAACGTCTTTTGTTTCTATTTCTCTCTTGTTACAGATCCAGACCATGAGCTAGCCAAATACTCTACCACTGAGCTGCATCCCCTGGTTTTACAGTGGTGTTTTGTTTTTTTAATATATAAAACTTTCAATTCTTTTTTTTTTCTTGAAATACCGAATTTTATTTAGAAACTGTTCAAAGTAGGAAAAAAAACCCTGTCAAGAAAGACCAGGTGGAAAATGGCTTCCCAATAAAATGGAATTTTAGGACAACAGAAATCTAAAAGGCCACAAAAGAGAAATAGCACCACAATTATTTGAACAGTGGCTAGTTACTTGAATTTTTTTGCATTTTAATCACTGAATCTGGGTTTTCCTCTGAATTCCAGACAGAGCATGCACTACACAACAATTTTATTGTAAAATGCCTGTTTGCTACACACATTTTAGGACAAGCTACCACCGGAAACAAATCAAGACAACCACATTGGGGGCTCAACAATTTCAGTAGTGGGTAACATACATTTTGCAAGATTCTGCCAAACAAAGAGACTGAGTAAGCCATGGGCAAAAAAGCAACTGAGGGAGTTAAAGAATGAAATATTTTAAATATTAATAATGAATTTAGGCATGTCACTGTATTTTCTGTAAAAGAAAATTAACATTTAGTTACACACTAGTGAATTTTATCTCCAAAGAGATTAGTGTACTGGTGAAGTATTCAGGTAAGAGTGGAGAGTTGTGACAGTGGAAACCAAGAACGCCCCAGCCTTGTAGATCCCAAGGTGACAACAGCCTTCACTGATCACTCCCTTTGCCAGAGATCCAGCAAGAACTTGCAGAGGGATAACCCGCCCACTGTCCTTTCGAAGCTGAGCAGCAAACTTAGGAGGCAGACGGGAGTCCCAGTGGGCAAGAAGAACTTGTTAACTGTAAACTTAAAGACACTACAACAGGACACGTTCCCATCCAAATGCCAGAGATGTGGGCGAGTCCTCAGTAGTTGTTAAGATTGTAAAACTGGACACACCTCATTTCCAAAACACCACAATACACAGACATTTAAGGGATAACTAAAAAATCATCAGAGAAATGCTTAATAAAAATCAAGTTGTTCACCTCAAACATCTCAGGGCTGAATACCCTCTCTTCATCTAAACAACCATGCCGCTTGCACTTAGCAGGGATGCAGTTGGCCAATGACACCAAATGGCATTTCAAAGCAATTTCTTAAACTCTCCTTTTGGGACTCAGAGTGTGGGAAATCGCACAGCCCTGCAAGAATGTCTGCAGTCCTCTGCAATACGGGCTCATTTTCCCCCCTCATTCTTCTGACAAATCAATTCAGTGTTCCTTAGCTTTCCAAAGCAGGAATCTCTTTCTTTCTCCAAGTCTCCAAGTCCTGTGAGGCCTGTAACAGCAGGTTCTGAAGGGTCCAAGGTCTGGCTTTTCTTTCCCAGACACATTAAATCTCTTGTCTCAGTACATTTTATATTTGACATATGGAAGTATATTTTAAATACTTTTTTTTTTTTTGACGGAACCAGGGATTGAACTCAGGCCCTTGCGCTTTCCAGACAAATGCTTATTCCACTGGGCCATCTCCCCGGCCTCGCAAATACTCTTAAGGCATTGATTTATTTATTAACAGATTCACAGCCAAGATTTCACATTAGGTTAAAATTCAATTCAGTCTTTACATTTCTCTACTGAGGCTGGCATCTCAGCATATTCCAGAACAACACCTTCTCCAGCAATCAGTGTGACCAGCATCCACATAGTAACAGTCAGCCTCTCTGTTCCCCAGATGAACCACCTAGATGTTAATGCTGCTCTGCTACAAGGTAAAAGCTCCTAACTCAAATTTATTGGAAAAGGAGTGAAACTTCTGCAAAGTGCACTTTTAAAAAGAGGTACTTTTTGCTTCTGAAAAGAAACCAGTGATTCCTCTAAGAATAATAAAAGGGAGTATTTAACAGTTAAGCACATGATTTGGAGAGAAGAATTCCGATGCTGTTCTGCTGGTCAACGGTGCTAAAACTCTGCTTGTTCCTCCTGTGGGCCCCCTTCATCAGGTATCACAAAGCCTTCATCTGTGGCATAGAGAATGTCTACAGTCCTCTGCAATACAGGGTCATTTTCCCCCATTCTCCTGGCAAATCAATTCAACGTTCCTTAGCTTTCCAAAGTAGGAATCTCTTTCTTTCTCCAGGTCTCCAACAGTAAGTTTCAATATGTTGACCTGCTGTGTCGGTTCAGCTGCCTCCTCACCCCCATTGCCCACACCAAGATTCTTCCGCACCACCCCTGGGCCAGCTTCAGGCATTGAAGTTCTCTGGACTGAAATGAGTCTTTGTGGAGCTGCACTGCTCGAGCCGAGAGGTACTTAGGTTTATTCAGAGCTGGAGCAACAAGAGAAAGAACCACTGAGGTCTCCTGACTGTCTGGCAGCTACAAGGTCATACTCTTTTCCATCGTAGTTCGTATCCAAAAATTTCTTGAACCACTGAACAAATTCAAAATTGTCCTGAAACTTTCTTTTTACTAATTTATCCGCAGGAATTATTTTATCAACTCCCATCCTTTTAAAACCTGCTTGTAGTATTTTGAAGTTCTGGATATATTCGTGGTCTAGCTTAGCTTGGAATTTCACTTTCTTCAAGGCAACGGAGCCAGAGAAGAACATGTCCATAAACTGACAACAGGCAGCTGCTGAGCACACCGTTCAATCTTTGTCAGATTCAACTGCAGAGACTCATTGATCTAGGCCAGCACGTCATGTCGACTTAGCTATCACTGGTGACTGATGCTGAGTATGTGTTCACTGCCATCTTTGGCTCTCAGGGGAACCATATCTACTGTCCATGTCCAGCTCCAGCTCCATCTTTGTCTCATTCAAACCCAAAACTTTCAAATCTTGAGATAATCAAACTTCTTCTATTCTTCCTAGACTTTGCAGCTTGGATAAGAAATTCTTTTATAGCTGAAGTTATTTATCCCCTGTCTTACCCAACATTCATATTTATTAGTTCTTTAGCACATCTGGAATGGTTTATGTCAATGGGATGTTGTGATGTGTTGTTGATTTTTCCCCCATAGCTCCTGCCAGAGTCTTTATTGAAGAGTTGATAGTCTTTGCTTTGGTCTACACTAGTTTCCCAAACAATTTTCCTCCAGGATTCCACTCCAACTGGCAGAACACAGAAATACTATGGAGAAAATGATCTTCAAGGTAGGAAGAAGGTTTATTTTGCTTTTTGCTTTTTGTTTTTACTTAAGGCTAATGCAGATCAACTTCCAGAGAGATGGAAAGAATACTTTTCACTTAGCAAATTGAGCATCTTTTAAGGGTGGTGTTCGTCACAGATGTAAGGAGACCTAGAAGTGGTGTAGTTTGAGTAGAAAGTGAGTTACAGGCTGACTAAGGCTGGAGAGGCTGTGACTGCAGGTGCTGGCAACCCGGCCTATGTGAACCAAACCTGGCCACACTCTGTATTTGTAGTACGTTAAGAATAGTTACCATATATTTAAATGGTGGGGGAAAATCAAAACAAGGTTAGAATAGTGAAAAGGGGGTTTTAGGCAGGAAAAAAAGTATGAAATAAGGGCCTTATTGGGCTTTTTGGATAACCCTGACTAGAAACCGTTAAAACCTTACTAGAAAAAAATTAACTCTTATTATATATATAACCTAGGGTACTATGCTACTGCACTGAACCCGCATGCATCCCTATGTAACGGCTGGGATTTGATATACTGCCCAGGGGAGACCAAATTACAGGAGTTGCAGAGCCTTTATTAATTAGCCGGTGATCAACGTGCTCCCCCTTTCCAAATTAGAAAGCACAAAAGCCCAGTTCTTTGTTCCCTACCTGCCTTTGTAGTTTCTTGGTTGCTATGGCAACTGAGCAGGCATGTAGTACCCCCCTAAATCCTATAGGTGTGGAGTCACGGCAGGAATGTGGTACCTCTATATCCTATAGAAGTGTGGTCTCGGGCAGAGGGATTTATGGCTAAGCATGGGCAAATAGTCTGTCTCTTGGGGCTGGTGAGATGGCTCAGTGGTCTAAAGCACCTACTTAGAACAAGCTTAGCTAAAGCACAGGAACCGCGGTTCAATCCCCCAGCACCACATGCCAGCCAGCCCCGCCCCCTGGTGGGCTGAGCTGGCCACACACACACACACACACAAATAAATAAAATTAAAAAAATAAATAAATAAATAAAAAATAGTCTGTCTCTTATTACCCTAAATGGGTCCTGTCTCTCCTCATCTCCTATATGTTTGTGAAGCTCTGACAAGGCAGGGGAAGGAGTGAGGAAAGGGGTAATTTAGGCAAGGCTGCTCCTGTGCACTTCAGGCAGGGGTCAAACTAAATTGAATTCTGCCTCAATCTCCTCTACTTCTAAAAGTGAATAGGGTGTTGTGCTAGACGCCAGCCCTCACATTCCCCCCTCTAAGGCATACTTTTTCTTTCTAAGAAATATCATGTCTATCTGAAGATGGCGGCTTATCCCTTACTTCATAGTCAGTGTCATCTTTCGTCTCCATTGGATTGGGCTATGTAATCACGCTCCGTGTTCGAGTCATTACCCAGCTGAGCAGGTGGGGCCCTGCAGGGAACATGGCTAGCAGGGCCATTATTGGCCCAGCGATTCCCCTTATGAAGGAGGCTAACCTGGGGCTCCAGCTACACAGGGAATCACACCACTTGCGCCGTCACAGTCATTATGACATCTTTTTCTCTCCTCAGCATCACAGTCTAGTTTTTGTAGGATCTCTGTGATGACCCCTGACTTGTGGGCATAAACACAACACTCTTCCCCTTGGCTGCGCAGTCTTCCTTGCTTCATGAACACCAAATTAAGCCCCTTTCTGTTTTGTAGCACTGCTTCTGCTTATGTATCTGTTTTATCACAGCTCAGATTCTAGCCACAGTTTGTTCTGTACTGTCAGTTATCTGGTGAGGTCGCTAGAATGGGCTATGTCCCCTATCCTGGTAGCCAAACTCCTTGTTAGAGCTACTCGGGCTAGAACTGGCCCTAACACAGGGGTTGCCCTTTGTACATGCGTGTGCTCTTCATGCCTGAATATCTTAGAGAACAAATGTCTGTCTTTCAGTTTCCCTTGAATGATTTACACTCAGGGAATCAACATAGTTGCAGACAAAGGCCCATCCCAGTTACCCTCTGTCTATGATCTGGACACTTAAGCAACCCTTTGGTACAGAAAATGGGGAGCCCAGTAGGTGAGGTTTTGTGGAGCTAGCTGACTGCAAGTAACCTGATTATTTCCTTGGCCCACACAAAATCCTGTTCTGTACACTGTTTCTACCATTGACAGAGATAATGTCTCTTCCGCTTCCAAGAGCACAAGCATTGGGTGGGTGTTACAGGCTCTGAGGAGGTTACAGCCTCATAAAAGGGTGGACTGGATGGGATACACATCTGGCCGGCTCCTACGGATGTAGGCTACAAGTAGTGGATTTCACCAAGAAATTGATAGGTTTCAGACTTAGCTCCCAGGCCACCCATCTGTTTTGGGGGGGACTGGGCCTTGTCTCCCTGGGTTCTGGGGTTGACTTCGGTACACGATGCAGCACCCGTTATGCTGTCCCACATTCAGGATGACCGTTGGGCCACTATCTTATATCTGATGGAGTGCCTGAGTCAAAGGTGGGCAAGGGGACACCTGAATATGTGCATCACTTTATGTCCAACAAATGGTTAGGGGGTTCAGGTCTCCGCGAGAATTTCCTCCAAAAACTCCTCCTATAAGCCCTATGGCCTCACAACCCCACTGTGGGCAATATGCTTCTCTGTCTTTAGCACAATTCGCTCCCATCACCTTTGAGCACACATATAGCCCCTGCTCCACCATGGCCAGGTCCGAGTTCTTGTCTTCATGTTCATGGGACTATGGATTGATTGCCCGCTTTTGGACCTCACAGGTAGGGAAGGAATACTTTTCTGGGTCAGCCTTTTCCTTCCAATACTCTGGATTCCATAATTTACATGTCAGGACAACAAATACTACAATCTGTTGAGCAGATTGCTCAAAGAGGCAAGCAAGGCCTGCCTGAGTCTGACAGAATCCACCTGTGGTCACCCAAGAGCGTAACTGCAGAGGTGTTCTCCTGGAGTCTCCAAGCTGACAGTAGTTGTTACCTATCCCATGGTAGCTGCTGAGAAGATCCACGTTGCCTCAAACAGCAGATTCATTGTGATGACTTGGACAGAGCTATCTTTTGCCTGAGTTGTTCAGACCATAGAGTTGCGCAGGGTCCGGGGGAAGTCCGGGCTGGTGGTACCTCAGCTACCCACTGTTTCACTCACAAGTGATGAATCCATGGCTTATAACTGTAACTTTAACACAGATGGGTGTGATCAGGATGACATCATATGGCCCCTTCCATGTGGGCTGGAGGGGCTCTTCCAGCTTTCAATTAACACCTGGTCCCCCGGTTTGGAAGCATGTACAGGGCTACGGAGGGCGAGTGGGCGATGTTCTAATACAGTTTTCTGTAGTCCCTTCAAAGACATTTGCAAGGCCTGCAGTGGCTGTTGCAGGCAGTCCCTCCAATACTGCCACCAGGTTGGTGGTCTTCCAAAAAGGATCTCAAAATGAGGGAGCCCATCCCAGTATGGGGTGCAACGTGACCGAAGCAGGGCCATCAGAAGCATAGACACCCTGTCTGCACCTGTCTCCTGGCATAGATTGGACAGGGTGCTCTTCAGGGTGAGGTTTTGCCACTGTACTTGGCCCGAGTTTTGGGGTCAGTGGGCAGTACGTTGCTTCCATTTTAGGCCCAGGACACTGGAAAGGCTGTGAACTACTCTACCCAGGAAAGCAGGCCCATTATCTGAGCCTACTGTAATGGAGAGCCCGTACCTCGGGATGCTTAGTTCCATCAGCACTTTTACCACCTCCCTAGAGGTCTCAGTTCTGGTGGGCAAGGCCTCTACCCATCCTGAGTAGTGCAAATAAGCACCAACAAATACTCTTTGTTTCTAACCATCCACTTGACCTCAGTAAAGTCCACTTCAAAATCCTCAAAAAGGAGGGTTCCCTGTCAGCAGATGCCTGGTTTACTCTGTGGCTGAGAAACTGGATTATTGTGAGCACAAGTCATGCCTTTGCTGGCCCCAGGGACTCCCAGGGTCGAAGGCCTGGAGATGTACACATAGCAGCCAAGCAGCTCGGCCATAGCTGTCTTCCCCAGATGGGTCCTGTCATAGTGCCCAAATCACGAATTGTCCCATGTGTTCAGGCAAAAGCACTCTTTCCCCTGGCAGCATGGGCCACCCATTTCTTTCTGATGCCCCTTCCGGCTTGGCCCACAATAACTCAGTCTCAGAATATTTGGGTGGCTGAAGGAGTGGCTCTACCATGACACGTGTTTCTGGCAGTGAGTCCCCCACAGCAGCTCGCTTTGCGGCCACGTCGGCAGCCCTATTGCTGCAGCCTTTTTGATGTTCAGGACAGGGTATGACTGTCACTTCAGTGGGCCACCATACTGCCTGTAACAAGTTTAAAATCTCCTGGTAGTTTTTTATATCTTTTCCTCCTGCAGTTAGGAGACCTCTTTCCTTTTGGGCTGAAGTCCTGGGGAGGGGGCAGTGCTCCTGACCCCACCATCCTTTCCACTGTCACAGCCACTGCTCCCGCTCTCTGTACTCCATCTATTGCCAGACATACTGCTTCCATCTGCAAACAGGGTGGAGTCGGGGGCTACTCCAAGAAGGCAGGTCCAGTTAGTGTTTCTCTAAGCTTTCTGTCACTTGCATGGGAGATGCTGACCACTCAGAGGGATGCCAGCTCTAGCAATCAAGTTCAAAGTACTGTCCTGGCCCCCGTCCCTATGAGGACAAGGCTTGGTGGCCCAGCTTAGAGTCCCAACTCTCAGAGCCAGTACTCTGTGCCTCAGTCTCTCATTCCCCCAGAGGCAGATGCCTCCCAGCCCTAGGAGGAAGAACAGAGGGAGCTAAGCAATGAGGGCACTTCAGAAGTCAGTAGATGACGTGCAGGTATAAGGATGGTCACGCTGACTCGCTGTGCCCCCACAGGAAGCTCTACCACCCCAACAATGCCCAGCTGGGCATGGCTGTGATGAGGGCAAGGCTGACCAACTGGCATGCTGGTAACATCGAGGTGGGGCACGGGATGATCTGCAAAGCCTACGCCATTCTCCTGGTGACACACAGACCCTCCCATCCCATCACCAAGGACTTAGAGGCAAGTGTCTGCTCAGGGCGGGGCACTCCCGCCTGCTCTGAACCCTCTGAGGATAAAAGTCACAGTTCATCTGGACTTTGCCTAGGGAGGCCATGGATTGCCAGCTGGACAAGGAGGGGACTTAGCCCTGCCTTAGGCCACTCCTTCTTGTTGTACACCAGAGGAAACTGAGGCTCAGGCAGTGGGAATAATCTGTCTATAGTTAGTGAGTTGATGGCAAATCTGAGACTTAAACCCTGAACCTGGCCTGAGAAAACCAAACAATATTGTTCATGTGTGTGTATGTGAGCGTGTATCTGTGTGTGCAGTCCTTCCTACTGGCAAATATTCTACATAGACTGGACTTCGGAATGAAAGTCTAGGATCAAACTATAAGGATTGACTTTCAGCTTTCTGAGCTTTGTGATTTTGCAAATACTGAACTAATGCACCGGTATCTGCAGGGTGTTCAGGGTCTTACTACATATATAAATCGGACTCATAGTGATTCTTCTGTTTACAGCCTCCCAAAGGGTGGGATTACAGGCATGTGCCACCATGCCCAGTCTCTTACAACCCTTTTTGAATAGGACTCACAGAATTTTCTGTGATGGTGAAAGCAAATTGGGACTTTGCCTTTTAGTACTCTAACGTTGTGTAATTGCCATTTGTATATCGACGAGGAATTGAATATTTAAATTTACTTCCATTTAGCATGTGCTTAAATACCAAAGTGAGCAGGCCTATTGTTTTAGCCTGCACAATTTTATTTATTTATTTATTATGTATTTGGGACAAGGTCTACAGGGTGTAACTACGTAGATCGGACTTGTAGTGATTCTCCTATTTTCAGCACCCCAAGGGCTAGGATTACAGGTGCACGCCACCATGCCCTAGACTGTACACTTTTAGAAAGCTGTGTTAGAGCAGGTTTTAGGAGCATGGACACCAAGGTAGCCATTTAAGTTGGCCTTTATCCCAGCTGTCCTACTGTTAGCTGTATAACTCCGGGCTGATTGTTTCACCCATGTATTTACAGGTCAGCTTTCCATCACAGAGACAGAATACCTGGCAGGAGTCCACTTGGAAACACTTATTTTGGATCACAATTTCAGAGGTTTCAGTACCTGAATGGCTGGTTCCAAGACTGAGGTAGCACGGCTGAAGGGCATGGCAGGGGAAGTCTGCTCTCGCCAGGGCCTCTGGGTGGGAGAGCCCGGGGAAGAGCTAGGGAGGGAGGGGGTGAGGCAGAGCCTGCCGGTGGGCCCCGCCTCTGCACAGCCTATTCGCCTGCGCGCTATCCCATCAGTGGTTGAAACCATTGGTGTGATGCACACTCTCACGACCCGAATGCCTCTCTAGACCCCATTTCTAGACGTTGCTGCACTGTGACTCAGGCCCTTGATATGTGATTCTTTGGGGACACTTCCTACTATTTAAACCATGACATCTCATCCTCACTAATCAAGTCCACACTCATCTCCAGAGGAAAAGGAAAGTCCCGGTGGAGAGGCAGCCCCACTTTCCTCATACTCTTTGGACAGCAAATAGCCCTGGATACCGTCAGACTCCTGAAGTTTTTCTGGTAAGAAATACCAGAAAACCAAGGATGTTCACCATATATTTTAGGGGGGGTACCTCTAAGATCAAGTATAGTAAAAGTAGACTCCCTCCTGCACCTCTGACCCTCATCACTTCCTTTAAAAAAAATATGAAAAGACTTGTTTCTTTTTGAGTATGCACACCAGAACTCTCCAGTGTGCGCTCACAGGAAAGAGCGCCCCCTGTTGTTGAGATGTCCACAGGACAGGCGCAGAGGTGGGGAAAAGCTCAAGATAAAATAGTTGATTCCCTGCACAGCTGTTTATTTAGTTTATGTAAGTGTTTCAGTTACTCTTCTCTCATTGCTGGGACAAATACCTGACACCCAAAATTAAAGAGGGAAAGGTGTATTTAGCTCACAGTTTGTGGAGGTTTTACTCCATACTCAGCTGGCTCCAATGCAGAGCGGCACATAGCAGAAGGCAGCAGTTCATAGCAGTGGAAGCCATGGCTACGGAGTGCAAGTCTATCTCCTTTATGTCGCATTCAGGCTATCTGTCCCAGGCTGAGGATAGCACTCACACCCATAATTCCAGGAGCACTCACACCCATAATCCCAGTGAATCATGAGTTAATCACAAACTCTAGAAGTCTGCCCCATGATTCTTTGGGTATGAGGCTTTGGGGGACATCTAGACACAAACCATAACAGTAAAGCGGGCTTCCTGTGGTATGAGGTCTTCAGTTCTTCTGGAAAAATACCCAGGAGGGGGAATAGCTGGCTTGAATGGGATCTCCAATCCTAGATTTTGAAGGAATCTCCACATTGATTTCCATGGCGGATTGTGCCATTCTGCACTCCCACCAACCGTAGAAAAGGATTCCTTTTTCACTACAGCTTCTCCAGCATTTGTTATTGACTGACTTCTTGATATTAGCTGTGCTTTCTGGGATGAGATGGAATCTCACTATGGCTTTAATTTGCATTTCTCAAATGACCAATGATGTTGAATTTGTATTTCTTCCTCTGAGAATTCTATATTAATCTCGGATAATCATTTTTGGATTGGGTCTTTGAACTTGGGAGGCTGGATTTTTAAAAATTATTTATATGTTCTAGATAGAAGGCCATTGTCAGAAGGACAGTAAGCTATGATTTTTCCCCAGTTTGTGAGTTTTCTTTTTACTCTATTGGATATTTGTTTTGAAGTGCAGAAACTTTTAAAAAAGATGAGCTCCTAGTTGTTAATTCTTTCAAGTATTTCCCATGCAGTTTGGTTTTTGTTCATGAACTCTTTACCTACCCCATGTCTTTAAGATTTCTACCTACCTTTTCCTCCAGAAGATTTAGTATTTCTGTTTTAATATTTAAACCTTTGATTCACTTTGACTGTAGCTTTGTGCATGGTGTTAGGCATGGGTCTAGTTTTAACCTTCAGCATGTGGAAAGCCAGTTTTTCCAGTACCATTTATTAGAGAGGCTATCTTTCTTCCAGTGAGCCTGTTTGATTCCTTTGTCAAAGATAAGGTGGTTGAGTATGTTTGCAGTTGTATCTGCATCGTTTAATCTGTTCCATTGATCTGCAGGTCTTTTTTTTCCCATCACCATGCTGATTTTATCATGGTAGCTTTGTACTATAATTTCAAGTCAAGGATTGTAGTGCCTCCTGCCTTGCCTTTGTTGTCCAATACTGCCTTTGCTATTCTAGGTCTTTTCTGGTTCCAAATAAATTTTAGGAATGTTTTCTTTAAATCTGTGGGGTACGTTGGTGGTATTTGACAGGGATTACATTAAATCTGTATAACAATTTTGGGAGCATGGCCATTTTCACAATGTTGGTTCTTCCTATCCAGGAGCATAGAATATTTTTCCTTTTTCTCAAATCCTTTTCAATCGCTTTTCTCAGAGTATATATGTGCACCCATGTTTATAGCAGCACGGTTTGTCACAGCTAAATCCTGGAAACAACCCGGACATCCATCAACTGAAGAATGGATAAAGAAGATGTGGTATGCTTACACAATGGAGTATTATTCAGCTACAAAACAGGATAAATTTGAGTCTTTTGGCACCAAATGGATGCAACTTTAAATCAGACCCCCATGTGCAAACATCTTATTGTCTCCTTAGTGTGAGAACATGAAACAGAAAAATAGAATCTGAAGAGTACAATAGATACTGGGAAAAGAGAATGAACTTATTACAGTGAAAGTTACTGAGTTGAGGAGGACAGGAGAGGAAGTGGGGGAAAGAGATTTACCTAGGTATGTAAGCAGGATGGCTTGGACAACTGTACTGTGCATTTCTGCTGGTCTATGGAAAGGAGCAGATAATACTTAATGTGTATTGTCTCATTTTTTAAATTGTGTTTTTTCTCTTCTTAATTTCTTATATGTTTCTTTCTCATTTTCTTCTTCCAATTTTACATGCATACATCTTGGAATATGAATAACTAGTTCGAGGACAACTCTATGTATTACAACAAATACTATGAAATTCATATTATTTTGTTAAGTGAAATTCTGTATCACTTGTAATTTTTTCTGTTTTAATTCTAATTTGTACTCTCTTTGAAAAATAATGCATAAATACAGCAGGCATCCTCCCCAAGGTTCTCTGGGCCCCTACACAAATCCAAATGCACTGTCTAAAATGAATCCTTTCTCTCGGGCAAAAACGAACAATGGTCCTTCCCCAGAACTGTTCCCAGGGGAAGAACTGGTTAGCAGGCGTCGAGGGATCCTGGAGGCTTCGTTGAGAGGACTTGGTTCTACTAGCTCCTCCTGCGGCTTGAGACTCACAGTCTCAGCTCCACCGCTCATCAGCTCAATGTACAACGCAACCTTCTTGTCCTGTTCCCAGGCCTCTACACTCAGGGGTTCATTTCTCTGTGTGTCAGAGTTTCCGTGAAGGCTCTATCACAGCGCACGACCTGAGAATGACAACCCTGGCAGGTTTTGTCTGGATGGCCTTTGCCTTGTGTCATTTCATGGGATCCTCACAAAAGCCACAAATGAAGCCATTGAGTTTTGCTTAGAAATAATTCTACGTCAGCACATTTAGATCTACTTACTGTATACATTTAATGTATTGCAGATTACTTCAGAGCATAGCTGAACCGACATTCCACCAAGGAGCATTTGTTTCCAGCGCCAGGTTACCATGTCTTTGACTGTCCTCTTTGCACATGCGCACAAACACTTCTGTAGGGCGCTGTATGAAGGCAACACTGTGGGGTGTTAGGTGGTTCACACAGAGAATATTAAGGAAAGCCGCCAGGTGGCGCTGCATCCATCTGGGCCTCACCAGTCATCCCCTCCACCCTTGAAGGTGGAGTCAGTCACCAGGTCTTTATAAACCCTGGGTGTGATCAACATTTTACAGTTTACTAGTAGATCTTCGAATATTCTTTTGTTACTAGCTTCAGTTTTTACTGCTATGTAAATAAACATACCTCATATTGTGAGTTGCTTAGCAATGCCCTTCAGTGAAATCTTTCACTGAATTCTTGGTGTTCTTACTGACTTGGAGTGATTTTTTATAATCTATTAACCTTTGGTATATAAACCACAAATATATTCTCCCCTCTTTGTCTCTTTGTAAGAAACAAAAAAATGTATTTATAGTGTCTTCTGTTTCTAGTTCTCTTTTGGTGCTAGGAATATAACAAGGTCCTTGCACATGCTAGGCAAGGACTCTACCATGGAGCTACACCCTTTGCCTCTCCATTATTTTTTTTTTTTCATTTTATAGGGTCTCACTATGTAGCTTGGACTTGTACTGATCCTCCTGTTTTCAGCCTCCCCAGTGCAGGGATTACAGTGGTGTGCCACCATGCCCAGACTCGGTAGCAGGCTCAGCCTCGGGGGCGGGGCTGGCATGGCATGTGAGACCATCCATGGTATTTTTCATATAAAACTCTTTAGGTATGCAAGCTTATTAATCTTTTTCTTCATGAACTTTGCATCTTATGTAAGAAAGTCTTCTACATTACTACGTTACTTACCTCCTCTCATATCTAACATTTCATTTTTATTACTTCACTTCATCTGGAATGGATTTTGTGAAGGGTATATTGTTGTGTGCCCTTCATGGTTGTCCTGGTTCCGAGTCCTTCCTTCAGTCTACTTTAGTTCCCCAAAGAGTTGATCTCTTTCCCCCTCCCCCCACAATTCCACTCCAGGTAGGAGGAAAACAAATATGTGGGAAAAAACTATGTATAAAGTAGAAGGAACTCTATTCCCAAGAACTGGCAAAGGTGAACTTCCAGAGAGAAGAAAAGAGTCCTCTTTGCTTAACTAATTGAGACAAGCTCTTAGACAAAGGCATTCCACCGGTGAGGAGTCTCAGAGAGTGGTTAGCTTTATTAGGAAGTGTGTTACAGGCTGAAGCAGGACAGGCTACGATGGCAGGGGTCGGCATCCTAGAATCCATAAGCTGAATCTCGCTACTTTGAGGGTTTCTAACACATCAGTTAAGAGAATAAATCAAAACACGGGTAACAACTCATGACCTACAGAGATTCTATGAAAAATTTCAGTGTCTGTCATAGTCATTTTATTCATCACTAAGAAACAAAATCTGATACCAGCAACTTAAGGAGGAGAGGTCTATTTTGGTTCACAGTCTGTAGAGGTCTCAGGCCGTAGTCAGCTGGTGAATGGCAGCGGGGTTTGGAAGAGGAAAAGCATGTCTTGGCTTGCTCTTGGAAAGGGAGAGAAAACCTTCCGGGTCATGCCCACAGTGACTCACCATTTGGACCAGGTCCTAGCTAACAAATCAGGTCAGCTATGTTACCCCTCTAATCCAGTCACCTTCCAAAGGTCACATGTAGGATCACCTGAGGCTTTAGGGAGGCACCTAGATAGCGGCCAGAAAAATGCCCACACATAAAAATTCACTGGAACACAACCACACCCATGTGTACATTGCCCTTGACTACTTTGGGTTACTTTAGCAGAACTGGGCGCTGGGACAGAGTCCCAATGGGCCAGAAAGCTGGGCGTATTTGCTCTCTGGAAGCTTACAGAAAAGATTCTTGACCCCTGAGATGGATATGTGGCTGAGAGGATTAGCAGCGGGACTCTCAAATGAAGCCACAAAGTAGCAAGGTCAGGAAATGGGAGGGAAAGAGGTACAAAGGGGAGGGGTGCAAGGAGGCAGCCCCTGAGGCAGTGAAGCTCCAGAGAATAAGGTTTCAAGTTTCCACTCCAACATGAAGGACCCATCCCTTTATATCGAGGATGGCAGTGGGCCAGGTAGAGTTCTGGCCACCAATGGACCTTCTGTAGGTGGGACGGCAGAGCCCAGCAGGACTAGGAACAAGGGGTCATTGGTGTACCTGATTAGACTTCAGAGTGGTCTGTCCCACAGACCCTGTGGCCCAAACATCAGAAATGTCTTATTTCCTAATTCTGCAGGCTACAGGCCTGGATCAAGGTGTGAACAGGGCCAATCTGTTTCTGAAGGAATTGGAGCAGAACCTGGCCCAGCCTCTCTCCTACTCCTGCTTGGTGTGTGGCAGTCCGAGCTGGTCTTCACATGGACACGCACTGGGCCGTGTCTCTGGATCCGGGTTTCCCCCTTCTCTAAGGAGACCAGTATAGTGAATAGGGCCAAGCCTGCTCCACTGTGACCTGCTGCTCAATTAACCAATCCCACTGGCAGTATGACCTCATTTCTGAATAAGGTCCCATTGTGAGCTGCTAGCGCTTAGGGCATCAATTATAGCATTGTTGAAGGTGCAGTTCAACACCTAGAAGTATGACACGAAGTAGTGCGGAGGAACTTTCTCCCCTTCTCCCACACCTGCGACTGCCCCTAGCACGCAGGGAGCTTGCTCCCCGCGTGAACCCGCCCCCTCCCCAAGGAAGATTTGCTTCTCCTGCGGGTCAGTGTCTGACCCTTGGCGCCTGTCTGCTGTGGCTGTGCCCATCGTGGGCACAGCCTGGCCTTGCCTGCCCAGGGCTCCTGCCCTGTCCCTGTGGGGAAGCACTGCCAAGCCCTGCCCTGGGCACACCTGGTGTGCCAGCTCCTAACCCACACAGCTGCTGGCCAGGGCAGGCCAGGGCCCCCTCCAGCCCCGGCCACAGGGGCTTCCTGTCCCAGGGGCAGCACGGGTTCTATGATTAGAGTGACATTGAACTCGGATCTGACATGTAGGTTACCAAAGTCTATGAATCGTACCGCGTCAGAGCTCACTGATATGACACCAGCAGCAGCATCAGTGACAATTCATCAAAAAAATTTTTTTCTTAAATGAACTTCACTTTATTACAGTAACTTTCCACAGTAGAAAAATAACGAAATGCAAACTTGTCTAGATTCTCTTGCTGATTCTCTTGAAGACGAGGCCACCCAGGGTCATGGTCTAAAAGCCAGAAAAGAAATCATGAAACATTCACCTGTTGTTAAATAGTAAAAATAAATAATGAAGCCCCCCCCCCATAGCTACACATATGGTAACACATGAAACTACTCAATAATTTCTCTTTCCTATAGGACCAGAGAAAGGCTAGAGACTGTCTCAGGAATCCTATGCGTCTGCATCACGTCACGTTCTGCGCAGAGCTGCGCGGTCATTTGCTGACTTCTTTTTGAACCAGATGGATGTGACAGCAAGATCAGGTGAACATGCTCAGTGCATTCCAAACTTGCCAAGTTTTATTGAGCACCTTCTATGGGTCAAAACCACCCTGAACAGCAAGGATACGTGTGCATGGGGTAGCAGGAAAGTAGCCAGGGACAGCAGCCTTGGGGTCCCTGAGGGACGTTCTCTTCGTCATCTTGGTTCTCTTGAACCAAGCAGCTGTGGTGACACAGCTGTTGGGAGCTAAACAAAAGAGCCCTTTTCTTCAGGAGCATGGAGTGGCTGCTCAGAAGAGACCGGAGCCCTGGCTGTGTCCAGGTTGGCTTAGGAAAAGTCAACCAGACTGTTGAAACCTGTGACTTGCTTTCTCCCAGGAGACGGCAGGAGTAGGCAAGGTGGAGCTACCAGAGGATGGAGCTGCCAGGGCTCGTCCCCGACAGCTCATCCCCTGCCCCTGTCCTGCTCTACGGTGCTGGTGTGGGCGCAGGGACTGCGCAGTCGCGGTTGATGCTCACATGTCCCTCCCTGGCTGAGGGACGTTACCATCGACCCAGGGACCACGGCCCCCTGGGCTGGCTAACGCTGCCTGTGACTCCCCAGACCCCAATCTGAGGGCAAGAGCAGCCAGAGGGACAGAGCTGCTGGAGAGACACTGCAGGTCACTCTGAACCCGGGGTAGGTTGTGGCCAACGACCGAGCACTGAGCCTGTGAGAGGGCAGCGGGTATTCAGGAGAGGACTGCGGCAGCCCGTCCTGCTGTGATGCAGCTTTCGGAGATGTAAACATTCACTGAATTTTGAGGCCCCAGCTAAGCACACGACGCACACAGTCTGTGGTGTGAGGCTGAGTCGCCCCCCACAGGATAGCTGTGGGCGGCATCCCCAAGAGAGTGACCCAATCAGAGGAAGCTGGCTGTGCCATTCTGTGGCTACTTGTTGCCTCAGTTCCCCCTTTAGTGAACTGCTGCTGGGAAGCTTAGAGATGCTGTGGGAACTGCCTGCTGCGTAAGGACCCTCAGCCAAGTGGGAGAGGACATAGAAAGGTCAGAATTTGGGGCTCAGAGGATAAAGCTAGGCCTGGGGGTAAGGAGTACAGCTGCTCCTCACCCCCCAGCACCCAGAGTCACAGGCACAGGGCGCTAACTTACGCTGGTCAGGGTGTCCCCATTGAGTTCAGTCACAGACTTGATGTTTTTGAACGTTGCTACCAGCTTGTTGTCACCTTCCAGGTTAACCAATGCCTGCAGGGACAGAGAGAGACCTGTGAGGAACAAGCTGTGGTGAGCTGTGGCGAGTGCGACCCTTGCTAGTAAGTTGGTTCCCTGTGCAGGTGTCAGTCAGGACAACCAAAGCGCTCTGGCCTTTGTGCTCCCAACCTCAGCGGAAGACAGAAAGAAGACACCAGGCCATCTGTCGGACTCCAGCTGTGCTCTGTGATCAGGAAAGAGCACCAATGCCTGAGCGGTGCCCAGGACAGACGCTGGAATAAAAGCAGGGACATCTGCACTCTGCAAGCCAATGGCGGGCAGTGGCCTCCGAATTCAGAGCCCTCACACACATTGCTGGGTCTGTACGGGTCTTCCCAGAACACCTGTCCTCCTGCTGTGGTCTCCCCTCCAAGCCTGAGCCCCCAGGAGGAGCAAACACAGGCACCAACCAGGCCCACAGGGCACTGCCCAGGTTCGAAACTCCCTCCGTGGACGCTTGGAGACCACCCGTGGCAGAACTCATGGTGGTCACCCCTCCCCATGGCGTAGCCCAGGAAAGCCTGCAGCTTGCTCCCATCTCCAGCGCTCTGTCTGCAGAGCGAGATGAGGAGCAATGGGAAGAGGTGGAGAGAGAGCACGCTGAGCCCAGCACACAGCCATCCGGGAGCAGGGAAGACAGCTGCTCCGTGGTGCTGGGGGCGCTGGGGGTGCAGTGTGTCCTGGGAGCAGCAGAGGGCGGGTCCTGGCTGTCGCTGAGCTCTGTGGCCCCAGGCCTGTGGAGGGAGCTGCCCTGCCCACTGCCTTCAGCGGAGCAGGCTGACCTCCCCTTCGCAAGTCCCTGAGCTGTGTGCGCGCCCCAAGGCTCATTCTATGCCTGCCTGGGCCCTGGGCTTCTGGTACTGGCAGTGCTTTGGCCAAGATGTTTCTCATGTTGTCAGCACCTCCAAAGGCCAGTCCATGGCCTCATCCATGGTCAGGTACTTTAGGCAATACTAAGCCTTTCAATGTTCCCCAATTGTCCCATTGGTGCACCCTGTTTGGGGTTGTGAGAGCCAGTGGCCCAGACCTGAAGAAGTCTGAGCCTTGGACTCCTGCTCGGGGCCGGGTTCCCGCCACGCGCTCCATATCACAGCACTCCTGGAGCAGTAAGCACAGCTTCCCTACAGGCCTTCCGAGTCTCCCACCAGCAGCGTGGGCTTAGGACGGGACACCCAGAGTGAGAATTACGAAGCCTGTGGGACTTGAGGCAGAAAGCCCTGGGCCAGGCTCTAGGGAGAGTTCTGGAAGCAGTGGAGAAGGAAGGGCACCTCCTACCTTGACCTTCTCCCCCGTGACTATCTCCATATCACTCTCTTCCCCCAGGTTGAACTCCTGCTTGTCTACTTTGGTGCCCGTGGTAATGGTGATCTTGAAGTGCTTCCCATTCTGCACGATTTCGGTCACCCCCTTAAGGTCCTTCGCCTTCTGGATGAGGTCATCAGACAACCCTGGAGGAAACCATCCAAGGTTTAGAGATAGCAAGGGCGGGATTTGCAAGGCTGAGGAAGCATGGACAGGTAGAGGCTACAGACCCTGGAGAAGCAAGGTCTGCAGCCTCAGAGAGGGAAGGAGGGCGGCCTGGCCTGGCTGCTATGACCTCGAGCCTTTCTTTTCCCTGTGAGTCCTCTGCTTCTGGCTCCTCTCTCTCTCCTGCTCTAGTGGCTCTGCTCTGGGAGCTAAAGCCTATCACTGTCCACACCCAGAAGGACTAGAGTGTGTTTCTTCCACAAGGGATCACAGCTGAGGTGACAGGCGATGCGAGTAATTAGGCCAGGACACCAAGCACAAAGTGGGCATGCCAGGCAAGCCTGGACATGAGAGATGTCCTGACAGCAGGAGAGGCAGGTCTGCTGCACAGGTAAGCACTGGCTATGCAGAATCAGGGTGCCTTGACTGCAGAGGGCGCCCTGAGCTCTTGGGCACCCTGAAGGTCCTCCTGCCCTGCCCTCACTGTTTTCTGGCTCTTCTCCTTCCCCACGGCTCCCTAGCCACACAGCAGCCTCTGCTCATGGGGCTCCCTCTGCCTGGAACATGCTTCCCTCCCCAGGTTTCTAGGGGGCACCTGCTCCTCTTCCCAGACTCCCCTTCCCTTCCCCCACACCCCTGCTCTGTGGGAGGCAGCACCTGCTTCCACTCCCGTCACAGGACCCTGGTCAGGGCAACTTGCGTTTCTCAGCCTTAGTAGTAAAACAAGAAAATAATTGTACCCAACTCAGAGCTTCTGGTGAAGATTCAATGAGGCGCTGTGTAGCAAGTGCTTAGCCCAGTACCAGGTACAGTCACCCCTCCTACAAGTTAAGTAAAACCTGTTGCCTTTATTTCTTGCCTTCTCTCCCTAAACGCTGTCCCTGGAAATGGGGCTCTTCATTATGTCTCAGAGCTACGTATCGAGCAGCGTGCTTGCTGTGTGGTTGTCTGCGAGTCTGCATTTGTTAGGAGCATAAACGAATATGTGCGTGTATGAGTGAGCAGGGTCTCACACTCAAGTGACAAAGGACGTGGGCATCCACGCAGACCCCAACCTGGCTTTCCACTGGCCTCTTGGTGGCCTTGTCCACTGAGTAGTGGCCCACGTGGCGAGAGTTTACCAGTCAGTAAAATGACTCCCAATTCAGTGTAACTTAAACCTCTGCTCCCTTCCCAACATCTGACACTGAATTCCACTGCATGGGGCCAAGTTGTCACACTGTCACTGGGGCTTGGGGGCCTGTCCAGCACTCACCCATTGCCTTCATGAAGGGCTCGAAGTTTTCCTGGCTCTGCAGTTGGTATTTTCCAGTGAAGTTCATGGTGACAACAAGGCTCCTCTCCACAGCTGGCCCAGAGCTCTACAGGCCTGGCTGCCCACTGGTGGCAGTTTTATAGGGGGCTTCTTCCTCTCTGTATATGGAGTATAGGTTAATGGCTATAATTTCTTTATGACCACGTTAAAACATTAACTTCTGAGAAGAATGCTCAATAAAAAAAAAAAAAAAAAAAAAAAAAAACCAGGATGGGCCCAGCAGGCCCAACAGAGGTTTCCTCAAATCCAGCAAACATTAATGAACAGCTACCAAGGGCAGAGTCCCAGGACCCTCTGCAATTTAAGGTGACATCCATCCCTTGGGGATACAGTGTGTATTCATGGATGTGAGTGTGTATGGATGTTTTTCTGCTAGTACGCATTTTATTGTTATTAATCCGCCTCCAAATTCTCCCGTCTCTTCACACACACTTATTCTATCATTCTTCCTACTTTCTGAAGCACTTTGAGACCTCTTTTGTGAGCACTTTCATGAGCTGTGATGAAAGAATGTAATAATAATACCCTGCACCCTGCTGCCGAGCGCCAGTCCTTGGAAGGTGGGCTCTGACAAACATCAGGGCGTGTCGCTGCCGCCCTTATTCACCGGAGCTCCCTGGGTGAGCTCAAAGTGCAGGCGGCCGGCCGTGAGAGGAAAACCATTTGAAGCGATTCAGGACACTGAGGCGGCATGACTGCGTGAAGGAGAATTTCAAACCTGCTTCAGGAAAAGCAAGGAAGATAGAATGAGTGTGTCCCATTAAGCGACAGTACTACGAGGGAGGCTTCGTGGGGATGTATCTTTTACTAGAATAAACTTTTTTTTTTCCCTGAGCAGGATGTCGCTATGTGGTTCAGGCTGGACTTCACTGTACAGCCCAGGCTGGCCTCAAAATGAGGGGATCCTCCCCCACTCCGCCTCCGGAGTGCTGGGTCCACACACTTGTGCTACCACACCCACATAATCCCAGCACCAAACTTTTTCTTTTTTATTAAATTAACCTTCTAATCATGCCTGAGTCTGGTACTCAGAAGGCTGAGGCAGGAGGATCCTCTCAGGTTTGAGGCCAACCTGGGCTACATACTAAGTTCAAGGCCAGTCTGAACTACGTAGCGAGACCCTGTTTCAAAAACCAAACAAACATATAAATGCCCTATATTTTTCTAAATCATGTATGTGCATATAAAGGGACACAGATGTATTGTATGTATAATAATGTGTACATTTGCATATAGAAATATGTGTGTATATGCATGAATGTATATTCATGTGTGTTTGTGGATGTGTAAACACATGTTTATGTGTGTGAACAGATAGATACACATTTATATATTGCATGTGTGTAACACAAATATCCTGGAGCACAAAACTTTAGGATCCCTTCCAGTCCTTACCTTGCACACACTTAATTGCACAGAATTGAAATCAGCCCCAGTGCTCTCTCCATGCAGGGAAGGCGCCGATTCCCTAGGAGACTCCTCAGCACCCGCGGTCTCTCCTGGAGAGCGAAGTCCACACACACATCACAGGGCAGAGCAGGCCCTAAGCCAGGTGAAGAAACTTAGATGTGTTTTCTTACCAGGAACAGGAAAAGAGAGCCAGAAGAGTCTGCTCCCTTGCCCACCCCTGCCTAGGAGGCAGGAAAGGGACCTGCACTGGGGCGACACGTGGGGAGCCTTGTGGGACCCCCTGTCTGCCCGGCCTTGAGCAGACCACACAGAAACACTTCCAGCCACCTTGGACGCTCTTGTTTGTCCTGAAGCGCAGAGGCCGTGGCACCCGGCGGACCTGCAGCCCCAGGCCCTGCCTCTGAGGCACCTCTGGACAGGCTCCTCGCCCAGCTCTCTCCCCTCCCTCTGGCCCTTGGGGTGGGCCTCTGTGCTTGCAGCCTCCAGTCTCCCGCCTTCACTCAGGCCTCTGTGCTGTAGTGGTCAGCGGGCCCTACTTCACGGCCTGAGCACAGCCCTCTCCAGGTGGGAGCCTCTGCCTCTGGGGTCCCACTTGCTCCTGAGGCCACAGGTCTGAGGGCTCAGGAGAGTCCTGGTGTACTGTGTCCTGTCACAGTGACCCTTCCAGCAGGGCTCTCCCTCTGCTGCCATGAGCTCTGATCTGGGCTTAGTAAGCAACTGGTGAGCAACTGCCATTGCAGGAGATTCTAGAAGGGCTGCTGGTCTTGTAAAGCCAGCTCCAGTTACACACACACACACACCCTTCTGTCTCTGCAGGTCACAGTCCCTAGGCCAGCTGAACACATCACAGGCCTCCAGTCCTCTGTGTTTGTGCCCCCGTCTCCCCCTCTGCCATTCTCTCTGCCTGCTCCTCTGTGAGTCCTCTGAGCTCACCTCCCCAGCCCTCACACTGGCCCCTGGAACGAGCTCTCCTGGCCCTGTGTCCCTGTGTCCCTGTGTGCTCCCCTTGGTGCTCTTCTCACCCCGCACAGAGCAGGAGCTCAGTCTATGAAGTAAAGATGGAAGGAAGGTGACCAGGCCGTGGCTTCTGTGGTTCAGGGAGCGTGAGAGGTGGGGAGCGGTCAGGTCAGCACTCCAGCCTCACAGCACTGAATGACTGGAGCCTGGGGCCCCTCTGGTTCTGGGGAGCTGAAGGGGCAGGCAGTTGAACAGGTGAATGCTCATACTGGGGTACACTGATGTCCCAGGACACAAGCGGGGGGAGCTCCCAACCAACACAGACCCTGGCCTACAGAAGTGTGCCCTGCCCCAACCCCACTCACAGCTCTCCGTGGTCTCTAGAATGTCCATCTGCTGATCCAGCAAACCACACAGATGGCACCCATGTGCCCACACATCTGGGGCCAGGGCCTGTCTCCAGCCCCTCTGACATGTGACATTCGCATTTGCACCCTGCGTCGGGAGGTCACTACTTTTGGGACAGTGGAAACAGAGGTGCTAGTTGTGCGCCAGCAAGCATTTCCCTCAGCTCGGAGTGACACTGTGCACTGCCCTCCCTACTTAGCCTTCTGAGGGCTTCCCAGGCCGCGGGTGAAGCTAAGGCCGCCCGGTCATGCTGAATGTTGAGGACTCATGGTCCTTTCTAGGCTCCACAGCAACCTCAGGACAAAAGATAGGAGTAGGCAAAGTAGCTTAAAGGACATGACCCTCTCATCTTGTCTTGAGCCTTGACTGTGCACTTTCAGTGTGACTCACTATCCCGAGGGTGCCCATTTAGACCCTGATGTCCTAGTGAATGTTTCCTTTTTCTTCATGTATGAAAGTGAAGAATCCATTATTTTAAGAAATGGCATGAGAGAAACTGTGTGTGTGTGTGTGTGTGTGTGTGTGTGTGTGTGTGTGTGTGTGTGATGATATGTATAAGCTGATGGGGATAGATCGTGAGACCCCCTGTGTGTGTCAGCAAGAGCCACACTGGCCCAGGCAAGGGCTACTTTGTTCACAGGAGACCCGGAAGGCCTTGGGTGTCTTCCTCTCAGGGGAGGAGAGGAAAGGGGCCAACGAAAGAGTTTGGGGCAGAGAGCCACTAAGACGCCCACCGTGACCACAAGAGATGGTTTCTAAGAAGGCTAGTGTGGAGTATGAACCTGCTTGTTTGTGCCAAACTCAGTTCCCATCCATCTTTCTGTACTCCCCTTCCCTACCACCTGCCATGCACCTCCAAATGTTCAGGTCACTACTTTTGGGACAGTGGAAACAGAGGTGCTAGTTGTGCACACTGCCACATGGCCCCTGGCAACAGTGAGCATTTTCCTCAGCATGGAGGGACACTGTGGGCTGCCCTCCCTACTTAGCCTTCTTCTGAGGGCTTCCCAAGCCACGGGTGAAGCTGAAGCTGAACCTTTGATCCAGGCCTGCAGCCTCCAGAATTGGGACATAAGACATTACTGTTGTTTGGGCCACACGGCCCCTGGGACAGGCAATCCTGAAGTCTTCTCTGGTACATGGATGACCTCTTATTCCCAACCCTACTGGGTTCTGCCGTCCCACCTACGGAAGGTCCTTTGGTGGCCAGAACTCTACCTGGCCCACTGCCATCCTCGATATAAAGGGTGGGGTCCTTCATGTTGGAGTGGAAACTTGAAACCTCATTCTCTGGAGCTTCACTGCCTCAGGGGCCGCCTCCCTGCACCCCACCCCTTTGTACCTCTTTCCCTCCCATTTCCTGACCTTGCTACTTTGTGGCTACATTTGAGAGTCCCACTGCTAATCCTCTCAGCCACATATCCACCTCAGGGGTCAGGAATCTTTTCTGTAAGCTTCCAGAGAGCAAATACGCCCAGCTTTCTGGCCCACTGGGACTCTGTCCCAGCGCCCAGTTCTGCCATTGCAGTCCAAAGCTGTCAAGGGCAATATACACATGGGTGTGGTTGCGTTCTAGTAAATTTTTATGTGTGGGCATTTTTCTGGGTCCTATCTAGATGCCTCCCTAAAGCCTCAGGTGATCCTAGGTGTGACCTTTGGAAGGTGACTGGATTAGAGGGTATCATAGCTGACCTGCTGGTAGGGCTTGCAGAAAGAAGTATGTCACTTCTGCAGCATGCCTGAACATGTATCTCTCCTCTCCCAGTCACCACGCCAAGAACAGCCATCCGTCTGCCCTGTCCCTCTGCCGTGCCCATCTGCCTTGGAAGCAGCTGGCAGTGGGCCGACACCTTTGACTGTGAGCCACAACAAACTTCCCTCCCTTAAACTGCATGTATCAGGTATTGTGTCCAGTGATGAAGAATGTGACAATGGCACGCTTGAAACTTTTAGTTTTTACAGTTCTCCTCTGTCGTATTACCCTTCCTTGGATTTCTTTTACCCATGCAGCCACCATTCCCAGTTGGCATACTATAGCACAGAGGGTGGCAAGTCTTGGGCCACTGAGCACCGAGTATCCAGTCTTAGTTAACCGGTCATACTTTCCAATCCAACTATATAACCTCTGATATTTAAAGACAATTTAATTACCACCTCCTCTAAGAAATATCAATTTGCTAAGCTCAGGATACCCTTTCTTCTCTCTTGAAGCTTGCCTATGTCAATCCTTGGGAATAAATTCCTCCTACGTTACATGTAATTTTCTGCACATATTTGCTCTTCTTATCCCACCTGGAGTGGAATCTTGGAGAAAAATTATTTAGAGAACTAATATAGACCGAAGGAAAGCATTTCAGCGCTTCAGTAAGGACCCAGAGCCAGCAGCTACAGAGGAAAAATCAACAGCACACTACAACCTACCCTTTGAAAAATCAATTCCAGATGAACTAAAGAGCCAATTAAACATGAAATATTAGATATGACAGTAGAGTTATAGGATGCCACATCCACAAAGAAAAAGATTAATTAGTTTGACTACCTGAAACATGTTAAGTTTTATATGAAGAACACACTGCAAAAGCTGAGGGTGTGGCGCAGTGGTAAACCTCTTGCCTAGCATGGGTAAGGTCCTCAGTTGGATTCCTAGCATCGAAAAGGGAAAGAAACAAAAAGACACTGTAAACACATTGTTTGTTAAAAAAAAAAAAAAACAACAAAGAAACAAAAAAAGGAACAATATGGGAGACAATATTTGTGTTTATGGAACAAAGAATACAAAAATACCTCAAATCAATAAAAACACGAAATTCAGTGGAATGATGAGTTGAAGACATTTCAAAGCACCTCACAAGTGTAGTGTGTTTGCTTTCACAGTGATCAGAAATGAGGGAACAAGATGAGATACACAAATAAAAATCTACCAATAGACACTACAATGTTGCCAAGACCCGAAGTGTGTAAGCTCTCCACTGTCAACGATGGGGTTATGAACTGGGAGGCCCAGGTGGGCAGAGCAGTGGTTGATGGCCTCCCTCAGTGCTGTCACTGTGACACCCCTAACACCTCCCAGTGCCACCTAGAGAAGAGCATATGCTGTGCGCAAAGAATATCTTCATGTTCCACAGTGATCTGGAATAGGAAACTACTGTTCACTGGTAAACATTTTGGTGCACCTAACTCTATAAGAAATCTACAAGAAATTAATTGAATACATCAAGTAGATCTAAATGTGCTCACATAGCGCTATCTCTAAGGAAAATCATATTACTACAAGAGCAATAAACTAGCTTCCATGGGGGGGTTCTGAGGCTTGCATGAAGTGATGAAAGCCAAATCTGCCCATATGAAACCTATCAGGATTGACAATCTCAGATTCCTTGGTGTGATCCTTACTCTTTTGTCAACTTGGGTAAGACACATCCAACGGATTGGCTTAGCACAGTTCTGGGTGTGACTAATTCATGGAATTACTAAAGAGAGAGTGGCACCAACCAACAGGCTTGTAGCCTGAATGGAATAAAAAGGGAAAGAAGGAGGAAGGCTCGCTTCTGTTTCTTCAGAGCCGCATGAGTCTTCACCATCCTTCGCCTTGGACATCCACCTCCTGGTTTCCAGTGCAAACTCTGCACCTTTCCAGCATAGATTCTTCAGCCTCCAAGCATGGACTCATGCTGTTTTTCAATGCGGATCTTTCGGCTTCCTGCTAAGGACTTGCATAGGATTTTACAGTGAGCCTCAGACTTTTGATTTTGACTAAATCCTTCAGCTCTCCATTGAGAAGATGCCCTTTTTGCACTCTTTCATGCCTGACTCTGGAGGCAGCCATCGTAAGCCTACCTTTGGTGGGGGAGGGGGGAGAGACAGAGATGGAGGGAGGAACAGGAGGGGAGGGGAGGAAAAGAGGGAAGAAAGAGGTGGGGAGGGGAGGGGAGGGGTGGGGAGGGGAAAGGAGAGCCAAAAAGGCATACACACTTCAGCAGTGGGCCACACTAATAAATGTCTGGAAGCTAACAGCCACGACTGGGAGCACCTTTTATAATTTTAGAGACCAAAGTGGCTTGTATTAATCTCATGATAGCTCAACAAATTTAGTATTAAAATATTTACATGAGTTTTTCACTTCTTGATGTATATATTTCTGGGAGACTCTGCATATATGTTATATTGCGTTACATCCTAATTATATAGTATCTGTTTCTCTAGTGAGTAAGGACTGATACAGCCAGGAAATGACAATTCTGTGTGACATTCAGAGAATTTGCAGAAACTCTGTCTTAGTTACTTTTCTCAAGGGGACAAAATACCTTACACCCACAAGTGAAAGGAAGAAAGCTTCACTTAGCTCATAGTTTGCAGAGGCTTCACAGTCCGCAGTCAACTGGCTGCAAGGCAGAGTGACATGACGGGGGCATCATAGAGGAAAAACAGTCCTTGGCAGGGTGAACAGGCAGCATTGATCACAGCAGTAATAAGATTCCTTTTTTTTTTTTTTTTTTTTTTTTTTTTTTTTTTTGAGACAGGGTCTCACTACATAGTTCAGGCTGGCCTTGAACTCACTATGTAGCCCAGGCTGACTCCAATGCTGGCAATCCTTCTGCCTCAGCCTCCGAAGTGCTGGTATTACAGGCATTCCTGGCTCCTTTTTGCTTTTATTTCACTCTGGCTGCAAACCTTTTGGATGGTGCTGCTCACATCCAACGTGGGGCTTCCTATCATCCACACTCAGAACTACACTAATCTAAGCTGAGGACAAATTTAGTGACCATATTCTCTTAATGCAAACTCGCACACCCTAGATCCAGCCACCTCCAAAAACGACCTACCTATGAGCACAAGTGGCTTTGGGGGACATCTAGATGTGAGCCATAACACTCTACTATATTCAGAGAAATTAACCTCTGAGCAAACAGGAGGAGAAGAGGTTTGTGTCATCCACTGAGCACATAAACAATGGAAACGAGGATCCATGACTCCCACAGTCCTCTCGGTGAAACCCCCAGGGATCTGCTCAATTCCCCAGACTCCTGCTAACCAGGGTTCTTCCCCTGGGAACAGCTGTGAGGAGAGCTTGTTGTTCATATGCTTTGCCAGGTAGGGAGAATTCATTTTAAATGCTGAATTTGGATTTCACATAGGAGCTCAGAGAACTTGGGCAGGAAGCCTCCTTTACATGAGCTGAATAAACAGCTGTGGTAGGGATCAGCTATTTCTACCCTGATCCTTCTCCCCTTCTCTTTGTCCTGTGGGTGTCTCGCCCACAGTGAGAAATCTTTACTGTGAGAGGACACCGCTTGGTAATGGAGGGTTCTGATACCTATATTCATAAGAAACAGTCATTGCTTCTTCGAAAAAGTAAGAAGTAATGCGGAGTTGGAGTGAAGGAGGGACTCTAACTTGGTCCATATTTGACCTTCAGAGCATTTTTTTAAGACACGTTGAGCATTTCATAGTGTTCCAGAATTTCTTCTACAAAAACATTGGAGGAAGTATGGCAGGATCCAGGGGTAGTTGCTCTTCAACAAGTGTGATGCACATGGGGCTTAGAAAGAGAAGAGGAAAGGAAAGGACTGAGTCTCCACCATGAATTTATTTCTTTCTTTCTTTCTTTCTTTCTTTCTTTCTTTCTTTCTTTCTTTCTTTCTTTCTTTTTCTTCTTTCTTCTTTCTTTCTTTCTTTCTTTCTTTCTTTTTTAATGTATTTAGTACAGGGTCTACAGGATCTACAGGGTCTACAGGGTCTTACTACATAGATTGGACTTGTGATTCTCCTGCTGAAAGCCTCCCCAGTGCTGGGATTACAGGAGTGCACCACCACACCCAGTCTCAATCGCCATCTCAGTTTGCCCCAGGGGCAGAGCCGGCAAAGTAAACTGGGAATTGAAGCCCAGCCAGTGCACTCTGCCTAAGCAGGTGCTTCAGTCAGTTGAGCTACTTGGCTGGCCCATTAATTTCTTTTTACACCGGAAGTGAACTTGGACTTGATTCAGGAGTAGAAAATCCATGAGAGTTTTTTAGCTCTAAGAGTAACCTGATAGGGGGCCAGGTATGGTGACGCACACCTGTAATTCCAGCACTCGAGAGACCAAGCCAGGAGGATCACTGTGAATTTGAGGCCAGTATGTGCTACATTGTGAGTTCAAGGCCAGCTTGAACTATGTGGCCAGACCTATCTCAAAAAAAAAAAAAAAAAAAAAAAAAAAAGAGAAAAAAAAAGAACCTGATATGAAATCTACTTTAGAAACTCACTTACCTATACAGACATTACTTGTTTAGTGACCCATCTTTAATGACTGTTCAGACTTCCAACCAAGGGAGCACTGTTTGGATTTAACAACACATCAGTTGGACTTGTGACCCCATTTTTGTACAGTTCCATACATCTTGTTTAGAGATCCTCAATCTTCTTTCTGTACAGTGTACCTTTATATACTATTATAATTTTTGCTGATTGTACTGTATAGTGCTATTGTTTTGGGGTGTTAGAATACAGTACTGCATTAAGGGTTATGAAAATAAAAGTAAGGTCATCAAGTTAGAGCTTCCAGTGACTATTTCTTTGTTCTCAATATTATACTGTACATATTAGATACAATTCTTCACTTAGTGACCAATTAATTTAATAACTTAATCACATGAACAGAACTCGGTCACTAATCAAAGGATGCCGGGGTTCGGGAGGTAGCTTATCAGCACAAGTGCCTGCTTGGCAAGTGCAAGGTCCTTGGTTTGATCTCCAGTAACAAAAAAAAAAGTTATCTATATTCACTTCCTGATGCATTTTAAAGAGAAGTAAACCTGAAGAGATCAGTCCATACGATAGCCTTTAGCAAGTGTGCTTGTGGATACACTGGTGGTATGGTGGGCATTGGGTTTAGACTGAAGAGGGGTGAGCAAGATATTATATCATATTTTGCAGAGCTGAGGGCTAGAATCACAACTCAGATTTCACTTAGTTTCTAACTATCCCTTCTGCTTGCTTATGTGGCAAACCTCCTTTTATACTAGATTGATTTAAAGTACTCTGAGATTAAGTCCATGAATCAATTACTACCATGGCCGATTTGAAGCCATAAGTGTGAGGAATGCAGAGTTGGGGAGAGAGATGTACGGTCAGCCTCTCCCAGCCCTCTCCCACTCACTTTCTAGTTAGGAGAAGGGAGACCCCAGAGGAAACATCATTAGAAGCAGTGGAATTATAGCACACAGTCAACTGAGCACTTCAGGCAGGTACTGTTCTAAGGGTCTCTAAGGGTCTTATTTATATTTAAGAAAATTAATCTTCACAGAAACCTAATGCAGGGAGGAAATAAAAAAAAAAACTAATACATGGGTTGTCACAGTTTAACCATGGTCCAAAGACTCCTGTACCAAAGGCTTGAATCTCAAAGCAGCATGTTCTGAGATGGGCTCTAAAGAGGCAACTGAATCATGAGAGTGCTGACCTCTTCAATGGATTTGTTCATCGCTGAGTTCATTGTCCAATGAGCTATTAGGAGGTGGAGCCCACTTGGAGGAGTCATTCAGTGGGAGCCACCTTTGAAGAGTCTATTTGGCCTCTATCCCCTTCCTCTCTGGCTCTTCCTCTTCACTCCATTTCCTCTCCTTCACCAAGCCCTTCCACCCTGCTACTGCTGCCTCAGATCCAGCTCACTGTGGATTGAAACCTCTGAAAGCATGAATCAAAAGAAATGTTTCCTATTTAAGTCGACCCATGTCAGGTATTTTGTCTCAGGGATGGAAAGCTGACCAACACATGAGTGAAGAAATCAGTCCCATGTCACACAGAGCTGGGATAAAGACAAACTTAAGTAGTTTTCTTAGTGCCCATGCTTTTAAAATCTACATGAAAACTGTATTAAAATCTCTAAAACTGCACAATCTAATACAGTAGTCACTGGTTATTTTGGATATTTATTTTTTTTTAAATTTTTTTATTTATTTGTGTGTGTGTGTGTGTGTGTGTGTGGCCAGCTCAGCCCACCAGGGGGCGGGGCTGACTGGCATGTAGTGCTGGGGGATTGAACCGCGGTCCCTGTGCTTTAGCTAAGCTTGTTCTAAGTAGGTGCTTTAGACCACTGAGCCATCTCACCAGCCCCTATTTTGGATATTTAAACATAAATTAACTGAAAGTAGAAAAACTTAAAAATTTAGTTCCTCAGCCATATTCAAATGATTGATGATCATGTGATGTTTGATGACTATTGGACAGCACAGATATCATTCATGTTCATCATCACAGAAAGTTCTAGGAGACAGTGAAGCTCTAAAAAGATTGCAAGAAAGAAGTCACACCTGTTTTCTTGGAAACACAGAGGGTTTAATAGGCCTTGTTGACTGTTTTAACATTAAAAATTCAGATGCAGTTTCATGTCTTTTTTTGCTATGAGAAAAGCAAATTTACCCAGTGGTCACCCATTCACTTATTCAACACACATTTACTGAGCACCTACAATTTCCCAGGTCCTGTGCTTGGTTCTGGGGATAGAAAGATAAAGAAAAGGGCACAGCCTCTGCCTCCAGGAGCTCACAGTCTGATGTGGGGGTGGATTTTGAGTGATGTTCTCATGTTGAGAAAGAAAGAAAAACAAAGTCTCATTGAGAACATGCAGAAGTCGATGTGTTTGAAGAATAGCCAAGAGGGTGCACAGAGCTGGAATCAAATGCAAGATCAGAGACTGATCTAGGTCTCAGAGATGTGACAGTCATCAGCTTCAAGGTAGCCATTACAGAAGGGGCCTGCCTAAGCTCGTGCAGGGAGGACTGCAGAGTGAGAAGAGAATGAACCGAGGCCAGCTCCAACCCAAGAAATGCTAACCCATAAGGAGCAGGTTGAGAAACTGGTCAAGTAGAAAAACCACATCGGAGAATGTCCCAAGTTCATGGGGGACACAGAAATCATGGTCTGAGAGTGTCATTCATGGATTACAATGAATGTAATGACTAACGATGTAAGGACAAATAATGTGAGGACTATCAAATACCCAGTAGAGTTGATCTTGGTAAGAGCCATTGAGTACAGGAGCAAGAATGGAAGCCAGTCTGTAGTGGGTTCTGAAAGAGATGAAACCTGAGCATAAGCAGACACAATCCAATCACCAAGAATACTCAGACATGAAGATTATAGTCCAAGAGCCCTCTGCAGTTTGTCTACTGCATTAAAGCATGCTAGTGATGGACAAAGGTCAAGGGCAGAGGGAAGAGAAGGAATAATAATTGCAAAGGTCTCAAAGACACAGGAGAGCAAGGAGTCCAAGGTACAGATACAGAGTTTAGCTTTGGGGGAGGAGAAAAAGGACTCCCTTTCCATGGAGTGGGAAAGAAGAGAGGAAAGGAACAGAGCACAGCTCATCGAAGACAATTTATGATGATGACGTGGGGAAAAGTAACATGAACATGGAAGAAAGACCTGTGGATGAACAGACAGGAAAGGGTATCACACGAGGGGCAGGAATAATAATTTCAATGTTGGAACATTGGGGAGAATGTCAGCTTTTGGAACTGAGGGAGAATGTCAGTGCTATCTCAACAGTGGGATGTGGACTTGAAGAGGTGTTAGAATTCCTACAAAGCTTTCTAGAGAAGAAAGTATCCTCAAGGAAGGGCCAAGTACATTCTCTACAGAGAAATAATGCCTGTGTAGAGTTTTCAGCCACTGGACAAGAGTCAAAGGGAGACAGTGTGTCATTCTGGGGATGAAAAATGGAGGAGAGGAGCTAACATTTCAGGAAAGGATAAATAACTATGGAGCATGATGGGATTGCTTGCCTACAAGCTGTTAGATAAAAGGGCTGGGGATGTAGCTCAGTGGCACAAAGAATGACCTGACAAGTGCAAGGTCTTGAGTTCATTTCCCAGTACAAAAAAAAAAAAAAAAAAAAAACCTAAAAAAAAAAAAAAAAAAGATAAAAGATGTTAAGTGGACTTCTGGGTTCTGCGATAGGTCATGGATGTGTAGAAATCTTGGTGATACCTCCAGTGGAAGGGTTATATTCTACAATTCCCAAAAACTTTGATGAAAAATCTGGAGTCTTGGAAGATAATAAACTATGTTTGGGATTGGTTGATTCCCAAGAACACCTTTCAGAGAACAAGGACACATTTGTCATACTGCTAATGAGCTCTTGACTGAGGGAAGAAGAGTTCTTCTGGTGCAAAGAGCAAAACCCTCAGGTAATTGGGGAAAAAAGGAAATTAAGCAAGGGAAGCCAAAGCCAAATCTGTCACAGCCACGGTCATCATGTATGCATGTTTTACCTTGCTTCACCCTGAAAAGGTTCACCCCTGAATGACTTTTTTAATCCTCTTGTGCTGATGGCCAGAAAAGTCTCAGATATTGTATTAAGTAGACCCCACATCCAAACAGCTGTAAGGCTCAGAAATGAGAGTGAGGAAGGGAGACATCATTTCCTTGTGCATTCTAGAATTATTCCTAAAATTATACTTGGGATTCAAACTGAACTGAGACCTGGGAGTAGTTCTCAAGACCACTACCTCTTTCTGCACTGCACCATTCTGAAGAGTATTCATCTCTCTGGGTATATCCTAAGGGACCAAGCACAGTCCTTCCGCAGAATGCCACACCAGCCAGAGGAAACTGGGTATCACCAATTCTAATCTATATCCTGAGTATTCCAGACCATGGTTGAGACCAGTAGCCCCAGAGACCTCTGCACAGATGGGTGAAGAGTCAATGGGACACCAGTGACTTAGAGGCACCCTCATCTTGGATGTCAACTTCTCCATGACTACCCCATTGCACATGCACACATAACACAGGCATCAGACATGAGCCAGACATATACCCCCTTCTGCACCACCCCTCTCATTACACTGTTCGCTATTGCATTTGGCATCACACTGTGCTTTGTTTGTTTACTTTTTGCCTCCCACTATATTTATGATCCTTCATTGGGTTCTAGGATGTAGCACCAATGAATACTTATAGGAAGAGTTCTGCAAGAATGAGATAGAGTTAAATTGAATTAAAATAAGTTGAGTTGAACCAAAATGACATTGGGAATTAAGGGCAGTACATTGCCTCAGTCACGAAGTGCAAAATGACTCTGATTTCCTCATCAAGAGACTCTGCAGAGAGCCGCCAGGTCCAAGTTTCTTCCCAGCTTCCCAGCCACATTGCTCTCCACCCCCAGGTGCTCACTGCTTTTTGTGGAACAAAGCTGGGGCTGGTTCATTGCTGGGCTCAGCCATGACCTGCATGGGCTGGTTGGTGAGGGCAGCCTCGCGCATCTTGTGGTACATGAACTCGTTCTGGCGGAACATGCGCAGCTCCATCTCTGTCTGTACCCTCATAGCCTGTGGGACACAGATGTACCATAAATAGTGAGGAGAAGCCCTCAGGATGCATCGGCTCCTGACTGACCTCCAAGCAAATGACTCCCAGTTAGTGACATTCAACTTGCTCCTCAGAACACACACACACACACACACACACACACACACACACACACACACACTGCGGGCTTGTATCTTGGCAGTGGGTCATAAACTTTCAAGTGGAGGCTCTGTTTTCAGCTCTGGCTCCTGAACTTCCTGGCTGTGCAACCTGAGGCAAGTGGCATAACTACTTCCATGCTTAGTGTCCTCACCCATGAAGTGGATAAGATTCCTTTGTGCTTTCCAGGGGCCTGGGAAGATTGCACTGCATGAACACAAAATCCCCTGGCTCTCCAAAATGTGTATGAGAGTGGCTTGGTGGCCCAGGTCAGAGCCCTGACTCTCACATCCATAGGAATATTTATCATGGGGCCATGGATTGTTTAGGAACTGAGGCTACCATAGAGAAGAAATCTGGTAATTATACTTCCTTTGACAGCTGTTATGCTAGATGTAAAGTTAGTTCCTTCCTTCTCTTTGCCCCAGTTGGCACTGACATCAGTTTTGAAGGTCTAGCATGTTGGTTGTATATATTTTATAGATGAGGAAACTGGGGACATAGGAAGGAACAGAACACCCATACTTGAGAACATATTGGTCTTAAACGTAACCATTTCAATACGTGTTATAACACCAATCTCTGACTTCCCTGGGTTATGTCATATGAGGACAGACCTGTCATACCCAAATAAACCAGCCCTTCAAATCACAAAGGAGACCAGCAACTATAAAGATCATACAATTTACCAGCCACTACTCTAAGAACTTTTGCTCCTTATTGAACCTTGCCATACCTTATCCTCTTCTTACTTGGCACTAATGCAGAGACTGACCATCCAGTCAATAGTTACAAAATCACAGGGCTAAAAATCTTTACCAGTGAAAACTAAATCCTAGTGAATAGATTCCAGACTCTACTCTGTGTAGAATACTTTCTAATATGAAGGACTGCACACAAAGATACACACTCACACACACATGAACAATGCTATTTGATCTTTCTCAGGGCAGGCTCAGAGTGTGTGATATAACAGACTTAGGCTTTGAGTCTCAGATTTTCCATCAACTCACTAACTATAGACAGATTATTCCCACTGCCTGAGCCTCAGTTTCCTCTGGTGTACAACAAGAAGGGGTAGCCTAAGCAAGGCAAGGTTAAGTCCTCTCCTCATCCAGTGGAAATCCATGGCCTACCTAAGCAACGTCTGGCTGAACTAGGACTCTCATCCTCAAAGGGTTCAGAGCAGGTGTGAGTGCCCCACCCTGAGCAGACACTTGCCTCTAAGTCCTTGGTGATGGGGTGGGAGGGTCCATGTGTCACCAGGAGAATTGCGTAGGCTTTGCAGATCATCCCGTGCCCCACCTCGATGTTACCAGCATGCCAGTTGGTCAGCCCTGCCCGCATCACAGCCATGCCCAGCTGGGCATTGTTGGGGTGGTAGAGCTTCCTGTGGGGGCACAGCGAGTCAGCGTGACCATCCTTATACCTGCACGTCATCTACCGACTTCTGAAGTGCCCTGATTGCTTAGCTCCATCTGTTCTTCCTCCTAGGGCTGGGAGGCATCTGCCTCTGGGGGAACGAGAGACTGAGGCACACAGCACTAGCCAACACCAAGTGAGGCTCCAAGAGTTGGGACTCTGACCCGGGCCACCAAGCCTTGTCCTCACTGGGATGGGGCCAGGATGGTAC
The DNA here is from genome assembly GCF_000260255.1 of Octodon degus. NCBI lineage: Eukaryota > Metazoa > Chordata > Mammalia > Rodentia > Octodontidae > Octodon > Octodon degus. The sequence continues at coordinate 1,417,949 of NW_004524738.1, forward strand.
TTTGAACTTGATTGCTACAGCTGGCATCCCTGTGAGTGGTCAGCATGTCCCATGCAAGTGACAGGAAGCTCAGGGAAAAAGTAACTGGACATTCCTTCCTGGAGTAGCCCTGGATTTTCTGTGCAGTGCAGAGCGCCCTACTATCACGCTGCATTGTTTGTCTGCATTTTTAAAATATGAGTAACATTCTTTTAAAGAAATGCACTATCTATTATACCCTTCTGATTTCATTTATTTTTTTTGGCTTCTTACACTAGGGAGACAATATGATGTTTATACAAGTCTGATTTATTTCACTTATGAGTATGGTCTTGTTGGGGCTGGGGAGATGGCTCCGTGGAATAAGTGCTTCCCTGGCAAGTGCAAGGGCCTAAGTTCAATCCCCTGTTCCGGGAAAAAAAAAAAAAAAAAGCACTTCCCTGAGTATGGTCTTGTTGCATCCATTCACCTATAAAAGCCTTGAGTTTATCTTTCTTTATAGCTGAGTAATACTCCATGGTATATAAGAAAGAGTTCTTTCTTATATACCAGAAAGTATA
>NW_004524738.1:1418587-1425340 GCF_000260255.1 Octodon degus
ATATATATTGGAACTTCTCCCATCAACTTACTCATTTTGCCAGAAATGCATATTCGCTTCCCTACATGTATATAATGAAGATATAAGAGACAGGAGGCTAGGAAATTGCATTTGTAACTTATGAGCAAAGATGACTGATCTTTCTTCCCCGCTCCTCTAAGAAACAAATAATAGAAAGAAAATTGTGGGAAGACTTGTGTTGATGTTTAGGAAGAAAAACAAATCTTTCCAAGTACTTACAATCAAGCTCCATCCAGACTTAAGATTATCAAGGGCTGGCATTATAGCTCAGTGGCCCAGTGCCTGCCTGGCAAGCACAAGGTCCTGAGTTTGATTCCCATTAGCAAAAAATGATTATCAAAAGCAGACGCTGCCACTCAAGTGATAAATGACCGGAGGTGACACATAGGCTTTATCTCAAGTACCAACTCTAATTGTTTGGTCAGGACTGTTCAGAGAGCACTGATTTTTTTTTTTTTTTAACGTTGTAAAAATGACTGTGTGTGATCCCTCATCCCTGCTGTGGGTGCAGGAGGAAGGGAGGTGACACTGATAGCAGGGTGCCCTGCCCTGCAGGGAAAATCCAGGGCTGCTCCAAGGAGGAATGTTTAGTTAGTTTTTCCCTGCACTTCCTGTCACTTGCATGGGAGATGCTGAGTGCCCAGAGGGAGGCTAGCTCTAGTGATCGAGTTTCCAAGTATCATCCTGGCCCTTCCCCCTGGGGACAGGCTCAGTGGCCCAGGTCAGAGTCTGGGCTCCCACAGCCTCCCTGTGTGGATGTCCACCGTTCCTGGAATAGACAAGCATATGTGGTCACCACCTACATGTAGCCATCCACCATCCTCCTGGCATAGTGCGCGGCCTCCTCAAAGGCCTGGAGGTAGGAGAGGACCTCAGAGACCACACTCAGCATCCGCAGTGTGTACAGGTTGGTGTCGGCAAACACGGGCTCCTGCTTCTCCAGGCACTCCCGGCACAGCTTCACAACCTAGGAGGAGACAGCCATTGCAGACACTGCGCCAAGCACAGCACCATACACACATGGGAGCCTCAAGACCCCTGAGCACTCAGTCTTCCAGGACTGGGGACATTCCTGACACGGGTGGGAAAGCGAGGCTTGACATTTGAGTAGCAAAATGATCCCATCTGGCTAAGATACAGGTTTGGCAAAGATAATGAGACATTTATATAACCCAGCAGAGTAAGAAGTTTTCAAAGTCAGTAATTAGTAGGAAGCTATGAAAGTTATATATGCTTGTATGTATGTATATATATATATATATATATATGAATATGCAAATATATGTAAATAAAGATATATATATATATATATATATGCAACTAAAGGTAAGTAGATACTTCACTTCACATTAATGCAATGACTTATGTTTTACTAATATTCCCAGTTTACTTGGGGAGGAAGCTGAGGCCCATCAAGCCTAGAACTTTGCCAAAGATCTCTGATTAAGGATCCAAACCAAGAAATTAGCATCCACCTTGATTCTTATGTTTCTCCAGCTTGACTGTGAAGTAGAACCATCTGGAAAGTGTTCTAGAAACACTGATGTTCAGGCTGTAGCCCAGACCAATAAGAACCAGGTGTCTAGGAGAGAGACGTTGGTGTGCAAGTTGCAGAGCCCGAGGTAGTCCTGCAGCACACCGGGTTGGGCAGCCACGCCCTGTTAATTGTGTTCAGATAGATGGGCGGAGAGAGGCTCCCAGGAAACTGGAAGACCCACCAGGAGTGTGCTGTTTGGTCCTGTGGAGAAATGGATGCCTTTTCCCCATCTGACCCAAGGGGAGACAAAGGCTTTAGTTGTACCCTCCAAAGTCAAACAGTCCCCAGATTTCAGGTATTCATGGTTCTCCTCTTCCTCCCTTGATGCGGTCATGGGAGAAATGCCCTGGGATCCTTCGTGTCTTCAAAGTAATCACACCCTGAGTCTTTCCCAGAGCTCTGGTAGGAATGCGTGCTGTGGCAAAATGTGGGCTCCCAGCAGCCCATTGTGAAGAAAATTCTCTTCCATCCACAGGGACAGTGTCCAGCCTTACTCCTAGTGGCACTGAGTTCAGATGAGATCAAGAAGAAAGGAAGAGGAGCAGAGAAGCCTGGAGGTGGAGCTTATGGAGCCCTCCTTCCCCCGCCCGCTCCTAGCTCATGCCCTCCACAGATTTTCCATAGTATGCAGTAGTACTTTGCTCATGTGGCTGTCTCTCCACTGACAGTACTGCTGGGGAATGTCTCGTACAGGTCACCCAAGCTCATACATGTGCAATGAATGAGTTTGTAAAGGTAGAGGAAGAAAAGAAGGGAAAAGCAAGCAGAAAAGGAAAAAAAATTAATCTCCCTTTTGCCCTGATCTCACAGCACCCAAACGTGGATACACTTCTGAGTCACTAAATTAAGCTTGGAGAAAACATTATTTCCAGGTCTGTGTCCTGGTGCAGATAGGATGAGACATGTTGTACAGGGTGAAACACAGGAATCGGTTTTCACTAAGCTGCCTAGCTTAGTGAAATTCAAAGCAATTTCTCTGCAGGGCAGAGTTTGGGCAGTGGGTCTCAGCTTTGGCTGTACATTGAAATCTTTGAGAGCCTCAAAAATCTTGATGTCTGGGGCCCCTTCCCAGAGATTCTAGTGAAACTGTCATGGGTCAGGGTTTGGGCATCAGGACTTTTCAAAGGTGATTCTGGCATATAGCCAAATGAGAACTCCTAATGCTTGTGGGCCCAAGGATGAATGCTCAGTTGGTACATTCTGGAAACCACAGCACGCCTGCATTCAGTTAGGGGAAAGCGAGCAGCCCACTCCTGGTGTGTCTCAGGGTCCATCTCTGATGCCCCCTGTGCTGTTGCAGATCTTACACTGACCAGGCTGCCTTTGCTCGCCCAGTTTCATTGGACTGAACAGTTACTTCAACATTTAAGGGCAAGGAATGTCACAGTTGCAGTCAGAGGACTTCTTCCTGAAGAACAACCTACCCCGAAGCCTCCCTTTCCTTACCCTATTTCCTTCCTTTACTGGAGAACCTCTTACATCTTCGCCTTCCACTCTGAAAAGTGAATGCTCACCTCGTGATACAAACCCTCAGATCGGGCCTTGTCTATTTTTTCCAGTGTGTCCTTTGAGAATTGTGTCATCTCCTTTACCACTTCTTGAGAGGGCTGGGAAAAAGAGGGACCCTGAGTTAGTGACCCTCTGATGAAGCAACCCATTCTGTCTTTGAGTATCTGCCATCTTTGACATTCAGTGAAGTGCAAGATTATGCTAAATGAGACATACATACTTATTCTGTGTATCACCCCATGCCACCTCCCTATGGACTTGGGCCCACTGACAAGTGGTGAACCTCTTCTCTTTTCTAGCTCCTGGAGAAAACAGCCATAAACACCCAGCAACAGGGCTGTGTATACCTTGGGGTTCTCTTTCACCCCAAGGAAGAGATCGTCCTTCAGCCCTTTCTGGCAGTGCTCACACGTGCAGTCAAAGTAGTACTGCTTCTTCAGCTGTTTCTTGCGTTCTTCACTGACATTGAGGAAGTCAATGTAGGACACTGTCAGTTCCTCTCCTTCTGAGATCTTGCCCAGGGCACGGAGCTCAATCCTGGAACAGGGTGAAAGGACCACAGTTGTCAGGGGAACCCAGGCTTGCAGGCATAGGATTGGTACTTTCCACACTTCAAAGAGTTGAGTCAAAGACAGAAACTTCTACTAGTGCTCTGAGAATATTTCAATTTCCTCAAAACAGGGGACATGTGACCTATGGCACGGTCTTCCAGATCATTCTACTCACTCAGTAGAACAGTCAAATCTGCCTGTTCACTTCTTTGCTCTGCAATCAGGTCACTTGGCGCTGGTAAGATAATAAGCAATTCTTCCTTCACTAATCCCTTCTACAGAGTGCCATATCATAATTTAACTGTGACTCATTGGCCAACAAGGTTGGAATTGCAGGAACTATGTTTCCTATTATGGTAGAGCCAGCTCGAGCAAGATCTTCAAGTATCTCAGATTATTTAGAGAGTTTTCACAACCAAATTGATTGCATATCACTGAAATATGAAAATGTGTGTATGTCTACTTCATTTTACATTGTAGATATTCCTCAACTTACAATGGAGTTAGGACCCAACACCTTACCTAGGGCAAGTTGGAAGCATCATAAGTCAAAATGCACTTAACACACCTAATCTATCAAACACCTTGCTTATTCTCATCTTAATCAGCCTATAGTTCGGCAAAGAATTGTAGCACAAAGCCTAGTGCTAAATATCTCATGTAACTTATTAAATGCTATATTGATGGTGAAAATAGAGTAGTGGCATGGGTTAATTTTTGCAACATCATAAAGTTATATATATATATGACATATATATATATGACATATATATATATGACATATATATATATATGTCAAATTATCATTAGTGGGCCAGGGATATAACTCAGCAGCCAGTGCCTGTCCAGAAAATTCAAGATCCTGAGTTCATTTCCTGGTATCAAAAAAAAAAAAGGAAAAAGAAAAAAGAAAAAAGAAAAAAACAGAATATATATATATATATATATATATATATATATATATGTCTATATATAGTTAGGTACCAACTAGATCTGGAATTGGGGTTGGAGGATGAATACTGGCTAAAATAACAGCTGCAAAAGGATTAAAATGATGAGAGTTGTAGTACCAGCTCTTCCTCCTTAGATACTTCACTTTCCTCTTCCATTCCACAATTCTGTAGTTCAGCTAATTACTGCACAAGTTTATTCAAGCATTTCTTGTGGCAATTAGAAGCAGCAAATGCCACAGAGATTCAGAGCTAAGAGGGTCCCTAAGGATGCTCTTCTATTGTCTCCACCCTACAGATGTGGGCCCAAGCCCAGCAGGTGATGGGAATGATCAAAAGTGAGGTATAGGCTGGGGAGATAGCTCAACAGCATAAGTGCCTGCCTGGAAAGCACAAGGTCCTGAGTTTGATCCCTAGTACCGCACCACACCAACACAGAGGCAGGTGCACCGACCACCCCCTGAGGTCAAGTCCCATGCAGAATTTTGTCCTCAATCTAAAGACCAGTTCAAAAGCTCTCAAGTGAGCCTGAGCGAAAAACCATCTGAAGCCATTTGACTGTCATTAAAAAAAAAAAAAAAAAAAAAAAAAAAGCCAAAAGTAAAATTTAACCTAAACCATAAATTTATCATTGGTTGCAAGTAGTGAGCAGAACACAATGGATAAACATTTATAAAAATATTACAGTTATGGGTGCTATTTCTAGAACCCAGTCTTGGTGATGATTTGGGGTTATAAACACTCAGTCTTTTAGTAGGTCAGTGACACCAACAGTCCTCACTTCACGGGAAGCAGTGTTTAGAGGTACAACAGAGGTTTTGGCTAAGTGGATATGAATGAGAAGGGTTCATGCTTTGATATAGGCAAAGAATGATAAGTGAAGGAGGAGAGGAAGCAACAGCAAGGTGGGGGTAGGTGGGTGAGAAGAAAACGGATAATTTAAATGCATTAAAAATGAGCCATTCAATGAAGATGTGACACTGGCATGCAGAAGGACATTACAGAAAGACAACAGCCAAGGGGACTTGGGGAAGGGTAGACCCAGCAAACCAGGAAAAGTGAGGGGGATGGGTCAGAGGAGCAGAGATGCTTGTAAAGCCTGACCCACCTCATCTGGGTGTGAAACATGGATTTCACTGCCTCATGACTGAAAGACAAAACAGACACCCGAATGAAATCAGTACCATTGGCTGATCAAATACAGATAGCAAGGTGGCATGGCATTCTGGGTTACGTGGCCAAAGCTCTGGCTACCACACAGCCTTTATTCTAACCCTTCAAGCTGGGCTCATACAAAGGACACAGCCTAGAGTAGTGAAAAGCACACTGAATTTGGCATGAGAAGCTCTGGGTTCAAAAGTGCTCAGCCATGGATGAGTAATGTCTATTCCATGGGCCTCGGAATCTCACCTGTCAGCTGGTAATGAGATTGTCAATACATTAAAAGAATAATACTAAGAAACCTATGGGAGGTTTTATAATTGTCCCACTAACAAGCAGTGGAGGTAGAAACACTGCCGTTTTTGATGACTGTCCTGGGAAGAGTTTGAGTTGCATACTGAGGCTGGTTAGATCCCATGGGCAGTATGCAAAAACAGTGAGGGTTAGAACTGGGCCCCACACCACATCCGGGGCTCTTTCCACTATGGTAGCTAGACAGTGACTGCAAAGATATCTTCTCTTGACCAAAAGCCAAGAAGCTCAGGTAAGACATGGCTACTCAAAATTAGTAGATGCCAGGAAGACAGCGCAGACACTAGAATGACTGAAGACATTGTTCCAAGCCAGTTTCCTTAATTGTGATACAAGAGGGGTTCTGGGGCACCATCACTGAGGGAGAACCATCTGGAAAATCAGGTTCCATATACGGCAAAATAATGATGCTCTCTACCAAGTCCTCTGGAAGGCCCTCTGGGAGGTGCAGGCCAGTGACCCAAAGAGGCTTAGGAAAAGAAACACAAATGCTGGGAAAATGTGACCATCTGGGTATAAAATAAACTTCCCCACATTGAGCATCTTTCTCCATTCTTGAGGGCCTGATGTCAGAAACAGGAATGAAGGCCTATGATATACCTCAGAGGCCTGGCAAGCTCAAGGCCCTAAGTTTGAGTCTGAGGAGAGGAGAGGAGAGGAGAGGAGAGGAGAGGAGAGGAGAGAGAAGAGAGAAGAGAGAAGAGAGAAGAGA
>NW_004524738.1:1425440-1460608 GCF_000260255.1 Octodon degus
AAGAGAGAAGAGAGAAGAGAGAAGAGAGAAGAGAGAAGAGAGAAGAGAGAAGAGAGAAGAGAGAAGAGAGAAGAGAGAAGAGAGAAGAGAAGAGAAGAGAAGAGAAGAGAAGTAGGAATATAAAATGAAACCAGAGTTCCTATTATGTTGAGGCTTAGGCTGCATTCTCAGCTGAGGATAAGAAGCCATTACCTCAGCTTCTAGAAAGTTTTTAGGGAGAACTCTGCCCACTGTTGATGACTCGGTGTCAGCTTGCATCTTCTAAGAGAGCTCATCCTTAAGAGCAAAAGCAATTAATCTTGTTCTGGCCTCATTCCCACCCCACAATCCCATCGACCCAACTTGTGGCATGGCCAACTCAGCTCATCTGCTGATTCTTTCTCCATGTGTGTTGCACCACTGAGACAAGGTTTCTACCCTTATGTCCCAGATCTGTCCCTTTCTGGAGCATAAGGCTGGGTTGTGCAGGATGCATCACCCTGGTTTCTTTGCTGTCTGACCTCTGGTTGGGGACTGGCCAAGGGGAGGAAACAAAAAGCTTAGAGGAGAGACAGGTTGGAACATTTGAACCATGGTTCCACCAGTGGTTGGTTTGTCTACAGGTACAGCTGTAATCCACAGCCAAGGAGGCAACTCTTCATAGCTCAGGCTCCCACTGACCACGAGGAAAGTGTTCCCCTATGTGTCCCTTCAAGGCTAGAGGTGGTACTAGCTTCCTATTCTTTGTAAATTGTTCCTTCACTAAATTCTCTTTGGGTAACTCCTTTCAATGTGCATTCTAATTCTTGATGATACCTTAGGTAGTATATGCTCCTTCTAAGCCATGTTTCAGTCATTGTTCTGTTATGAATTTGAGATACAGTGGCACTAATTACAGCTGTTCTCCTTCTATCCCTCCAAATACTAGCTGCAGGGCTTCAAGTTTAATGATTTATCTACCAGTCTTAAGTTATGTGTAAAAGCCCATGTGGAATCTTTTGTTATCCACCTTGATATCTTTCTATGCAAAGATTCCAACTCTCCACATTGGAAATCTATGGTAGAAAAAAGATCACGGAGTCTCCCCACACCCATCTCACACACTAATTAAAGGCATACTCACTTGCCATTGTTGAAGATGACAGTGCAGTTGGGCCAACAGTCATGGTTCACCAAGCCCAGGTTGGGAAAGATGCCCACACCCACTGCCTGCAGGCCTCTTTGGTCACTGAGTGTGAAACCATTGCAGTTGATCTACCCAAAGGAAAAAATGAGGGTCAGGTGACTGGCAGAGACAGAAGACAGAACTCGATCCTTGTGCTGAAAGTACTTTTAAAATGGGCTCTGCCTAGAGAGTCTGGAAACAGTCTTCTGTTTTCTGGGTAGCTCCAAATGACACCCACAGATGAGAGTGCCCAGGATTTCCATGTTTGCAAAAATGTACCACCAACTGAAAGCTCTGAGGGGCTCCACCCCCAAAGGCCAAAGATGGAGATGTGGATCCCTTTTGCTGTGTCTCAGTCTCATGTGAGTCCTCTGCAGTATCTGTCTTGATGTTTTTCTCCTCTCCCTACATTGCTCTTTCTCTCTCTCTCTCTCTCTCTCTCTCTCTCTCTCTCTCTCTCTCTCTCTCTGTATGTGAGAGAGAGACAGTGACAGACAGACAGACAGAACTCTGCTTGTCTCTCCCTCCTTCCTTTGCCTTTCCATTCACAATTCCTACAGCTGCACACAAAATATAAAATTGACTTTAGCATTGTTTTGTGTCAGATCTATTGTTCTAGACTTCTTGTTGACAATTTTAAAATCAGATGAGTGGGCCAGCCACATGACTCAGTGGATTAAAGTGCCTGCTTAGGCAGACCCAGGGACCAGAGTTCAATCCCCGGTGTGCTGTGCCAGCCCCACCCCCAGGGCGTGCTGAGATGATGACTGAGACTGGGTCATCTCAGTGCTTGGGAGGCTAAAAACTGGAGGATCATTACAAGTTCAATCTGTGTAGTAAGACCCTGTAGACTCTGTACTAAATATATTTTTAAAAAGTTAAAATCAGGGGCTGGTGAGATGGCTCAGTGGTCTAAAGTGTTCTAAATCCTACTTAGAACAAACTAAGCCAAGCAAAGCACAGGGACCGCGGTTCAATCCCCCAGCTCCACATGCCAGCCAGCCCCGCCCCCTGGTGGGCTGAGCTGGCCACACACACACACACACACACACACACACACACACACACACAATAAATAAATAAATAGAGCTCTTTAAAAAAAAAAAAAAAAGAATTAACTTTAAAAAAAAAAAAAGTTAAAATCAGATGAGTGTCATATTTAATACTTATCTGTGAAATGTAAGGCAAATCAAGTTGATTTTACAAACATGGCATTCAATTAATTCTCTTTTCCTTAAAATAAGTTGTTCTTTATAGAAGCAGATTCCACATACCTGTTCTTGGGTCATCAATTGTGCAGAAGAATAAATATAACCTATGATACAGTCATAATTGCACAAAAATAATTGCATAAAATTTCTAATTCATACAAAAGCACATACACAAATACATGTACATAACAAATATAATGTGCATTTATGCGGTCCTGTGGCAATTTCTTATAGATATGAAGGAGGGTCACTTTCTCCACTTCTTTTCAGCAGACCTATACCAAATGCATAATAGCATGCATGTGAGTGCCTCTAACACAGTGTTACCTTAACAAATCATATCTTCTCCGAGCTCCAGTTTCCCCATCTGTAGGCTGAATAAGGAGGACTAGATGAACTCTAAGGATCTTCATGGCTCTAAGCTTTATGTGTAGCTATGTGGCCTACAGCTCTCGTCTCCTCTCCTGACTCCCTCAGGGGAGCCCATCGCAAGGCTGTAGAGCATGGCGAATAAGAGTCAAAGCTCCTACACCAGGCAGACCACCTCTAGACCTTCCATGGGCACCAGAGGACCATGTAGTCAACCAGAAGGCTAAAAGCATGAACTTTACTTTCTGTTGCATAATGTAATACTGGAAGATGTGACAATTACATTTATATGTCAGCATGGCAGGGTCATGATGCCTTATTATGTGTTTCTGGTGGATGAGATCAGTGTTTTAATGATAGACTTTAAGCAAACCCAAGTGCCCTCCACAATTTGGGTGGGCATCCTCCAATCAGTTGAAGATGTTAAGAAAATGAAATCCAACTTCTCAGATATCTGTATCTTGTACTATGAATAGCTACTATGAAGACAACAATATGCAATGTATTAATTATTGTAAATGTCCTACTAACCTGTTTTGAAACTCTCTTATTGCTATTTCTTTCTCAATAAAATTAATATAAAAAAAGTAATTTTAGGGAAGGACAGGGTGAGAAGCCAGTCCTTGTTTTCACTATGGAATGGAGGAAAACATTTAGAAAGTGCAGATAAATGGGAAGTCCGATTACCCTCCTAATGCACATTCCAAGGTAACACACTTGGTCCATGGCACTGATTTCAGCTAGAGCAGGAGTAACTGCATAGCAGGATCAGGAAGAGAGCACGTGGAGAGGCCTTTATTTTAAGCTTGGCCTCCCCTCCTGCTCTGGCCTGGGCTTCTGGGAATCTCTTAGCTGACAATTGAGTGTCACTCACCCCAGGTGCTTTATGCAGATAGAGTAGGATCTCTAGACTTTTTAATGGGGTCATTTAGGGTCATGTCCACCGGCTCAGAAGTGAGGGGCACAGGTGGATCTGCTACCACTGATAGGCAGAGGCGGCCTTCATCAGTCTTGGCTACTTGACGTTACTTGGGGCTACTTGGGTGAGATGTAATTGTCACGGAAAAGGAAGTCGCTGGGCAGTAAAGGTCCCTGGCCTCTGCGAAGGCCCCACCTCCCAAAAGGGGATGGGGGCTGGGGATGGGGAGTAGGGAGTACAGAGGGGCGCCGGAAGAGGGGAGCTGCCGTACCACTCCGAAGATGTGCGAGATGTACTGCATGCTGAACTGCTGGCTCTGGGGTGGCCAGTACTGCAGAAATGTGTCCACGTCCACCCGCAGCTCCTTCTGCTCCTCCTCCCCAAAGTGCTCCACATGGTTCTGCAGTTCATCCACCGACACCAGGCAGCCCTCCGTGAGCCCGGTGCCCTCTCTCTCCACCCTCCACATGATGCGCGCTGCCAGCCTGGGGAGAGGGGCAGCATTACTCTTCACTCATTCATTCATTCATTCAACAAACACTGAGTGCCTAATGCGTGCTGGGCACAGCATCAGACCCTTGAGCTAGACAGATGGATCTTCTTCTATCACAAGGCTGCTTATGGAGCAGAGACCAGGGCACACACACTCATGTTAAGTACTACACAGAAAATACAGTGGGATGAGGTGGGAGAGGCTGAGGGAGAGATAGCTGAAGTCATCAGGGGGCGTCATGAAGCAGGGACTTTTGAGCTGGCACTGGAGTGGGCAGAAGGAGCTGGCTCTGTGAGGCTGGCGAAAGGGTGGCGATTATAGAGACCCTGAGGAAGGAATGACGTTAGCACCACAGAGAAATGGCAAAGAGCCCAGTGGCTGCAGCCCAGGAACAAGAGTGGAGAGCAAAGCGGTTGGAGAGTCAGGCAGGAGCCAGGTAACACCGGGTCTGGGGACACCAGGAATACAGCAGCCGAGGTCTCTCCTGACAGTGTGGCGTTCTGAAGAGCATTGGAGAAGGTGTCTGAAGACTTGGGTTTGACTCCTTCCATGTCTTACTGTGTGGTACTGAGCAAGTCTCTTGACCTCTCTGAATCTATCCAATGGCCAAGAAAATGAAGCTGAAATTTTCCGCCACACCTTCAGAGGTACCAAGATAAAGTGATTATTTATTTTGGAGAAAGTAGACACAGCCATCCTGATGAAGGAACAGCTTAAGCAGAGGCCTAGAGGCATCCGGGGGTGTGAGCTATGCAGGAAGCAGAGAAGGTGCTGCAGAAGTAGAGGGGCTGGGAAGTGAGGCAGGAGGGGTCCCTGGGGCGGGGAGCACAGGACTTTGAGTGTGACAGAAAGGTGTGCTTCATCTTGAGGGCATCCATGTAACCTGCTACATGGTCCTTTTCTCACAGCACGAGTCCACAATGGGACGCTTTGGTGTCTCCTTGCCACCCCTTGAGCACACGCTGCCCAGCTGCCTGGGAGGAGCTGATGGCCCAGGGAAGATCCTGGCCCTTCAGAGAAACACAGCACTGGCTCTTCTCATCTGATTGGGGTCAGGGTTATTTCTGATGCCCTACGGAGGTCCCCAGATGCCTGGGAATCAGGATGTCCCCCACCGGAGTCACCAAGAAAAAGGAGATTGGGATGGGGTAGATAGAGGACAGATCTGCTGCCACTAAATCCTGGAGAAATGGTCACCAAGCTCAGAGGACAGAGACCAGTTGGTGACAGATTTCAACCCCACATCAGAAGAAACTGTAAGTGAGATTGTGCAAGTGGGGGGCTGAGAGCGTGTCTCAGGAGGTAACGTTTACTTTGGGCATTGAGGAGTATGCAGGTTGTCAGGAGATAGAATGAAGCAGACTGGGGAGGGGGCTGGGTCCCTGCACCCTGCAGTGCCCTGAAGGCTCTCAGGATACAGACCTCCATTTGGAACCTCAACTTCCCCTCCTCCCAGCAGCTTGAGAGTGCTCTCAGCCACGTCTCTACCTCCTCTGCTGCCAGCTGCAGCTTTGGGAGCACCTCGCTGTGGCCCAAGACTAGCTCGGTTCCCATAGGTTGAGCCTCCAGGACTGGAGCCCACCTTCAGGCTCTGAGATTTCTGGCAATGGTCACTGTGTCACAAACTCAAACATCCCTGCAGAGTACACAGGGCTAAGTACAGGGTCTCGGCAAGTAGGGCTGGTATGGTGGTACATGCCTGTGATGCCAGCACTCAGAAGGCTGAAACAGGAGAACACAGCAACTTTAAGGGCAGCCTGTACTACACACCAAGACCCTGTCCAAAATTAATTCTTATTTTTTCAAAATCAATTCTTAAAATAAATAAATAAGACTGAGCTCCAGACCACCTTGTCAGATCTTCCCTTTTTGGCATGGTGGAGTTTTCCTTTCCTTTTCTTTTTTTCCAAGATGAACAAGAAACCCTAATTTTCTTAATGTAAAAATTTTAAACATTGGCAGATCAGTTTTTAAGAGCTGAGCACTCAGGGAACCTCACAGGGAATCACGGTTGCACTCCCAGGCCTCCCTGTCCCACTTGAAGGGAGCCCATCTGGTCTCGGCTCTTTCCCAGTGTGCACTCAGCCTGGCTTCCTCGGGAATGCGGTCGCAGCCACTGCCACACTCCCCTACCCCTTGTGGGCCCCAGCTCTGACCTGACGTTCTCGTTGGGCACCTTGCCGTATCTCTTGATGGCGGAGCACTCATGCTTGTGGTTCAGCCAGGCGTCCTTCTGGCAGGTGCGGTCACAGTAGTGGGCAAACTTGCACTGCCCGCAGCGATGGAGCTTCTCCTGCCTCTTGAAGCAGGTGTGGCATACGAAGTTCACCAGGCTGGAAAGGCAGAGAGAGAGCACGGGGTCGGTGGTAGGTGTCTCAGGCCATTTACTACTCCTCTAGATGAACTATTAAGAAAGAGAATTCTCTTGACTCGAGCTTCAGGTCCACATCTGGCAGTGCCCCAAGGTGACACAGGACATCACAGGTTAACAGACAAACACATACATCTGTGTGTGTCTCCTCTGTTTTCTTTCTCTTCTTCTAAAGCCATCAGGAGTCCGTTACAGGGGCTCCATGCTGATGACCATTTGAAATCCTACACATCTCCTGAAGTCCCCACCTCTGACCACATTAGTCATGCTGTCCCCCACCCTTCCTTCCTCGTAGTAGAGATTAAATCTGTTGCATGAACCTTGGGCAAACATTCAAGCCACAGCCAAACCACAACAGGAAGGACACTATTGGCTGTTGGGAGACCTGGGTGCTGGTACCTGCTCAGCGGGCTGCCCCTGGCCTTTCTAAACTTCAGATTCTCTGGCTGGTCTGAGTGCAGTGGTGTTTAAACTTTAGATTCTCACTTTTCAAAGTCAGGATTTTTTTAAAAAAAGTAAGGAGCTTGAGCTCCCAAAGTGCCCTTCAGGTTATAACTTGTTCTTTCATAGATATGTTTAAGTCACCCTGAAGTGAGAAACACTATTGCCCTCTGTTGATTGGTCCCTTGGTTCAACTCAGCAACTGTAAATTCACAAGCTACCTGAGTCCTGGGAACCTACAGGATTCCAATAAAGCAAGCTATGCACCTGTGGTCATCTCTGAGGGTGCTGGGTGCCATGACAAGGGAGCACAGGCTGTCCCAAACACGCTGGCATAGACAATGGAGGAACCCCGGAGTCCTCAGGGCTGATGGTGTGGGCTGAAATTCTCCATGAGGCCCTCGGCGAAGGCACTGTCACTGCCACTCGCTGGGAATGTGTCAGGGGAGGGGGCATGCTGTGTTGTTTCAGCCAGAGCCGAAAGAAATGAGAAGACTGGATTAAAATAGCTACAGAGGACTCGCAAGCTCTGTCTCTCTCTGAATCTTGAGCCACCAAAACTTTTCACATTTATTGAGGGCTAAAAGCAGGCTAAGGAGAATGATTTGTTCTAATGGTGTTTGTAAATGGGATCACAAGTCCGCATCTTGTACAGCAATTAACCACTAAGAAGAATATATGCAGTGTATTATTTGTTGAAACTGTCCTTCCGATATGATTTGAAACTGTCTCATTGCTATCTGTTCGTCAATAAAACTTTGAAAAAAAAAAAAAAAGCAGGCTAAGGAATGTGCATAGCTAACTTGTGAGATTAAACCACTGCCTATACTGCCTTTGAGCATTCTCCAAACTCTAGGTTCCCACAACACTATTCCTTGACATCCCAGGTGAAGGGTCAAAGAGCAGACAGGGCGCCTGCAGGAATCTGCTGTTATCTGTGGCCAGAATTATAAGGGACAACATGTTTCCTGAGGCTCTGTTTTTTGTTCCTTGATCCCTGGGGACAGCAGGCTTTTATCACTACAGGCACACACTGTGTGTCCCATCCAAGGTTACTGATGGATGTCATCAGATGTCTCATCCAGCTCAGAAAGAGGGTAGGACTAAAGAAGGACACAGGGGCCAGGAGATGGCTCAGTAGAATAAGCACTTCCCTGGCAAGCACAAGGGTCTGAGTTCAATCCTCGTTTCCACCAAAAGAAAGAAAGAAAGAAAGAAAGAAAGAAGGAAGGAAGGAAGGAAGGAAGGAAGGAAGGAAGGAAGAAAGAAAGAAAGAAAGAAAGAAAGAAAGAAAGAAAGAAAGAAAGAAAGAAAGAAAGAAAGAAAGAAAGAGATGAGAAGACGAGGCTTCCCATCCCACGCTGCAGCCTCATGGTGCTCCCTTCCGACAGCCCTGCATCTCCCACAGTGAGCAGTCATTGACAGAAGAGGCCACTGGCAGTGGCATAGGAAATGACTTCAACAAGTAGCCTGGCTCTCGGAGCGAGTGACATCTGGTGTCCTCCATGTTCCCACAATGCAGGGAAGAGAAATCCCAGCCACAGCCCAGCAAAGCCCTGGTGAAAACCACGCAGGGATGTGCAGAGAAGCACTCAGCTCTCTGGGAGGAAGTGGACAGGTAAGCTCCGCTTGGGGCTGGAAGTCTAAACAAGGATATCAAAAGTTTAAGAAAATAGGGGCTTTTAGAGCAACAGAATTCTAAAGCCTAGAGGAAAAGCTCCTCAGAAACTGCAGATGTAGGGCCGGCCAGATAGCTCAGCAGACTAAAGCACCTGCTTAGGCAGAGTGTAGTGGCTGGGGTTCATCCTAGCATGCTGTGCTGGCCCTGCCCCCAGGGGCAAGCTGAGATGGCCTGGGACTGGGCGTGGTGCTGTGCGCCTATAACCCCAGCACTCGGGAGGGTGAAAACAGGAGGATCACTACGAGTACAATCCACATAGTGAGACCCTGTACTAAATACAAAATAAATAAATAAGAAGAAAGAAAAAAGAAGCTGCAAATGTAGAAGCTCCATGTTCCTCTCTCAGCATGAATTTTCTAATTCCCACAAATGAAGATTTCCCTGCTTCTATGAGTAGTTAGATTGGTAGTTGGTCCTAGTTGTTATAAACTTCTTTATTATGATTGAGTTGGTATCCCCCAAAGCATACTCCTGCACCTCAGTTTTGCCCAATGAAACAAGCCTGGTCAGATCAGTTCTTTAAGAATCTGAACACCACTGCCCTTCATTCGCCTTCTCCAAATTAAAAGCTCTCTGTTCTGCCAACAGGGCCCTGTACAATATGGTTTCCAAAATTCTCCCATCACACTGGCAGCCTCTCACACATCTATAGCAGGTCCCTGCAGCCAAAGGACAGGATGTAGAAGCACTCAGGCAAGATCCTGGGGCCAGCACTAGAGGTGAACCTCAAGGGCCAAACCTGCTGGTCCCACTGTGGCATCAAGGGGACAGGCAGCTATAGGTCCAGCTATAGGTACTGAGGTTTCCTGCTCCGAACTAGGATCTGGGCTTCCCCATCTTCCACACAGCTTTCAGTCTCTGGCTGATGGCTCACAGCACTGCTCTGTCCCCATCAGCTGTGAGGTGCTTTGCTCAAAACTTGTTGGTAATCCTAAAGTCTCACAGTGTGTGAGAGGTCAGTGCTTATTTATAAATCACAGCAGATTCAGGGTCAACTCCGTACTCTTGTGCCGTGTTCCCTTAATTTTCCAGTGTAGGATGAGGAGTAGAATGACCTGAGCATACCTAGGATCACACAGAGCCCATTACAACTACGTCATAGAGGGTGAATTCTACTTGAGGAGATCATTTGTCATGAACTATCCCAACAAAATAGAGTGCAGAGAGCTTACATGGGATCTTTAGCAGAAACCTCCAAACCCCTGGAGATGGGCAGTTATGAGCTACACGCTTCTGTCTCAAGCCAGGACTGCATTCTCTGGCAGGAATTTGAAGATAGTTAGCAAGGACTGGGCTGCTAAAGAGCACAAGTAAATTAGATCCAGATCCTGTCACCTAGTCACTCAAATGTGAGGACATTTTACAATTATGATGTTCAGAAAAAAAATAATAGTATCTAGATATGGTGCCTTTTATACATCCTGGATCTTGACATTGGGCTTCTATTACTTTCTTGGGGGGGGGGGGAACCTCACCTCTGTTCAAAGTCAATTTATGGGGCTGGCAAGATAGCTCAGTGGTCTAAAGCATCTGCTTAGGCAAGCTTAGACAGGTGCAGGGGACCACAGTTCAATCCCCAGCACCACATGCCACAACAACTCTGCCCTCAGGGTAGGCAGAGCTGGCCAAAATAAATAATAAATAAAACAAAATAAAGTAAATTTACAAATTAGTCACTACAACTTCCTGAGCTTTCTCAGGGGCATTGAAGCCAAGAGAATTTCTCTTTGTCCTTATGGCACTGATTTTCTGCACAGCTTTATGGGGGTACAATTGACATACAATAAACTATACATATTTTAAACATAGACTTTTAGGTCAGGTGTGGCAGTGCACACCTGTAATTCCAGCACTCTGGAGGCTGCAAGTTCAAGCCCAGCTTGATATACATAGTGGAACTTTGCCATATATATAGATTTGGGGGGTGCTGAATGTGTAACTCAGTGGGAGAGAGTGTGCTTACCATGCATAAGCCCCTGAGTTCACTCCCCACAAAAGCACATTAGGATTTTTTTGCTGTAGCAGAATATATAAAATAACCAACTTTTATTTTATTTCTTATGAATCTTCCTTTGTTATTTCTCAATTATACTTAAATATAATTAATTCATAATGCCTACGAATTAACATCATAGTCAAAAATCCCTATGCATAATTACTCATGTAAAATTGTAGAAAATAGGTTATTTGTAGCATCCTATATAAGTACCTTTTAATTAACTTTTTTTTTTTGGTGTAACTGGGGATTGAACTCAGACCCTTGCACTTGCCAAGGAAGCACTTATTCCACTGAGCCATCTCCCTGCCCCCCTTTTATATAATCAACTTTTTAAAAAGGAAAATCTTATCTTGGCTCACAGACTTTGGGGTTCAGTGCATGGCAGATTGGCCCACAGCCATGGTAACACATCATGGTGGAAGTATGCGGCACAGGAAACTCCTCACCTCAGAGCTTCTGGGAAGCAAAGAAAGAAAAAAGGAGGAGCAGGGTCTCAATAGCCCCCTCAAGAGTGTGCTCCTGGTGGCTAACTTCCGTCCACACAACCCACTTCCTAAGACTCTACCATCTCCAGCAGAGCGCAGGTTGGGGGTGAAGCCCTCAGTGTATGGATCTTTGCAGGACATTAGAAATCTAAACTACACTATCCCCTTGTCCCCCAAGCTCCTGTCCATCTCACAAGGCACAGTGCATTCAGTGTGTCTCCCAGAGCATGCGTTCTTTCACAAGTGCTGGCAAATTGCACCTGCCCACAATGCCAGCATCAACAGAGTGGGCACACCCGTCACCCTCACAATTCACTCGTAATCCTGGGTTGTGTTACTGGGAGTGGAGCCTTCACCTTTGTCGCTACTTGGCTGCTTTCAGTGTAGCATTCCAAAGTGTCAAGAGTGTCTGGAGTACTGACCTAGTCATCTGGCGTCACGCGGTGCTCTAAGCTGAGAGTCCTGTGCAAACCTGAGAGCCTGTCCTGGGTGGGAAAGAGGTAGGAGAAGCAGGTGCCATGCTCTGGAGTAACAGGACACAGACGAGGAATGTGACCCCAAGGCACGCAAGAAAGGGAGGAAAAGCAGGAAAAGGTATGGAGACAGGACAATTAGAGTTGCTCACAGTCCTGCTGGTTGTCACTGGCCACTGGTGTCACGCATAGCTCCTTGCCTGTCTGTTCCAGGAGCACCTATCAGAGAACAACCCCACACTGAGACTGCGCTAGTATCTTTCACCCAAACTGATCATTTTAGAACTGAGGCCAGTCTGGGAAACTTAGTTTGAAATTTTTAAAGAAAAAAAAATTTAAAGAATAGATGATTTTAAGAAAGCTGCAGATATAATTTCATGGTAGAATGCTCACCCAGAAAGCAAGAAGTTCTGGCTTTCCAGTAACACACACACACACACACACACACACACACACACACACACACACACTACAAATTTTAAAAATAAAAATAAATTTTAAACATAGTGGCTTGCTAATTGGTGATCAACTTGTTACACCCCACTGAATTGAACTAGCGTGATGCTGGGTGTCAGAGGCCCACCTGACGATTGTTGCCAGCAGCATAAGAGGTAGAAACTGTTGGGGGGCTGTTAGGGAAGCTGTTTGGAGAAGCTGGTGGAGCTGTTGGAAGCTGCTGGTTTTTTTGGGCTGTTCTGCTAGAGGACCTTGTCATGCTGGCTTTCCTGATGAACTTGGATATTCTTACTAGAGGAGGAGCTCGGGACCTTTGTTGTTACTGAGAATGGCTACGGTTCATTTACTGAGAATGGCTACGGTTCATTTTGGAGGAGCTCTGGTGCTCATCTTGAGCGCTGCTTCCTGGCTCCACAGGGGAAGACAGTGCACTGCTCAGCCTCCTGGAGAAGCTTGGCAGGTTGGCTTTCCTGATGGGAACTCAGCTTTGCTCATCACTGGAGGAGCTCAGGATCTCACTGCTGCTGAGGATGGCTGTGGTACTTTTCAGGGAGCCCTGGTGCTTACTTTGAGCATTGCTTCCTGGCTCCAGTGCAGATCCCTCAGCCCGCTAACACAGATCCTTCATCCTACTGGCATAGACTTTCTAGTTTCCACTGCTGCCTTTTGAGACTTCGCAGTGCAGATCTGTGAAATGGGGCTGCATGAGCCTTTGTCGTGAGATCTTGGCCTCCAGCTGGACTCGTGGGAGGCATTGTTACAGGCTCTAGGCCTCCAGCTGGATTCGTGCAAGATATTAGGACCCAGGCCCTCAGCTGAATTCTTTGGTCTTTAGTGTGTGGACAGATTTCCTGAACTTTGTATATCATTCATTGGGTGACTATAAAATAATCTTGTAAAATGTGTCTTGTTTTGTATTGTTTCCCTTGCAAAAAGTCCCAAACCATGATGGTAAAAACTCTAATCACTTGGCATAGCAGCAGTTCTGCTTTTTCATCTTTATAATCATTAAATTATTCCTTACCTACTTAAAATATGGGAGTAGCACAGGGATTGGAGACATTGTGGCCAATGCAATATGGAACAGTTCTGAACCTTAAGAACAGAAAGCACATAGATCCAGGCATGGTGGAAGACACCTGAGATTCTGGCTGTCTAGGAAGCTGAGGCAGGAGGATCGTAAATTTGATCCCAGCCTGGGCAAATCAGCAACTTATCAATACCCTGTTTCTAAATAAGTGTATTTTACAAAGGCTTAGGTGGGCCAGAGATATAGCTCAGCAGCACAGCACCTGCCTGCCAAGTACAAGGTCCTGAGTTCAATTTCTGGTACCCTCCCCACACACACACAAAAAAAAGAATTAGGTATATAGCTCAGTGTGAAGGCCCTAGGTCCAATCCCTGGTGCCACAAAAGATTAACTAATTAAATGTTTAAAAGAAAAGCACATGGCTGAGGCCATCTGTTTAGGGGTTGACTACTACCCCTGAGGATCTATTGAATTCTGGGCAGAGTGTAGGGTAAGTTATTTTTAATATGCTAATTTGAAGCTTAGTCAACAGCATTTATTTTTTTTAACTGGGAATCAAGCTCAAGACCTTGCACTAGCTGGGTGGGTGCCATGCCTCTGAGCTCTGTTCTAGTCCCTTATTGTTGAAGATAGACCACCACAAACATTTACAGGGAGGAGTACTTTATCTCTGATACTGTTTAGAATTTCTGGTGCATGCTGATAGCAAAATATAAAAAATGAAATTTAAAAAATTGATGCTTTGTGGGTTGTTATTGCTTTTGAATTCTGTGCAGACAAGGCCCCCTTATCCCCTGCTTGGAGTTGGACCCCTTGTCTTGGCCGGCCTTTCGTGAACATAGCCTGTGGCTTATGAGAACAGATTTCCTAGCCTGGCCCTAAAAGAGAGAATACAGCTGACCTGGCACTTGCCTCCAGGTTCTCCTGAACTGACCTAAAACACCTATGGTAGGGCCCAATCATAGAATAATCCACCTGCTATGAACCAAACCGCAGTGAATGGATTCCAGTGCAATGCACTATGGGTCTTGGAAGTCTCTGATAGCCACCTCCACCAGGACAAAACTAGAGAGAGAGCCCTGAGGTGCTGCAGCCAGCTCGCAGCCCAGGCTGGGTGGCAGAGAGGGCTTCACAATCACTGATGTCACATTTATCAGGCCTCGAGTCAGAACCTATGAGCTCAGCTATATATCACCGCCTTTGCAATCATTCAAGGAGACATTTAATTACTTTGCAGGAGAAAAAAGAATGATTGGTTTGGAATGAATGTTCCTTCATCATGAGCTCATAGTAGGTTCCGAATGTGAACTACCAAAGATTTCCAGCCTCACAAATCTGTTTCATTGCACAACGCAGCTATGACTTTGTTAGGGTCTAGAGCCAAGTTTGAAAAGCTGTGGCTAAAATGCGATTTGTCCATGTATCGATTCCTCATGATGAACATACTCATTATGGATCATTTCTGAATGAAATACACTATTTTTAAAATTTCAAGCAAGAGACAGACATGGTGGCACATGCTTGTAATCCCAGTACTCGGGAGGCTGAGACAGAAGAATTGCTGTGAGTTAGAGGCCAGCCTAGGCTACGTAGTGAATTCACGGCCAGCCTATACTACACAGGAAGACCCTAAGAAAAAAAAATGAAGCAAGAAGTAAGTTCTGAAATCCCACCCCTCTCAGAATGGTTTTGAGAGTTCAACAACATAACCTGTGTGAGGCAGTTGGCTCAGAGCCTGGTGCTGTATCTGTACTCAGTGGGCGTCAGCCTGGTCCTCCCCAGCCCACCTGTCACATGGGGAGGTCGAGCCAGGTGGCCTCTGACTTCAGCTCTTCCCAGCCCCCTCTTATTCTCAGGCAGCTGCCCACAGGAGAAATTCATGAGAAGACAAGGACATTTCCTGGACAGAAATACCCACCATGACATCCTCCAGGCAGGAAAAAAAACATAAAGCCCTAAAACTTCTTTGGGAGTCAAGAAGAAAGTGCAGGTCCCAGCCAAGCTTCACTGGTGACCTTTAGACAGTACCACCTCTGGGGCCAGGGAGATAGCTCAGTAGAATAAGCGCTTGCCTGGCAAGTGCAAGGTCCTGAGTTCAATAATCCCCGGTACCAAAAAAAAAAAAAAAAAAGACAGTACCACCCCTCCCCAAAGGATCAGACTTCCTAAGTAGCTCTGTGCATTTATTCCAAGCTTTGCAATGATCAAAGAGATGCTTTTGGCTGTTCTGTTTCTAATCTTCGTAAGAAGCCCTTAGAGCCATGGTGGTCGTCATGTTGTCAGGGATATTATGCTCACCATCCTTCTGCTGCCCCCTGCTCCCCGCTTGGCCCTACAAAGCCCACCTGCCTTCCAGCGGCCCTGTGTGTGTCCTGCCCGGCCAGCCAGCAGGTCCCCCCTCAGTCCCCACCCTGCAGCCTTGTCCCAGGTTCTGTCACCTGTCAGAGCCAGGAGGGCAGGAAGGGCAGCTACTGATCAGCTCCTTGTGTGGAGATAGTGACTGACAGACAAACGCAAAGACCTGAGGTCTGCCTGGTGGGCAGGCGAGCCCCGCAAAAATACATCCAACGAGGGCTGCAACAGCAGCTCTGCCTCCCCAG
Source organism: Octodon degus (assembly GCF_000260255.1). NCBI lineage: Eukaryota > Metazoa > Chordata > Mammalia > Rodentia > Octodontidae > Octodon > Octodon degus. The sequence continues at coordinate 1,441,113 of NW_004524738.1, forward strand.
GCTGCTCCAAAACTCTCAGCCGGGCAGAGAGTAGGAAACAGGGACACAGCTCTCTTGCAAAAGGGGAGGGGGTCAAGAGACGGGGGAGCAGGGTGGGAGGGATGGAGAAGATATCATAAAAAGAATCAAGGTGCACTATGTCAGGGTATCAGCTCCCCGTGAGATCATGGTCATTGTGCACCACAGATGTGTGCTAAGAAAAAAAAAAAAAAACAGCTTGCCAGAGCTCCTGTGCTACAACTCACATGAAGGAGCATACACACCCCTCGCCTCTGGATGCCTTTCCAGTCTCTGGTTGCGTGCACACAGTGACCTCCCCCGATGCAAATGAGTGAAAGCGACGTCACTACGGGGAGACTTGCGTGTGGTGTAATCTGGGTTTCAAAGGCAATTATTCCCAAATGTCTGAATTGGAGGATCATTTTGTACAATGGAACAGCACAGCTCGCAACAGGATGTGGGGTACAGCAGCAAGCCTTGCCTTTGCGCCTCGAGGGCCGAATGAAGGGCGCAGCTTGGTGGTCTGCGGAGGTCACCCTCAACAAGCTCAAACACTGACGGCGGTAGCCTGAGTGCTTTAATAAAACTTATTCACTCACCTTCTGAGCGAATTGCTCAGGAATCTCTCTGATCCTCTTATTAAATGATTTCCATTTATAGCATCATCTGTCCTCCGGCGCCCACTCCCCAGCTGTTGTCAGATTAAAGGGCACACGTGTGCGCTGGCGTCTGCTGGGCTAAGGCTGGCTGACCCCTGCCGCTCACGTAGACTGACAGCGGCTGAGCCCAGCTGGCCCCACTCGGCTGCAGAGGCTCATAACTAGTTCAGCTTTCAAAAGCAAGCTGGTTGGCATTAACTTCTTTAAAAGCATTCCTTTTCTTTTTTCTTTTTTTTAATCATGTATCCTGCTTTTTGCCTATATACGTGTATGATTCATCTCCCGGACATTTTTAACTTATTTTCTAACTGTGCTGATAAGTTGTTTTTGGTTTTTTTACGTATTTAGTACAGGGTGTTCAGGGTCTCACTACGTAGTTCAGACTCTCAGTGATCCTCCTAATTTCAACCTCCCAAGCACTGGGATTACAGGCGAGCACCCCCAAGCCCAGTCTCAATTGCTGTCTCAACACACCCCCGGGGCGGGGCTGGCACAGCGTGCTGGGGATCGAATATGGGCCTCTGTGCTTGCCTAAGCAGGTGCTTTAGTCCACTGAGCTATCTGGCCAGCCCTTGTGCTGGTAAGTTTTTAAATTTATATTACTATGTGTTTGCAGTACATGAGGATGCTATTCATCGTGGGGAGTTGGTACAGGTGTGTAATCTTCAGTTCTTTTTACCTCCGCTTCCTGTCCCCTTGCTCCATCTCTGTGTCTCCTTCCCTTTTGTGCAAAGATCTACAGTGGTGCCTCGCTCAGGAACTCAATTCTCTCCACAATTCTGGCTGCAAACTGAACTGGATGAGACCTGAATCCAATTTCCACATAAGGTCATCATTGAAGCTAACCCCTGAGTTTGATTTGGTTCACATCTAATACAGCCAGAACCATGGAAAGAATCAAGTCCATGAACCAAGGTGCCACTGTATCTCCGTTTTGCATCATCTAACCCTTTTTCTTTTTTCTTTTTTTTTGCTCTTCAATGTACTTATACTTCAGTTTCTCATAGAAGAGAAACAATGCTCTTTTTTTATTATTTTGGACAGCATCTTGCTGTGCAGTTCACACTGGTCTTGAGCTCACTATGCAGATCAGACTGGCCTCAAACTCTCACTGATCCTCCTGCCTCAGCCTCCCAAGTGCTGGGATTATAGGCGTGCGCCACCACGTGTAGAAGCCATTCAATATTTAAACTGTGTGCCTGATTTATTTTACTTACTATTCTGTCCTCAATGCTTTCAACGTAACTGGAGTCACTTAGGTCACATTTTTATTTAAAGAACTTAAAATGGGGATTAGGGTTGTAGCTCACTGGTAAAGAGCTTGCCTAGCACATGGGAGACCTTAGGTTCAATTGTCAGGAGGGGAAAAGGCTTAAAAATCCAGTAACAAAACTTGGTCCTTCTTAATATATATTGATGTTTCATAATAAATTGGATTAATAGGGGCTGGGGAGATGGCTCAGTAGAATATGTGCTTCTCTGACAAGCGTAAGGGCCTGAGTTCAATCCCCAGTTCTGAAAAAAAAAAAAAAATTGGATTAATTTAGCAAATGTTTATTACTGTCTGAATAAGTTTCCCAAAATATCCACATTGTAATGCCCACAGTCTGCAAGTCTGTCACCTTACATGGCAAAGAGACTGCAGATGTCATTAAGGAGAGGAACCTTGAGATACGTGTGGCATCCTGACTCTCCAGGTACATCTAGTGACATCACAGTCACACAGAGGAGGCAGGGGGTCAGGGTGGGCAAGATGCTACTGCTGATTTTCAAGATGCAGGAAGGGGTCAGAGCCCTTGCCTGCTCGTGGGCAGCACTAAACAGACATGGCAAAGCAACAGAAAACGAGCCCAGTGTAGACATCTAACATCCGGGGCTGTGGGATTGTAAACTGATGTTGTTTGAAGTTGCTGGAGTTATGCTAAATTACTACAGTGATAGGAAACTAATACATTGGTTTATTATCATAAATAATAACTTTGTCCTTTTTATAATCACATATCGGGGCCAGGGAGATGACTCAGTAGAATAAGCACTTGCCTGGCAAGCACAAGGGCCTGAGTTCAATCCCGTTCCGCCAAAAAGAAAAGAAAAATAATAATAATCATCACATATCCTTGTTTCTTACCTATGGATTTCTGGGCCTAACAATTCTCAGGCTCCAACATTGACTTTTGATTCTTCTGAAACTGATAGTGGATGCTATTCTTTTTGATAAAAGTATTATTTATTGTTCCTACAAATACAAAATAAAATTAAGCAGGCCACTTACTGGGTAACACACAGTGAAAAGTGATGAGTTGGACAGGATACAGCAAGACTCAGTCTCAGCCCTACCCTTCAGTTGTTGGGACCTGAGAATTCCCGTCACCCCTCGAAGCCCCCTCCGTTTCCCCGTCCACCAGAGAGGTTCTCAACCTTCTTAGTTGAGGCCCATTTGAAAGTGATGAAAATGATGAGCTTTCTAGTAGAAATAAAAAACGTGTGTCCACTCACTTGAACTCTGATCTTCTAGTTAGTATTTCCCTAAGAATCATGGATCAAGGTGAGGAAAGCCTAGGCTAAACGAGGTGTGATGGTACACACCGATAACCTCAGCACTTGGGAGGATGAGGCAGGAAGATCGTCATGAGTTTGAGGCCAACCTATGCTAAATAATGAATACAAAACCAGCCTGAAGTAAAATCCCTGGCTAGATAGACTCTACATTCAAGCACCTGAGGTTGCCTAAAGGAATAGTTGAATAATATTTTGGCTTTTAGTCTCACCTGTAACTACTATTACTGTGCTCTTCCTTGTATTTGATTTTAAATTAAGATAATGAAAACAATAAGTTCCCTTCTTCTGATCACCGAACACTCTTTTCTTACCTCATGGAGACTTCTGTATAAGCTGAGGAAATCCCACAGCCCACAGAATCTCAGGCTGCAAGTCATCTTCAAGGTCCTGTGATTGAATTCACTTCTGCTCTGTGGCGCTGTGTACAGCGTCCTTGTCAACTCTCCATTAGCAGAGGGTGAAGGGCCTCCAAAATCACCTGTTCCATCTCCAGAGCGCTCCCAGGAGGCCATCCTACCCACCAGCCCAGGAATCGAGGTTCAGCTCCAGACTGCTGGCTTCCCCAGCATGCAGCGTGTTAGGACTCCCAACATAGACACTTGTGTGGGGTTTTTGTTTCTTTTTGAGACAGGGACTCACTCTGTAGTTCCATCTGGCCTTCAACTCTACGTAACCCAGGTTGGCCTCAAACTCATGGTGATCCTCCTGCCTCAGCCTCCTGAGTGCTGGGATTTTAGGCATCACCATGCCCACCTTCATTAACACTGCTTAAGATGATCTCTTTTTCTTTTTTTTTTTATTCTTTTTTTCCCATAATTTTATTGAAAAACAAATAGCAATGAGACAGTTTCAAATCAAACTGGTAGGACAGTTTCAATAATTAACACATTGCATACATTCTTCCTAGTGGTTAATTGCTGTACAAGATGCAGATATGATATCCTATTTACAAACACTATTAGAACAAATCACTCTATTCAGTAAGAGAATGTAACTATATATCTATCCTAACCATTTTGAATACACAGATACAAAATGGACATTCATCTGTATCCCCTTTTTTTGTTTAGTTCTGTTATTTGAATATTATAGGTGTATTAACTCAGCAAAATATTCTAAAGGAGTCCAGTAATCCATAATAGTAATGGGTCTTCCACTTCACTGGCAATGTCAGAAATTGTTGACCTGCGTCCCCTACAGCTCAACATAACAGCATGGCTTTACTTCTTATATTTCGTTTTTATACTTTTCTGCTGGATGGTTAAGACCAAGGTAAAGCAGGACCTATGCAACAAGAGTTGTAGCTTTTGGGTCTGATAAGGTCAGTGAAATCCCCTCAGGATTTATCCTGAGATCCTGTACCTCAGATTGTAGAACCTTTGTGAGTGTCAGCCATGTGGATGTGTCACGGCCATGCTTGACCAATGTGCTCTCTGTGAAAGCCTGAGAGAATGTTTCCTCTCCATGTGATCTCTTTTTCATATTCTTCAATGTTTTCTCATCTCGTAGTGCTAAGAATCAAAACTAGGGCCTTGTAGTGCTAGACTGCATTCTACCACGGAGCAACATCTGCAGCGTCCTTGTCACCATTTTAAAGATCATTTGCCCCAATGATTCTATGTTTTACTCCCTTTGTAGTAGTAAAACATTTTATACAGCATTTACCTGCAAAGGTTTTAGTTTTTCAGATGAATAAATTATTTATAATAACCAAAACATGGATACAACTCAAATATTTATCAGCAAGTGGCAAAAGAACATGCAACCCTTATATGTTGTGTCTCTAAACAGTGTATAGAGTGTATAATTGCACAGAAGATGTATAAATTATTAAAGGAAAAATAGCCTAAGGTCCCAAATGTGTAGCATAAATGAATGACAGAATATTTTTGGTTTTGGGTTTGTTTTTTGGCACAGGATCTTACTTACTACACAGTTCAGACTGTAGTGATCCTCCTGTTTCAGCCTCCCCAGCACTGAGATTACAGGCATGTGCCACCATGCCAGGTTTCAGTGGCCATCTCAGTGCACCTGGGGGCAGGGCCAGCATGGCATATGGTACCAGGGATCATGCGGTACTAGGGATCGAACCCAGGTCCTTACACTTGCCTAGGCAGGCACTTAGACTGCTCAGCTATCTATGCAGGCCTGTTTGTTCTTTTGAGACAAGGTCTTCCTATATAGTTCAGGCTGGCCTTGAATTCACTATGTACACAGCCTGGCCTTGAATTCACAGCAATCCTCCTGCCTCAGCCTCCTGAGGTTTGGAATTACAGGCATGTGGACCATGCTCAGCTATGAAAGCTATTGTAAAACAAGCTAGAAGAAATGGCCCAAACATTAAGAGTAATGTGACGATCTATTTCTTCTTTCTGCATTTTCTAAAATAAGAATATTTCACTGGGAGACAACACTACTCTAGACATTGCTGAGAGGGAAACTGATCAAATACTTTGATTTGGAGAAATCAGAGACACCAAATGGAGGTGTCCTTTTAAGGTCAGGTGGCAACTTGGCGACAGAATAAAGATCAATGTTTGTATTTCTGAATTTTTGTCTTTTAACTGGACCTGGCTGACTCCTTTACCTGAACACTTCCCCCACCTCTGCCACACACGTGCATAGGTTAGTGGCATAATATAACGTCCCCAGAAGAGCTATGCCTGTCGCTCAGTCTCCTGCTGTTCTGTGGGTGACAGTGAACCACGTGCTCCAATTCTCTGCCTTTTCCCTACAGGTCTTGGCAAGGGGGAAGCCAAGAGCAGCAGAACAATGGCCGAGTTATCTCTGAAATGCAGCGCCCACGCCCAGGATGGCTGCATTATCTGAGGCCACGTTCATTCAGGCCACATAAAGACCAGGCAGCCTACTTCAATTTTGGACTCAGGAAATTGTCATTTCAGTGAGACCACCAGGTAGGATTTTTTTTTTTTTTTTAATGATTTGATGGTCCTGTTTGGATAAGACTACTGTGGAGAAATGGGAATATAAATTTAATAAAACCTCTTAAAACTGAAAATAGAGGCTGGGGATATAGTTCAGTGGCACAATGCCTGCCTGGCAAGCATGAGGTTATGAGTTCACTTCCTGGTACAAAAAAAAAAAAGGTAAAAGCTAAAATAGCATAGCCTCTGTCCCAGCCATTCTCCTTCTAGTCAGATGCCCTAGAGAACAGTCCAACATTGATAAAAGTAGACATGGGCAAGCATTTTATTTGCAGAAATGTTTGGTTTTATAAAAATTGTAAACTCTAAAATATCTGTCATTGGTTGATGGATAAAAAAAGTCATATATTTATAGAATGGAGTCTTCTCCGCAGTTAAAAGGGGTGATGCACAGAACATGAACCCATATGGACAGCTCTGTGTAGTTAAAAGAAATGAGATCTGTGACAATTTAAAAGGAATATCTATAGTCTCATTCTCACAAGGATAGGCATAAAAATATGCCTAAGGGAAAAAGATCTAAAATGGTTAGTGAAGCAAAATAACATTTCTATTAAAAAATATATGCTTGATCCTAGATCAAAGGCTGAGAAGCAATCTATAAAAATACCTGTAGCAATAAGTACAGACACATGTAATTCCACAAGAATATTCTAGAGGGGCTGCGGTGATAGCTCAGAGGTATAAGCACCTACCTGGAAAGCACACTGACTTGAGTTCGATCCCAGGCCCTACATGTGCATGCGTACCAGCCCTGAAACTGGGCACAGTGATGCCTGCCTGCAATCCCAGCACTCAGAGGCTGAGATAGGAGGATCTCTGAGAGTCGGAGACCAGGTTGGGGGCTACAAAAGTGAGCACAAGGCCGGCCAGAACTGCACAGCAAGACCCTCTCTCAAAAAGACAAAAAAAAAAAAAAAAAATTCTAGGAAGAATACATTTAAATCATCACAGGGCTTACTTGTTCTCAGCAATCGTATTATCCCCTAATACACTTATATACAGTTTAGTATTCCAAAAAGAGCTAAAAAGAGATCCTTAGAAGAGTTCCTATAGCACCCCACCCCACCCACCACACCCTCTCGACCAAGCTGAAGATGTCAGGAGAATCTGTCCCAAAGCCCACGCTCACCCTTCCAGCCTTTTGGGGACCATGGAAAAGCACAGGCAATGACTCCTTGGGAGGAAAAAAAAAAAAAAGTTATGCCAGAAAATAGTTGCTATGGGCAGCCTGGGAGATAGCTCAGTAGAATATGCACTTGCCTGGCAAGCGCATGGGCATGAGTTCAATCCCCAGTTCCGGAAAAAAAAAAAAAAAAATGTTAGAAGTGCCATTGAAAAAAAAGAAAGGCTCCAACGACTTCGGTCCGTCCCCTGATGATGCTGAAAGCGAAGTACTGTGGAGTGTGGCACCAGCTAAGGCTGCGGGGAAGAGTAGCCACCCCCACATCTCCTACCTGTCAAAAACCACTGCAGAGTAAGCCCGCTCGGCAAAGATGACGTCCGCAGCCCAGAACTCCTTCGTGGCCTTCAGACCTCTGCCTTTGCCCTCGGCAGTGAAGACCTCCACGTTCTCCATGCTGCCTACTGTCATCTCAGGGTCTGTCAGGCCAGCTGGGTGGGCGCTTTACTGCGCCAGGCCTCTTGTCCCTGCCCTATTTCAGCACCTTCAGCACCCCAAAGAGCAGGACTATAAATGGTCCAAGCCCTCTCCGGCCCCGCCCCCTCTCAGCCCCTGGGCCCTCACCTCCCCCTCTGCCAGGCTCCTGGAGTCAGGGACAGAATGGGAGAGGACAAGGACCTGGGGACAGTCTCGTTCATCACCCAGCACTGCTAACAGGGCAGAAAATAACTGAAGGCTACTGTGGTCCTGGGTTGGGGCTTGACAAGCTTACAAAAACGTTCCTTTACAAGAAGTCACTCGCCGCATGAGCTGAGCTCTGGGCCGCAGTCAGGTTGCTCTGCAGTTGAGCCCTTGGTCAGTGGGATATTTTTAGCAGCCAGATGCCTCTGTCTATCAAAAGCAGACAGCTGGAGTGGCCAAGAAGAGAGGCAAGGTGATATTCTGTGCCCTGGGACCCTTCAGCTGTCAGGCTTACCCTCCCTCAAGTAGGACAGGCCTCTTGCTCTAGCCCTGAGGGTCTCTCCCCACCCCCCTTGGAGACAGTTTTCAGGAAGAAGCAGCAGTTAAACTGAGCCCTCTGGCATATATGCAGCAGAACGGTTTGGATCCTCAGGGGTCCTCCTCCTTCCCAATACAACCTGGGAGTCCCACAGAACCCCTATGCCAAGGCATGGAGGTCTGAGGGGCTCTTGGCACCTCTGATGACCCAAGTGCTGGATACAGGGAAGGCGGACTTTGAAAACAACTCCTCTCTCTCCAATTTCCCTAAACCGTATGTCTGGTGTCAATGTGCGCAGTTCTTTCTTTTACCCCGGAGGATTTTAGAGGCACAGTTCTAAACCTGCTGAGCATTCCTCTTGGCCATCAAACAGATCTTATATTAATTGAAAAGAAAGACATTTGCAGGTCTGGGGCTGTGGCTTACCTTCCACATGACCTTCCTTGATACATCTTGTCATGGTTTGAATGTGTGTCCTGAATTTCACGTTGGCAACTTAAGCCCCAGTGCACAGTGGGAGTGGAGGTGCAGTTAGTTGAGATTAGCTCATGAGTCACATCCTCACGCCATGGGATTAATGACATTATCAAGGGTTACTTATTTGGGTAAGGGGCTCCTTATGAAAGGATGAGCCCTCTGCTCTCTGATGCCTTCAAAAAGCCTCTCAGGCTGGGTATGCCAGCCCACACCTCTAATCCCAGTGCTCAGGAAGCAGAGACAGAAGGATCATAGTGAGTTCAAGGCCAGCTTGGGCTATACAGTGAGTTTGAGGTCAACCCGGACTTCATAGTGAGATCCTGTCTCTGAAAACAAAAAAAGGGGAGGCTTTCAAACACGTAGCTGCTCCATCTAGCCCCCTGAGGCCCCCAGAACTATAAACTTATTGGCTTGCCTTATTCACTATAAACTGTCCAGTCCTGGGTATTACCTTATAGTGGTAAAAAGATTCTAGATTGTTCAGAGCAAAGATGGTAATTTCTACTCCCCTGGCCTGTTAGGAAAGTTAAATGAGATAATATGCATAAGGATATGACACAGCCCTGGGCACTTTGTAGAATATTCATTAAGTGACATTTATTTTATTTATCCAGTCATGTTATCCTACCAAACTATCAGGATGTGCCAGAAATTCTAGTGTATCTTCAAACAAGTCACATCTCCCCAAAATTCCTTTCACTCTCAGAAGCACATCAAAAATTCTTATATCGGGCTGGGGAGATGGCTCAGTGGAATAAGCACTTCCCTGGCAAGCGCAAGGGCCTGAGTTCAATCCCTGGTTCCACAAAAAAAAAAAAAGTCAAACCTACTTTAGGGGTCGGGGAGATGGCTCAGTGGAATAAGCACTTCCCTAGCAAGTGCAAGAGTCTGAGTTCAATCCCCAGTTCTGCCAAAAAAAAAAAAAAAAATCCTTATATCATAATTTTTAGACTGTGAAAGCATATATCCTTGTTTTTAGATCAGAATGCATATGCCACTGCAGCCAAAGAATCAGTGACTTCAGATGAATCCCGAAGAGCAAACCAACTTAGAGGTTTCATGTTTTTACCTCAAGAAAAATAAGCAGAGCCAGGCATGGTGGTAGTGGTGGTGCATGCATGCCTATAATCCTGTAATCCCAGTACTCAGGAGGCTAAGGAGTATGGCTGCAACTTCAAGGTCAGTCTGGGCTACAAAGTGAGTTTAAAGCCAGTCTGAACTGCATAGTGAACTGTCTCTCAAAAAGACAGACAGACAGACAGACAGACAGACAGACAGACAGACAGACAGAGAGAGAGAGAGAACGAGCGCACCAGATGAGGCCCTGATCCAACTGGACTGCATAAGAGGACAGAGACAGGAGTAAGGACACTCTGCATCACCATGTGATGCCCTGTGCCACCTTCAGTCTCAAGCAAGAAGCACCTCTCTGATTACAGCCGCCTGGTTTTGAATCCCTAGCCTTCACAGCCCCGAGTCAAATGAGCTTTTCATAAAGTACGCAGCTGTGATATTGTTATAGCATCCAAATATGGACCAACACCTGGCAAAGGGGACTTTGCAAACATGATTAAATTAAGGCTCAGGAGATGGGGAGATGATCCTGGATTATCCCTGTGGTACTCATGTAATCACAGGGATGCCTGTAAGAGGGAGGCAGGAGGGTCAGGGTCAGAAGAGACGTGGCAATGGAAACAAGAGGCTCTGAGTCAGGTATTTGAAGGGTACTGTTGTGGTCAGGGTTTGCAAGGGAAACAGTTTAATAAAGGACACATAACTTATGGGATTATTTTATAATAATCATTCAAAGAAAATACCAAAGTATGGGCAATCTATCCATGCACTAAAGGTGCAAATAATTCAAGTGAGGGCCTGGGTCCCACGGCAATGTCCTGCATGAGTCCAGCTGAAGACCTACAGCCCATGACAATCCCCCCTACAAGCCAACTGGAGGCACAGAGCCCACAGCAATGCAGGCCTGTTTCAAGGATCTGCGCTGGGAAGGGTCAGAGATGGAAGCTAGGAAGTCTATACCAGTGGGATAAAGGGTCTACACCAGCAGGCTCAGGGTGCTGCACTGGAGCCGGGAAGCATGCTCAAAGTAAGGACCAGAGTTCTCCCAAAGAGAACCACAGCCATCCTCAGCTACAATGAGGTCACGAGTTCCTCTGATGAGAGCAGCCGAGCTCCTATCAAGAAAGCCAGTGCAACAAGTTTCTCCAGAAACAACAGCACCCCTCTTCCTCTTCAGTTCTCCTTCTCTGCTGCTGGCAACATGCTCACCTTGGCCCTCCACACCCAGCACCATGCTGATTCAGTTCAGCGGGGGTTACAAGTTGGCCACCAGTTGTCAATCCATCACAGCCCACCCATGGTTAACTTTCCTTACACCATAGTCTCTAGTAGCAGATTTGTGAAGTTAACATGTTTGATCTATTCAGATTTACATTAATATAACAATTACATACATATAAGACTTACTGAATTTATATCTGCCAAAAGCAAAATATTTAAAGGGTGATTAAAATTCAAGGCTCAGGGATGGCAAGATAGCTCAGTGGAACTAAGCATCTGCTTAGGCAAGTGCAGGGAGAGGGGTGTGACCCCCAGCACCACATACCGCACCGGCCCCACCCCCGGGCACGCTGAGCCGGCCACTAAGGCCAGGCGTGGTGGTGCGTGCCTGTATTCCCAGCACTTAGGAGGCTGAAAATAGGAGAATCATTGAGTGCGATTATGTAGTGAGACCCTGTAGACCCTGTTCTAAATACATTTTAAAAAGAAAAAAAACTTTTAACAGGGCATGGCAAGATTAAAATACAGGGATCTCCTACAATTCAAATATACTCCTATTTTTAGGTGAAAAGCTTTGGTCTGTTTTTCCATTGTCCTATCCTTAACAACTACATTCTCCTGCAATCCACAGCTGCAGGGGGCCTTCCCTCTGAGCAAAAGCTTTAAATCACCTTGCTGGCTCTTCACTCTTGACTTCAAACAAACGGCTGGCCAGGAGTTCTCAGCAGTAACCATGCCACCACCCCAACAGCGGACAGCACTGAAATTTTTCTGTCACTCAAGTAGTATCTCACAAAAAAAAATGCAAACCAACTCTCTGCCAAAGCACAATATACTCCCTGCGATCCAGCAGCCAATGCCTTTTTTGCAATAGAAGCTTCATCTTCCTGAGTTTCAACTTAACCAGCAGCATTACCATCAATACTCTGAGGTTCCAGGCTCTGACCAGAGTCTCCAATATAGTTCGCAGTACAAAGGGACTGTCTCTAGGCCAGTCTCTCAAAACCTTTCTAATTCCCAATGCTCAAAACAATTTAATACAGGACATATAATTTATAGGATTACTTTATAATAGTCACCCAGAGTCAAATGTAAAAAAGCATGGGATATCTGTCCATACACTAAAGACCCAAGAATCCAGCTGAGGGTCTGGATCCCACAGTAATGTCCTGCATGAGTCCAGCTGAAGACCTAGAGCCCATGGCAATGCCTCCCATGAGGCCTAGTGTAGGGAGCTGCTGATTCTGGAAATCAATCACATGTGCAGGGGTGGGGGCGTAGAAATCAATAGCTCCACTTCTTCCTTTTGACGTCTTTGGCAATAATCCTCAAGTGGGTCCTCTACACCCAGCACCTTTCTGATTCAGTTTAGCTGGGTGTTACAAATTGGCCACCAATTGACAATCCACCACAGGCAGTATGTGGCTGACCTTAGAAATGGAGGAACAGATCATGAGACAACAAATTCAGGCACCCTCTAGGCAAGGGAACGGAGTCTCCCCAGAACCCCCAGTCACCAGAACCCCACAGGGTGTGCAGCCCTGCCTGCACCTTGACATCAGTCCCAGCAACTGCAATGCCGGCTTCACACCTCCAGAACTGTGAGATGATGAATTTATACTTTTTTAGTTACTACATTTGTCATAATTTGTTACAGCAGCAATAGGAAGCTAACCTATTATATGTAGTCTCCCATCACTGTAAATATTATCTAATATCTCTCTGCTACCTTGAAATCAAATCCATACATAATATAATTCACTGTTATCCCTAAAACAACATCATTAGCCTTCCCCAATAAGAGAAAAATAAAATGAAAGTTAACTTATAATAAGTTAATACAGTAATTGTGAACTAAGTGTGTAAATGTGCTCGTTAGCTATATTGTTGATCCAGGTACACTAAATGTCATACTAAAGTGATGACAGATAGATAGATAGATAGATAGATGATAAAGGAGGAGGGAGGGAAAGACAGAATTCAAAACTGAGTAATATGACTTTTCATTTCAAAGTTTTTATCATATGTTTGCAATACATAATAATTACCTTCATCCACTGCTCCATGTGCACAGCACATCTTGATCTTTTCAACCCCTTTCCCCTCCTCCTCGCCTATCTCTTGATCATGTGCAAAAGCTCTATTTCAATTCTGGAGACACAAAAACTACACAGGACTTTGCCATGATTTTCTGAAATGGAGAATATCTCTTAGTGGTGTTCTAAACAAAAGAAAGCATAACTTTTTTCAATGAAAAAGAAGTTATATTCTTAGAAAATATAGTATACATTAAAACTTTACAAAAACTATGCAAAGCAGTATTCTAGACTCAGAAAATTATAAACAGGTTTTCATCAACCTGAAATACACAGCTGGACGTGGCATTTCTGCAGGACGGGCAGAAGTTCTTCATTGTATAATGTTGGTCTCCATTTCCTAGGGCTTCTAGGTTCTCTGGCCAGGACAGAGACCGAGGGCATTGGTATTTGTGGCCAGGACAGAGACTGAGGGCATTGGTATTTGTCCCCAGGCTGGTGGTGGGAAGGGGGACACAGCTGTACTGCACTGTAGAGCAATGCAAATCGCAAATAGGAGATTTTGTGCCCATCCGCCTCGCCCTCACGGTTTGTTGTTCTGTCGTCAATTGTTGCCATTACTTTCTTCCAGTGGGATTCCAGCCTTTTTTGATCATCCCAGCCTTAACAACATGCTGAAAACACTCACCCCCAATCACTGAAACAATGAAAATCCTTCTCGTGTTACTAACACACTTTCTACTGGGTGTAGCTGACTCCACTGAGAACTGCTGGTCTTTGTCATCAGAAAAACAAGTCTGGAGTTTTGAGAAGATTTCTTCTCCCCCTACTGAGATGTTAAGTCAGACAGGAAAGGAACAGGAGCTTTCTTTGGTAGCACACACTTCCAAGCATGGATGAAGACACTGATCCACTCTGTGCTTCCTGAGAGACCAGGCCAGGGGCCTGGCAGAACCCAAGAGCCTAACAACCCAGTGCGGTCCCTAGGATGGCAGACTTGAGCTTCAGACCTCTAGCCATCACACTGTTATAGGGGAGCCCTCTTACCCCAGGATGGCAGAAACATGTTCCTTTCTTAAAGATCTGAACAGACATCCAGTGTCTTTCCTTTCAGTGTCTGGATAAAGAAGGCAGTGAGAAAAGGATAAAATGGAACAGCGTGAGACAAAAAGAGTACCTGGTCCAGGGCAGGGGGCTGGGCTGGGAGATTCCAAGGAGACACCACGCAGGACTGTAGGGTCCAAATAATTTGGAAAATTATCAGCTAAACTAGAAAGACCACCCTCCGGTTCGATGAGTAACCCAAATTCCTAAAACCTTAGGTTGGGCCATAAAATCACAGGCCCAGCTTGAGCAAACATCACCTCCCCTGGGTTCGATGACATTCTTGTGAAACAGGGTCACAGTGTTTAGTTATTCCCCCTTCCCCAAAGAACAAACTGAAACCACCAAGCTAGCTCATAGTTAACCTTTAACTGACCGTTCTTAGTCTCCTTTTTTAGGACATATTCTAAAACCCACCAATTATTTTAGAGGTTACCCTAAAATTAACCAATGTGATCTGCTTCTGTAACCCCGCTTGCAAAACCCCTCCTCCCTTTGTCTTCTGGCTTAAAACCACAGCCCACGGTCAGTCCGGCGTGCTCTGTTCCTGCATGTTCAGACCGCCCTGCGTGTACACAGCTAATAAAATTCCCTTTGTTCTTTGCATGAGAGACCGACTCTTGGGGTCTTCCTTTGCGGCGACTCAACCCTTACAGGACCACTGTGGAACCAGCCATTCACGGTGTCACTGTCTCCTTCTGGTTCAGCACAATTCCTCCCCCCACCCCCACACACTACCTTAAATATTACCATGGTTACCCCAAACCTCCACACGCTAAAGCAAGTTCAAGGCAATTGGGCAGAATGTGCTAACTGAGGCTAATGCTGGGTCATGCACCTCAAGGGTAGAAGGGGGGCGTGAAGAGGCCAGGAGTAGGGCCATTATGGAAAGTACTATCAATGTGTTGTCACAAGACAGGGCATAGGCTTCAGGGGGTCTTCCTAATGTGAGAAGGGGGCACCACTCGGCCTGCATCTTGAGCAGAATCTGTGCCCAAATGCCACAATGAAGCCCCAATTTTTGAATTGTAGCCTGGTGTTTATATTATTATCTTAAGTCTTTCAGTTAACAACCTCAAAAAGATTTTTTTTGTACCAGGAATCAGTCAGGACCTCACGCTCACCAGGCAGGTGCTGTGCCACTGAGCTAAATTCTCTGTAAAAATAAGCAGTTAGATGGAGATGGGAAGCAAACCTATATGGCCCGGGGTAAGTTTTAAATCACTGGGACGATTTATGCAGCTGTAGAGACCTGGAAAGCTGTGGATGTCCCTTCTGCTGGCTCACTGGCTGAGCCCCACACAGGCAGGGCTCACCATCTAGTGGTGGGTCCCAGAACTATAAGATTTGACCTCTAAGGCCTACTCTTCATGACTTCCTGGGTCTGACAGCCTGTGCACCCGATGCTGAGGGTCCTTCAGCCTACGAACTGAGAATGTTTTGTGCCTTCTTAGTGGCTGAGGGAGGGGAATTAACAACATCATGACGTGCAAAAATTATACAAACTTCACACTGAAGTAACTATAAATAATATTTCATTAGAAAAGAGTCATATTTGTTTGCATATTTTGTTAGGGTTTTTTGTTGTTGTTGCTATTGATTTTGGAGCTCTAAGAAATTCTTAGGGTCTCATTATGTGGCCCAGGCTAGCCTTGAATCTACAACCTTCCTGCCTCAGCCTACTGAGTGCTGCGATGACCAGCACGCTTGTTTCTTTCTTCCTCCCTCTAGCTCTAAGAAAGTCTTAGCTGCAAGGTGCTATCTTCTAAGGAATTTCTAAGTTCACTTTTTCTACACTCACCTCTCAGCACATACATCAGGCACCATGATCAGCACCCAACCTAAAAGGTACAGAGTGGAGGCTGAGTCTTCGAGACACTAAGCTTTTGAGGAGACTGGGATGAGCAGAGGAGGGTGGTTTAAAGACAAGCAGGAGGCAAAGAGGAATCTTGCCAGCACAGCCTGGAAAATCAAGGCAGGCTTCAGAAGAAGTGGTAGAGAAAGACAGGCCGTCAGGAGGGAAGTCAGGAGCAGGGAGCTCCTCTCGGGCCCACGTCAGCAGTGTGGCAGGGATGCAGTGGTGAAGACGTACACAGAGGTCTGCAACCGGCCTGGTACTGTGGGAGCTACCGGACCGCCAGTATTGACTTCTGTATTCTATCCTGGCACCAGACATAAAATCGCCTTTTCTGTCCCAGTATTCATATGCATTTGAAAACTCTTCTAACAGCAACAACTGCTTGAGGGACTGACATGATTCTTTGCTTACCTTACCATATTTTCACAGTATCCCCCACACAGCCTCCGCTGGGGATTGAACTCAAGGTCTCTGCACCTAGCTCAATCTCAAATTCATCTCTTTGTTGGCCACTGAATTGCTCAAGCTGTACTCCAAGTTGCGACGGCCCAGCCTCAGCCTCCACAGTGCTGGCATTAGAGGGCTGCACCACATGCTCAGCTTATAGCACCTCTTGCAGGGAGTATCATCATCACTTTAAAGATGAATGGAGGATAACAAATATAAGAAATATGCTTAAGGGGGCCTTCCCATTAGCTCAGTCGTTTAAGTGACTGCTTCAACAAAGCAGTCAGGCTCAGGGTGCTGGGGTTCGAGCCCCATATCCTCAAGCCTTGCCAGATCTGCCCAAGGCATCCTCAGCCAGCCAAAAAAAAAAAAAAAAAAAAAAAAGAAAAAGAAATATGCTTAAACCTCCTACTTTAAAAACAGCAATATCTAAGTAAAAACCCTGGAGAAACTTTTATTTGTGTGACAGATAGCACAAGAACATTAAACCAACCCTGTAAGAATAAATCTGGGAAATAAGGATGTTAACTGAATGTCAGAGAGAAAGGATAACCCACAGTGCAGTCATCCAGTGGAAAACTGTTGAACCAGGAAAGTGGACCAATTAGAACTCCATGCATTCATACAAGAAAAGTGATATTAATATTAAAAATTGTGGAAAAAATTGGGAGTAAAAAAATGCAAGTTGTAAATCAGGCATGGTGGTGCATGCCTATAATCCCAGCACTCAGGGAGACTGAGGTAGGATCTCAAATTCAAGCCCAGGCCAGCACAATGCAGCCACTCGGCAAGACAGTGCCCTCAAATAAAAAAAGGCCAGGGATATAGCTCAGCGTCGGGTCCTTCAATCCAATCCCCAGTATCCCCATACACACACACATAAAGAATAAGCAGTGTATAAAGGCGTTCTTCATTTAACAAGTGAGCTGTGTCCTCTTGCGACCAAATCATTAGTTGGACTGGAGGCCACAAGAAGAGCTGCACATGGTACATCAGACATTACAGTATTCAGAACAAAAAAAATGGCCAGAAGGAACTCCAAACTTGATGCCTCTGCTTTCATTTGCATAACTCTTATATGCGGTACTGCAAAGTGAAACAGAACATAAAACTACACTACTGTATTGTACAGTATAATCAGCAAAAACTACTGTATAAACAAAGTGTACTGTACCAAAAAGACATTGAGACTCTATACAAAACAAGATGGGTAATAAGTCTGAACAGCAATTAACCAGGTACATCATTAAATGAGACATGTCTGTATGTTATATAGTGTTAAATCAAGCAAAGCAATATGCATGTTACCTTGGGATACACATGTAGTTCAAGTCTGAAGATATGTATGGGAATGAAAAACATTGAATTCAGGACAATATTGCTCTTGGAAAAAAAAAAAAGGAGTGCCCTGGGAACAAGGGGAGGGGCACTCCAAGAAGATGAAACAGATACACTTGGGCACCTGAAGTAGGTTGGTATTTACAGGAATCAGTGTAGGTTGAATGCTGCTGACTCAAAAGATGACAGTAGGGTGGAGAGGTAAAGGCAGTGGGAAGCCGAGACCGGGAGCCAGGGAGCTGTGGCACACACCCGCAATCCTTGCTTAGACAGGCAAGTCTGAGGCCAGCCTGGGCTCCATAGCGAGTTCAAGAGCAGTCTGAAATACACAGTGGGACTCTGTCTCAAAAACCCAGGAGAGGAAAAAGGGGGTGATCCTGGGGAATGGGGAGGTGCGAAGAGCTGGTAGGACCAGCTTTATGGGTTTTAATAGACAATGGGCAGCCAATAACAACCTCAGAGAGAGCCCTTCATAGCCACAAGGAGTAGGCTGGGGCAGCTGACATCAAAGGGAGATCTTAGCAAGTTGCACACTGAGGAAAACCTGAAGTAAGGCAATGTGAGGGACAGCAAAGTAAAAGGATACCAAAAGAGGCTTGTGTCCTAAACTAAGAAACATACCTGCCAATAAGAAACAGTGAACTGAAAAAAGGTACAGCTATTCCCAATAGTTTAGATTAATCTCACTATGTCAAGTGAGACAATCCAGTCCCAGGAGGCTTTACAGAGGAAAATATAAAGCTCATGAAGCTTAAAAACAATCTAAGCACTTTAGCCATAGTAGGTCAATACCTACGGGTTTATATGCATACACGTATCTGAGCTGGAAGAAGGAAACGATGAATGCAAAGCCAACAAGGGTACCTATTTCTTGGGGACCCGGAAGAGTCGAGATACACCCATACACCGTAGACGCATCACCTGGAAAGGCGTTAATGAACTCGTGGTGCCAACACATCACGCCCACGGCTCGCACTTAATCTACACTAGATTAAAGTCCTAACAAGAGAAAGATGAGGCAGGAGATTATGTGTTTTTGAGGTATTCTACAGAGAACTCACGGCCTTCCAGACCCATTTCATCCTCACGAGGGCTCAGGTCACCCCCACAAGCCAGCCGCCCCAGGTATTCTCTCTCCTTCCCTCCTTCCCTCCCAAGCTACTACAGAGACAGACCTCAAATCCCGCGCGCCAGTAGTTAGAAAAGTGCGGAAATGGCGGATGGAGGGGGGCGGGGCCGGAGGGGCGGGGCCAGCGGGGCGGGGCTAGAGCGCGGTCCGGCGCGAGGTCGCTACTGCGCAAGCGCAGCAGGACGCCTGGCCGTCATGGCGCCAGCGCCGTCCAGTCAGCCGCGGGAGGTGGCGGCGACTTCCCCTCAGGAAGCTAGGTCTCCGCCTCCTCCTCCCACCCCGCCTGCTCGGCGGCGGAGGCGGCGGCAGCGGCAGCGGTTGTTCCTGCCTCTCCGCCACCTCCACCGCCGCCTGTCCTTCGGCCGGCGGCGTTGGCGGGGAGGGGGACAGTAGTTGTAGATCCCGCCCCTGCCTCAGCGAAGATACTATATTGAATGAAGGAAGACTGAATTTACAGGTGCTTCTTCTAAAAGGCATCTGTGGAGTAGTGCTCCAGTTTCAATAATAAAAGATTGTCCATTATGAG